>NC_031979.2:34652913-35002880 GCF_001858045.2 Oreochromis niloticus
ATTGACCCGGGCTCACTCATAGGACGGACGGGACGGATTTGATTTGGAGCAGGAGACACCTCTCTCGCTCTCCCCCTCTATCTCTCTCTCTTCTGTGTCTCTGTGAGAACGCACAGAGTCACCGACGCCCCCTGGTGGCTGTTTCGGAGAACTGCCTGAGAGCAGGGTGGCGTTTTGTGCTGCGGAGCCCCGGGCAGCGTCGCCGCGAGAGAGAGACGGGACGCGCATCACGTTTAACGGGAAGGCTGTTAGGCTGACGGCTGGTAGAGCGATAAAACGTAGCTCATACTGTTCCATGTTTGTTTTTTCTATGAGACGAGCTCTGTCTGTATGTATCTCTCGTCTGTGTGTCCTATTTACTGTATATATCTGTCTGTAAGTCGAGACATCCTACACTATGTCTTATTACTCCCTGGAAATACAAACAGAATGAAATTATGCCAAAATGTTTTACAGACCTTCTTTTACTTTCTCCACTGTATCCCATCTGTCTGGAGGTCTGGCCATGAAAACATGTGGAACTTAAAATGGTTTTAAGTTCCACATAACAAACTGCACTGTAAACACATGCGTGCACTTGCCCTGGATGAGTCAGCACTGATCTCCAGCTTTGTGCTGACTCTGTTTAAGAGAAGAGAAGAGTAGACGTCTGTCTTCGGTACTTTGTTACGCACACAAAAAATAAGAAGAAATGTATCAAATCAAGATCCCAGGGCGTACAGAGCAGTTTCCCTTCCCTTGGTAGGATTTTATTTTAGCATTATAGATTTTCTAGTGAGCAGTCGGTGATCAGAAGAGATAAAAAGTCTTGTTCCCAGGGGCCTCATTCATTAAAATGATTTTAAAAGTGGACCTCTTGTAGTTTTATTTATATTCTGTCATATATAGACTTTTACAGTGGTAGATAGATGCTCATATTAAACATGGGGCAGGTGGGTATTCCTAATATGATCATTGGCCTTAAACAGGTGGTGGTTTAAGTTTAAGAGGTCCGCTTAAATTAATGAATAAAATAGGAAAAAAATTCTTTATTTTTGATATTTCTAATATAATGATACCATTCATTGTCATCTGCTTGTTTTACCATCTAGATCAGTTTTTCATGGTTTGGTCATAAGCACAAAATCTGCATGTTTTTAATGAATGAGGCCTTCAGGGATGAAAACAGGCCTCATCTACTCTTTTATTCTCTTACAACATCAAACTACTGGATATTCTCTTTGATTTATTACACATACAAATTTGTTTTTATACAGAGTTTAAAACAAAATCTTGTTTTTGTGTGTGTGCTGCTGCTCTCCGCTCCCAGGGTCTCCATAGCTCTCAGGTTATTTGTGTTGGTGTGTGCTCACCTTGTGCTTCACACTCGTCGGTACGTTCGTCCCCTCAGATGCCGCCTCAGTCTTCCGGATACAATACGTCCCATTCACACGTCTACACACGCCCCACGCACACATTTGTACTTCTATCTTTGTGATGCTACATTCCCTCACCCCTTAATTTAACCCTGATTCTGAACCTTCAAATAAACCTTTCAGAGCGTCTTTCAAAGTCAGGACCTGGAAATATGTCCGCACTCACAAAGATAGACTTACATCTTCGCACGCACACATAAAACCCATCAGGCTGAAAATGTTAGAGGTTATAAACGAGTCTTAAAGGTCATCAGATGGAAAAGATTGAAGCGATCAATGAGCTGACACAGCACTGACAAAGTATTTCATAAGTGAGAGATTGCATGCTTTTCTTGGAGAGAAATCACTCGCCTAAAGAAGCTCGTCTTTGCAGTTTGGCATCCTCGTTATAAGTATATGTTTCATTTCATGTAAACGCACCACGAAGCCATAAACAGCAGGAAATGAGAATCGTCACAGTTTGGTTTATCTGGTAAAGGCAGCTTTGTGAAGCACCAGCGGTGGATAGTGGCATTAATTTCCTGCCCTGTTAGATGCATGCGGGCCAGATTGCATTTAAAATTCTTTTAAAGTACGTTATTGTCACTGTTGCTGTATGAAAACTCATTCCAGCTCTCGTGTTTCGGATGCTTTCAGTTAAAGTTCAGCTGAAATGCATTTGCATAATTATTATTTAATTTTTATTTGTTAATTATTTGCAGCTCCTGTACTGCATGTGAAACAGAAAGCTAGATAAAGTAGAAAGGCCGCATTCGTAGGGCACACGTCCAAGTTAGTTTCTTGGAGCATTAGCTCCTGATGCTCCCTGATGCTGTATGCACAGTTTCAGGATATGTGGTGCGTTTTAACCCACACCTGTGGCCTAAAACAAATCAAACTATGACTTCTAAACTGGAAATGATGCAAGAGAAAATTAAAAAAATCTCTGAAGCCACACTGGAGAACAGAAAACACAAGCGTTTGTGTTCAGCCATTGAGATAATGCTTGTTTGTCTTCTTCTGTTTGCCAGCGGCAGCCATTCAAAAGAAATCAGGACTAAAGAGAGCGTGGCCTTTTAGGGAGAAGAGCTACAACAGCTTGTTTCAGACAGAAGATAAACTATAGGGCTCCACCGGGGCTCGGTATAAATGTAAATCATGCAAAGCTACGCTGTTAGAGTCCAAGAGTAAAACTATGGAGCTGAAAATGAGCTTAACAGGTCGTCTTATTAAAGGTGTTTTCTCTTTTTGATTTCATTTTTTGGTCAGTGCACAGCTGCTTCACAGAGCTTCGAATGCGGCCTTTTGGTGTTTTTAATTTTCAAGACCTCAGCTAACAAAACACCGTCTGCCCATGGTTTTTACCTGCTCGCTCACCCTTCTGCTGCATGTCACAGAGTCTGCCAGCTCATCAAAGACACATCACTCCAATACTTAACATTTTTTAAATTAAAGAGCAGGTTATTTTTCAACTCAAACATGAAGGACTTCACATAATTTCAGTAATATTTTACAAGAAAACATTTACATATTTCTTTGTAAGATGGCTGTAAAGCCCAAGAGTCCAGCGCGTGTCTATATTTGCTAGGATAGAGTTCATATTTAAGGCTTGTTAAAGATTATCGGTCAGCTGATTGTGTTGGGTCTTATTTATTTATTTACTTATTTTAGGTTTTTCATTGCTGGATTTTAAATTCCCTCCTGACCTACAGACCTCGTTTCTGTTTCTCATAAAATACGTCTTAAGAACTTGTAATTTATTTCATGAGAATGCCACATGAGTGCAGTCATTTGCATGCATGTCAGACACAACAAACACAGCAAGAGTTAAAAGAGTTTCATGTTTAAAGTGACACCGAGCAGGCTGGCTGACTGATTATGAATCCAGCATCATAATAAACCTCCATGATTTGTTTCTGCTGATACACACAGAACAGATTGCGCAGGGTACAGCTGAACCAATAATAAAGTCAAATAACTTTACACTTTAGAGAGCAGAAACATTTAGATAATATGTGAAAGGTAAACGTCGGCACAGATGAACGCTCGACGGTTTGGGCGTGTGTGCCGATACCCTGCCCGTCTGTCTGTTGTGCTCACATCAGCCTCATTCTGTCAGCAGACACGAAGTGATGAATAAAAATACCTTTTGGTTTGTTGTTAATGTATTGAAAGTGTTTTCTTTTCTGCCTGGAAATGAATGTAGATCATTGATGTTGAAAATGTTTCATGTTGGATCAGTGTTTCCTCCTGTTCACACGATCAGGGGCCAAAAAAGCCCCGAAAAATGAAACGCACTGTTTTTTTTAAGCGGGGGGAAGCACTGGTGCAGATTCTCTGATGCCATTCAGACACGTCAGACTTTGACATGTTGCATCTTGTACACCAAAACCACTCAGTAGTATGCAGTAATATCTATGAGGATTGTAGAGCGGTGTGTTCAGGGATTAATGTTGCCGATGATGGTGAGGATGATGTCCGTGGTAGCAATGGAACTTTATGCAACCTTTTCTTTGCACTAGGGACGCTGGCCTGTTGCAGGGCTGAGGGCTGGTGTTCACTGGTGTTGGGGATCCATCAGAGGGACGTCAGACCCGGACAAGTTAAAAGTTACCAAAATGAGAAGTTTAAAGTATTATGAATGACCTTTTCAGGTTCAGGCACATGCAGTTTGGCTTTGAGAAGGGCGTGAAATTCACTTTGATCTTCAAAGTTCATGTACAGCTCGTGGACGTTTATGCAAAAGCTAAAACCTTTAACTGAACAAGCTGCTTAATAATCAGCTCGTCGTATCGGTGAGTGGTCCTCGAACCTTCTCAGCAGAGCTGGCCTTTTATAGAAAACTCTATCTGCGAACCACCAACATAAACAAACTTTAAACAAACACTACTTTTGTTATAGCACTGACTGTAATTAATATTGAAACACAAGTTCAGTGACATTACTGCAAAAATTAAACCTGGAAGGAGAAGTCCTGTCTTCATGCTTTCAGAAGCTAATATTTAGCGACACACAACACTCTGTGCTATGTATTTATTAAATAGACTGTATATAACAGATGGACTTGGCCACTGGTGAGTGAAGTTCTGATTTGAAGCCTGAAGATATTTTCAACCTTTGCTATTTTAGCTGTTTGAAACCAGACGTCACAGAAGGGGTGTGGATCTGACTGTGAAACCAAGAGACACTGGACATACTCGGATTGGTCCCTCTTTGTGACTTTAATAATTCATAATTCACAAAAAATTAAAAAGGCATCTTGTTGTGTTAAATAAAAGTGAAAAAAAAAATAGTGATTGAGCCCATAATCTAATCGGGAAAGTGAGATCACAGAGTAGTCGAGTTGAGGGACATTTTCCATACAACTCCACCTGTTTTTATAACCACAGGAGTCGCCCTCTGCTGGCCATCAGCAAGAATGCAGGTTTAAAGCTTTGTCCATCTTTTATATAATCTGTTTGTTACCCAACCTGGACACGCCTTTCTTTCTTTCTTTAGCTTCACTGCACTGCCCTGTTATAACTTTAGGTCTAATTCTCTATACAACCAAAAACTACCATCATGCTTTTGCTCAAATTTCTTAAATATTTTTATTACAGGATTAACTGAATATATGAAAGTTTGTCAGAGTAACAATGGTGAGGATTACATATTTGCTCGTCTTTTACTGACCAAACAATTAATTGTTGTGAAAATCACCACTAGTTTCACTGTTGATCCTGATATGTTGCCTCTGATAGGAAAACACTGGATATTACCGCACATGTTTCTGTTTCCACGTCAGGAGCGGTGAAAAATTGCACCTCGTGCACACACACTGCCTGAATAGAAAGTCATAAGAAAACTCGCAGACATTAAAAGGGCTCGTACACTGAAGTGAAATGTTATTTTCTCAGACACAAACGGGGACAATCAGGGCTGCTAAGTTCAGTGGATGTTCAGGTGGGACGAGAGGTTGAATTTATTTATGTTCTTTAGGGATACTCATTAGAAATGATCACTTTTATCATCACGTCATGAATAATATTATGCTTTAGTTTGGTGCTGTTGACCACCTCATTAATGTGGTGACATTTTTGTCACCAGCCAAAGATTAAAAAATAATAAATACTGAATATAAATTGGTGTTTTAGCTGATCTGCTGCCACAGCGTGTCCCCTCCCAGGAGCCCCCGAGCACCACTGTCTGTCTGCCCTCAGCCTGCCTGTCTCTCTGTATGCCTGTCTGCAACCTGCAGCCTGGAAATGTACAAATCTATTTGCTCAGAAGTATTTTCTGTAAAAACAGACATGAAAATAATTTATCCATGGTGACACTGGGAAAACCGCCCCTTGTCTTTTGCTATGTTGAATCTTTGAGTCTGAGTCTGTCTTGAAGTGTGACTGTTTATTTGTGCCACAAGCCTAGATGAAAGTGATGTACACCTCCTGCACACAAACAGATCAGGACAAAGAGGTTGCATGAATGACATAGTCTCTATTACAGTACTGCTGTGCATGTCTTTGAGTCCCATTCTACGATCACTGTAACATACAGGGGTGACACAAACTACCGACATGGGAAAAAGGTGAACGAATGAACCAATAATGTACAAAATAATCAGAACCAACTGCAAATTACTGACTCTGTACAGTTGTTTCTTTGAATTGAAAAGTACAGATTGAAAGATAATCTTTTGTGTGTGTGTGAGTGTGTGTGTTTTTGTGAGTCATTTAAGCAGGTCTGGGGGCTCCTATTTTATTTCCACTATGACTGAGGGTCAGGATAATTCACATTACCTACTGTGTCAGTCAGTTTTATAGACACAAAAGAGCCATATTGACTAATTTCATTTCTAAAGTTCCTCATTGTCATGTTCAAGAGACCAGTTTGAGTTGATTTGAGTTACATCCTGACGTATTATCCTGCTAGAAGCAGCCATCAGAAGACGGGTAGGCTGTCATCATAAAAGGATGGACATGGTTAGCAACACTCAGGTAGGCTGCGGTGTTTAAATAATGCTCGCTTGGTACTAAGAAGCCCAAAGTGTGCCGAGAAAATATCCCCCACACCATTACACCGGCAGCAGCATGAAGCATTAATACAAAGCAGGATGGATCTGCACTTTCATCACAGTGTTCTTGACAAATTCTGACCCTACTATCCAAATATCACCTGGTCTGAGATTCATCAGACTTCAGCATTCTCCAATCTTATATTGTCTAATATTGGTGAGCCTGTGCGAATTTTAGCATCAGTTTCTTGTTCTTAGCTGACAGGAGTGGCACCCAGTGTGGTCTTCATATCTTCCTTGTAAATTGGTTATTTTAGTTATAGTTGTCTTCCTATCACCTCAGAACAGTCTGGCCAATCTCCTCTGACATCAAAAAGGCATTTTTGACCAGGAAACTGCACTTTCTACTTTTCAGACCATTCTCTGTAAAGAGGGTAGTGTGGGGAAATCCCAGTAGGTCAGCAGTTTCTGAAATACTCAGACAAGCCCAGCTAACACCAACAACCACACCATGTTCAGAGTCACTTAAATCACCCGAACACATTCTGATGTTCAGGTTGAACTTTCAGTGACTACATGTAAGTGTGATCGGCTAGTTAGAAATTTGCATCAACAACAAGTTTAACTGTTAACAGACACAAATGCAGTTTTCTTATTGTTTCTCTGCACAGTGATCAATGAGTAAAGTTCACTTTAAATCTAAGATTGATGCAGAAGAGGGAAAAGTGGGGAAAATATGAAGTGGTCAGAATTTAAGCCTTCAGAGTGCTTTTTATAAATTAAAAAAGGAAATATCATTTTTAGATATGTAAATGAGGTAAGTGATTCGACAATAATTTTATATCTTAATGTGTGTGGAGAGATCCTAAAGTGCACAAATATGAGTACTACTACAGCCTAATACAAATAAAAGTGGTATTTTGGCATCAGAAACTACAGATTATGCTTTATACACTTTAGAATTCGGGTCTTTACCATTCTGAAAAACCCCCCACAGTTATTATTTAAAATTTTCAAGATTAATGATGTTTTTTCATTCTCTAAATTTGAATGTGTTTGGGGCTTTTATGCACAGAAGTGTAAAACATTCACTTGAATATTATGAATTAATAAAATCATTATCTCGGGAATTCACTGAAAGCTTAATAAAAAAAAAAAAGCAGTTACTTTTTATTTTATTTATTTTAAATTAGAATCTTAGTTGAGCTTTTATTTTCTAAGCGTGTGTGACCCCGGAGGCGGAAATGCAAGGTTTTCAAAGGTGCACAGGGAACGAAAGGACGGGACAGTTGATACGGAAGAAGGAGTGTTGTGTTTTCAGTCCAGCTGGACCCGGTTTAACCCCTCACTGGGGTTCAAAATGCGCTGCGGAGTTTCGGACACAGCAGGCGGAGAGTTCATGTGAGCAAACATGGAGCCGAGATTCGACAGCGAAGTGGCGTCGATTGTGGAAGTGGCCATCCAGGCGACTCTGTCTGTGTTCAGGGATGTGTTGGCGAAAGAGGCGCCAAACACGGAGTGGGAAAAGGCGAGGATGGGCGAGATCCAAGAGATAGAGAAGTCTCTGGTGGTGCAGATCCACAAAGTGTTCACGGAGTTCTCCTCGGAGCTATTCGAGGAGAACGAGGCTCTGCGGGCCAAAGTGGAGCAGCTGGAGGACGTGCTCCAGAGGAAAGCCGGGCAGCTCGAGCAGGAGCTGGAGGCCAGAGTGGGGCAGCTGGGCAGGGACATGGAGCAGCTGGAGAAGGAGCTGAAGACCATCAGCGAGGGCCCGACTCACGTCCTGCTGCAAGACGGCTCAGTGATGGGTGAGAAGTAGTCACATATCAACTAATCGATCAATTACTCTGATCGAGATTGATTTCAGAAGGATCATCTTTGAGCTGGGGACGTTTGAAGCGGCGGGGGGGGTTTCTCTGATTCACCTGGGAAGTTCAGATCACATCAAGGGCCAGATATATGACTATATACACGCTATAGATTCTCTTTTATTTATACATTTTGACCCCACATGCTGTTAGTTTAACACATGAGCTTCAAACCGGGCCTCCATGCAGAGAACTTTTTTAATTGGTGTGCTGATTAATTGTGCAATATGCAGCAAAATGGCAATTTATAATAAGCCAAGTGATTCGGTTTCTAAAAGTGAATCACTTGTACATCGGATCGGTTCAGACACAGTTTTAGTAGCAAGGCTTTATTCTGTCCCCTTAATTGTGTTTATTTATCTCAGGATTATAATCCTGACTGTTTATTTATGCTGTTATTGAATTTAAAACCATGTCTCTTCCCTTTGAACTCTACCTGTAAATCAAATTAAAGAAAAATATGGTCGGAAAAAGGGAATTTTGGAGGGGGACACCAGTTAATCATGTAGGTAGATATTTATTTTAAAGCTCATCTACAAGGACAGCTGTTCCTGATGTGGAAACCTTTTTGTAACCTTCTTCTAGATCGAACCTCTTGAGCAAGTCATCTCAGCTCGAGTTCAACTAAATAACAAATAAATTTGAGTTTTGGGGATGATGATAAACATGTTAAACATAATGTCGTTTATCATATATTTCATAGAAGAAGACAAGTAGCCAAAATGATTGACACTAAAATTCAATGAGTCGCCCAGTGCAGCTCCACTCAGGCAGTGAATTCATTAAGTAACAATGTGTAACTTTGTCTTTAAATGCAGGAGGTCCTGTGCTGTCAGTGTCCACCAGTCCAGACGCCCCAGAATCAGCTGCAGAAGAATCAAATTCAGACCCGCCGCCCATTTCTGCAGGAGCTGCTGAAGTCGTCCCCACCTCCACAGCTGCATCGGTGACCATCCCCAAACCTGCGGTCGCCCCCATGGTGTTTGTGGGCAAAATCAGCTCCACTCCCACGGTGCTGTTGGTTGGTGCCAGCCAAATCGTAGCGCAGTCATCGGTTGTCTCAGAAACGACGGGAGCTGCAGCAATCGTGCTCAAACCAGCGGCCTCGCCGGGCTCTACACCTCAAAATGTCCCCAGTCCCGACTCCAGTACTGTCAGCGGTCTCGACTCGACGCAGGAGAAGGTCAGATGTTTCTGTTTGACACATTCATGAAAACAGTAGATCCTAAGGCTTGTCAGCTGCATTCACAGATTCAGCATGTTAAGATGTTTTAGTTGAGATGCTTAGAAAGCCTTTTCATGCAAACTCAGATTTATTCTGTTGTGTCACAGAAGTCTTTGGAAGGAGGAGCTTCTGGGAGGACAAGACGAACGAGAAGAGCACCTGCTAATAGTGAAAGAGGTACTGGTGTTGCTTTCAGATGGGACTATAAACATGTTGATTTTAGATTTAGGAGGGGGGGTTGTGTTGGTGGAAATGGATAATAACAATCTGTACATTTGCACCTTAATTTCCAGTTTCCGTTGACAACGGCAGCGAGGAGAAACAAAGCAAGTCGGCTGAAGAGCCTGGCAGACGGCTGAGAAAGACGGATTCGCAGACAGCGAGGCGGTTCTTCTGTGAGCACTGCGACCTCGGTTTTCACTGGAAAGGCGAACTGAAGAAACACATGAAGGTCCACAAGAAGCCTTTTCCTTGCGATCAGTGTGGCAAGAGTTTCCTAGAAAAGGCGTCTCTGGAAAATCATGTTTTGCGCCATGAGGCAACTAAAGCCCCGCTGCCCTTCCCGTGCCCTCAGTGTAAACGATCGTACAGGAAAGAGGAGTCGCTTCAGAACCACCTCAAGCGTCACCAACGGTCAAAGCCTCCGAAGCCATTCTCCTGCGATCAGTGCGGGAAAACGTTCAGAATCAAGCAGTCTCTGGAAAACCACCTGTTACGCCACGAGAAATGGAAGCAGCTGCTGAAGTGCCAGCTCTGCGAGAAGACCTGCAAGACCTCGGTTCAGCTGAAGTGCCACATGGCTGTGCACTCGGAAGAAAGGCCCTTCAGCTGCGTGACATGCGGGAAGGAGTTCAAGAGCAAAGACACGCTTCGCTTCCACCAGATGGTTCACACAAACACCAAAAAGTATAAATGCACAATGTGTGAGGAGACCTTCAAATATGCCCACTCGCTGACCGTGCATAAGAGGAAGCACACAGGCGACAGTCCCTTCGTGTGCTCCGTGTGCAACAGGTCATACAGGACCGGCACGGCTCTGAAAAGACATAGTGTGGTCCACACGGGAGAGAAGCCCTTCACCTGTCACATATGTGGAGCGAGGTTCAGCTTGAATAACAACCTGAAAAGGCATCTTCGCATCCACACGGGAGAGAAGCCATTCAGCTGCCAGGAGTGCGGCAAGAGCTTCTCAGACAACAACAAGCTCAAGTCCCACATGCTCATCCACGGCGCCAGAAAGCCGTTCATGTGCGATCTGTGTGGGAAGACCTTCCTCTTCAACTGCAGGTTGCAGATACATCAGAGGTATGTGCACGCCGACAGGAGCGAGCAGTCGGACGGCTCGCAGAATTTCTTCCAGACTCGACGGCAGAACAAGTCGCTGGTTAAACCGTACAGCTGCAAAATATGCCTGAAAGGTTTCAGCGCCGCCTGCTCGCTCAAACTTCATGAAAAAGGCCACAGCGAGCACAAGGAGTTCAACTGCGGCATCTGTGGGAAGTCCTTCCACAACAAATACTCTTTCAGCTATCATCAGCGGAGCCACACGGGCGAGAAGCCGTTCGTTTGCGACGTGTGTGGGAAGAGGTTTTTCCACGCCGCGAGTCTGAAGCAGCACGAGCGCATTCACACGGGTGAGAAGCCGTACAAATGTGACCAGTGCGGCAAGGCCTTCAGAACGGACGGAAACTTCTACAGACACATGCGGATCCACACGGGGGAGAAGCCGTTCGAGTGCATGTACTGTCAGAGGAAGTTCCACCAGTCCAATCAGCTCAAGTCCCACCTGCAGATCCACACAGGGCAGAAGCTCTACTCCTGCCAGCAGTGTGGCCGAGGCTTCTCTGATTCACGGCAGCTCAAGAAGCACAGCTGTGACGGGTCGTAGGTGACGTCGGGCTGCTGTCACCTGATAGCAAGTAGGACTAATAACTGAAATGGAGGCATTAGTTACCCATGGCCCGGTGCCTTTTTGCTTACGATTTTGCTAAGCTGAACAAAGCTGTTTTCATACATGAAGTCCAGAGAATTGGGCGGGGCGTCATCTGAAGTTTGTGTTTTCCAGGAAATTATTTGCCTCGCTTTTCTAGAAACTCGCAGTTTAGTGAAGTGGAGGGTGCCCCCGGACGCCTGACCTCCATTCACTCGCTGTGAATTCACTGGACAATTGTTTGCTCTTCTCTCACATGCACCCCATCACACATCATGTGGTCTCTATACTACACAGACTGCATCAAGCACCTCCCTCAGTTAACCTCTTCTTCAACCACCTGGTCGTTGCTTTTGGTTAGCGGTAGGGTTGGAGTTTGGTACCTTATCACAGAAAAGCTGTGTTAAAACATAAAAGACTCGATATCAAACGTAACATCTGTATGCTTGTGCAGCTTAACCCTAATCCTACTGCTAAATGACCTGGGTGGTTTTTAAAAGTGTTCTCTCTGTAAATTCTTGGTTAAAACCTTCAAACATTAACTAGAACAATTAACAAAATGTTAAAAAAAACAGCTGTTATGACTTCGTGTCTGAAACATCTGAGTACTGTGAGGGATCAGCTGGGGCTCTACTTTTGTGTAGTGCGAATTCGTACCACGAGCTGATGCAGCGAGTAAACCAGGCAAACCATTAAGAGGCAGTGGCAGCCTTGAAAGTGCAAAACCTCTTGAGGAAAATGTGAAATATCAAAAGTTAAAAGAAGAGCACCTCACATCTGAAAACATAGTGAGGCAGTGTCCCCTGGAGGTTGGTTACAATTTGCACATGGGTATAAACAAAAAGTACCTTGAAGAGGTACTGATCTTGGCATGTCCTTGGTTAATGCTCTTTCTAAATGGTGCCGGCAATATTAATCATTTAAACTGACTTCATATTTTATTAATTTAATGCCAGTTAACTGTTGGGTGTCACACAGCACCGTATTTCAGCACCTCTCGATGTCTCTCTGTGACTGGAAGACAGATGACAGCCCCGCTAATCAGCACAGTGCTGTACGACTTTGTACTACAGGAACGGTTATATGTTGTGTCAGATCAAACTCTGTCTGACTGGAGAGATGCATAAGCACATTCTGCACAGGCATGAAAGAAGCAAAAAAAGCCCTTCTACAAGGTTTCACAGCCACCTCTGGATGAATCTGGGCTTTTATTTTGAAGGTACATTTGTTGACTCACCTGTCAAATCTGTTTAAAAAAATAGCTACAAAGAGCTTTACAAGCTCGGTGTTTGCTCAACGGTTCAAGCCAGAGTCTGTTTTCTGCCACCAGACAGCTCTGAGTTGATTCAAAATGCAAACAGTAATCCTAGATATAACTCACAAGTATGCTAACCTACATACTTGCTACAGTAATGAGTAAACACATGTGGCTGCCGGTGTACAGCTGTTGATTGGCTCTTTGGATCTCTGGTTTTGCGAAATCTTCCCACTAATTTTTGTTAAGGAATTTTTGACTTATCCTTATGCAGCAAGTCTGCAAAAAACTGAGCAGAGTTTTACACGGTGCAAGGTGTCACACATTTCAGTGGCATTTAAAGACTTTGTTAACTGGTTCAAATGGTTCTTTAATACAAATACAACATTTCTAAGATTAATGTTTATCTTCATCCATCAGATTAGTTGGCTAGTTGTCTTCTATTTTCGAGTTTAATCAACTAGGAAATCAGTTAAAAGCTGTAGTGCATGTATGAAAACTGCTCCAGAGTGACACAGAAATAACTTAATAAAATGTACTGGGGAGAGCTGGTAGGGTTACCTGTGATTGCAGAGGTATTAAAGTTTTGGTGAAATTCTGGACCAGCAACCATGTTAAAATTAACTAATCTGGGCATCAACAAATAACTTGACTAAAGATTTATGCCAGCCTAAAATAATATAACATCAGACACCGATGTAGATAAATGTCCTTGTGTTTGCTGATATCAGCTGATACTGATCTGTGCATTCGTCCTTATGATGTGGGTGTGAAAAACGGCTACAACGCTGGCACCTCTCACCCTTTAGATGTTAGAGTTAAGGGACTGATTAAGTGTGATTTAATAGCTGTCAACACGATATCAGCTTTTTTATCAGTAGAGGTTAGCAGCATTGTTGTGGCATTTTATGTTTTGTATTATTATTTTGTTTCTTTAACCTCAGCTGTTTAAAAACTTGGTGAAACATGAAAGTTACTTGTATGAAACCTAAAATTGGAGATATTAAGGTAGGATGCATCTTCAAATGTTCTGAAGGTAATGTAGGAGTTCTTGCCAGTTGAAACTGAAGTGAAAATTTGGGCATTTTTAATTGATTTTTTTTTTTTTTGTAAGAATTCTTAAAGTAGTAATTTATGTTTTGTGAATTCCCAAAAATCCCAGTGAAAGGTGTAATTATTTTTAAAATAGAAGTCGAAGTGTAAAGTGACTTTCTAATAACTTTATATTTCAGTTCTCTGAGATATGTGTCTATTTTTCTTGCTCGAAATTGGAATTAAATAACATTTGCAGTGAAAGCGCTTTGTATGAGTTTTATTTTGAAATTTCTACAGTTGGACTACTTCCATTTCCTGAATGAATGGCGCTAACACAGCGGCTAGTTCTCTGCGCTTGTAACGAACAGTTTTTATCCGCAGAGGGAAAATGTCAGAAAACTTGGTGTTTTATTCAGAAACGAAGTGTATCATGGAGACGGTTATCCGGGTCGCTGTCGATGTTATTGGAAATCCCAGAGTAGAAACCGACGCAGAGGAACAGACTATGAACCGTAAGGTAAGTCAGCGGTTAGCGTTTTTATGAGATCCGGTTTATCACCGCACACCAGATACGTTAATAATTGCGCCAGAGACGCTGTGCTCGGGTGAGAGTGGACGGATGGAGTAAAATCACGATGAAGGGCAACGACGCCAAGCAAAACAAAGATGGTGGACGTTCGTCTAGCTGAAGCTAGCTAAAAAAAAAAAAAACCTCAAAGTTTTTTTAAATAAAGTGAATGTCATCGTAATATTACAGGAGCTGGATTATAGTACTAGGTTTTAATTTTTGCTTTTACTTTGTTCAAATATTTCCAGGGCTGCGCAGTTAGCTTTAACTTCCGGCAGTTTTAAAAACAATATTGTAGTGATTAAACAGTGATGTGCTGCGATAATTCTTGGTTTTCTTTCAAGATTCACTTATCACGCAGTCAGTGATAAGTAGTGAAGTAATTGTGATTATGATTTTTATCATAACGCTTCATACAAGCTCTACTGATGGCGGTAAATGTGTCTGATGTTGTGTTTACACTGATAACATGTGCTTTGGTTTAGTTCCTAAATAAACTTTGTTTCCTCTGGGTTTTAATCCTCACAGCTGGATTTTGACAGCACTGTGGAGATGTTAGCGTGTGAGGCAACAAGAAAGATCAGCACCGTTTTCTCCCAGGTGTCTTTGCTGCTGCTGGCTGAAAACAGGACTCTGAAGGCCAAAGTGGGACAGCTGGAGAGTGAGCTGAAGACCGTGACTGAAAGCTTTGAAAATGCCAGAGTGTGGAGAGAGAACGTCCTGAATGGCTGCCCGGTCCTGTTTAAGCAGAGCGGGCAGGTCTTTACCCTGAAGCCGCTGGGGAAGTTAAATATAAGGACAGATAAAGTAGCAGAGGGAGGCAGTGGTTCTTCACCAGCTCCTGCTGGAATTCAAAGAGTCGGTCAAATATGTCCTCCTGCTTCTGCAGCTGCTCCGGGGGTGCAGGGTTTCACAGGACCAGCACCTCCTGCTGCTGCACGAGTGCAAAGAGTCAACCAGACATCTTCCCCTGCTGATGCTGCTGTGCAGAGCGTCTCCACATCATCTCCTGCTCCTGCTGCTGAAGTGGATGGTTTACACGATACTGGTAAGTTTCCATGAAAGGTCCCAGATGATGAAAATGTAGGTTGTTTCTTTTTTTAGTGGTACATCCCATGCCAGACTCAACCCTGCATGCTGCAGGTGTCTCTCCTAGAAACACAGAGACGGCGGCTGCTTTCACCCTGCAGCAAGGGTCACAAAAAATCTCCCAAATTTAAATATTCTAGCAAAGTAAGTTGGGACATTATCTCCAATCAGATAGCTTTTATTTTTTATATTTGTTCTTTATTTTGTAGCTTTGTCACCGTGTGACACAGACCAGTGGTGGATGGGAGCTTTGCCTTTAACTCGCTGAACAGGTGCTTTGATAAAGTAGTCCTATCGATGTTGATTACAGTAACAAGTGCTGCTGTTGTCCTTTCAGTAAAAGGCTTCACTGTCTCATCACAGCTTTAAATGGTCCTGAATGCATTTCACCGTCCACACATCTATTTTAGTCACAAATCCCTGTGGAGTCCTGCACCATTGCTGCAGACTTCCGCTGCACCAAGAAAAGCCTTGTTATTTTATTTTGAAAACATTGCAGTGAAGCAAGAAAGAAATTGCCTGCTAATAGCCAGTTTGTTTCACAGTTGACATTCTGAAAGCTGATCGGTGGATACATTTGTTGATGAGATACATTGGGCCGCCTGTTGTGTCAAATCCTGGTTCAAGGTGTAAATACGAGCCCTGAAAATCTTACAACTCTTGTCAACTGTCAGCTGGGCTTCCTGCTTTGCCAGTCGGCTAGAATTTCCTCCACTTGTAATCCTGCAAAGACATAACGAGGCAAGCAAACATGAATGTCCTCAAAAATAATTCATACTTATTGAAGTTCGTACAGGATATGTGATGAACGGTTATAGTAAAACACACAGTTAAAAACATGTGGAAGACGTACCTAGTAAGACGAGACGATTTCACACCAGCACAAATTCAGTTTGAGAGGAAAAAAACATTTCAACCTGCAGCTGATTTCAGCCATGAATCTGTCTTTGTTTTCATTCTGTACAGATTCTTCAGGTTCAGAAGGTGGAGAGGCGATGGAGGAGGTGATGGAAGCAGTTTCTTTACCAGACAATGGACCGGGTGAGAATTTAAATGGTTAATATAGAAATTATTTACCGTAAAACTAACAAAGACTGATAATGTGTGACTTCAGATTTTAAATTAGAAAATAACCGTAAACATGACAAATTGGTCCTGGGTGAGGGTTCACACAAAGAGCAGTTCAGATCAGATCTTCAGACATCCTCTATGCTGAGTGATGATTTCACGTGTAAGAAGTGATGATGAATGAGCTTCTTCTCCTGCATCATCTGTGTAAACTTCGATCTTTCCTTTTGTTTACACGCCGCAGCAGATTGTACCTCCGCGGACTCAGCTGAGCCCGAATACACTGAGAGCCAAAAGCGTCTGGAAGCAGAGGTTTTGAAGAAAGGCAGAGTGTTTGTGTGTGACATCTGTAACAAGACTTTTAACCGACTCTTCCACCTCATGAAGCACATGAACATCCACAAAGAGCAGCGGCCTTTTACCTGCGACCAGTGCCCGAGAAAGTTCAGGAACGCAGCGACTTTTGAGTACCACCTGCTGCGACACGAAGAGAAGAAGTATGCCATCTACGAGTGCGAGCTCTGCCAGAAGAAGTTCAAAACAAAAATGGGGCTGAAGACGCATCAGGTGGTACACACGGATGAAAGGCCGTTCGCCTGCTCCACCTGCGGGAAGGGCTTCAAGACCAAATACAGCCTGAAGTCCCACCAGCTCGTACACACGGTTGAGAAGCCGCACAAATGCTCCGAGTGTGGAGAGAGCTTCAAATACGCTTTCACCCTTCAGTGTCACAGAAGCATCCACACTGGAGAGCACCCGTACAAATGCACAGTGTGCGACAAGGTTTTTATAAAGAGACGATCGCTCAGGACGCACCAGGCGGTCCACAGAGGGAAGATGTTTACCTGTGAGACGTGCGGTGCTGGCTTCACGCTGCCTCAGAACCTGAAGAGACACATGCACATCCACACGGGCGAGAGGCCGTTCAAATGTAAGGTGTGCGGGAAGGGTTTCATTCAGGCCAACAAGCTGAAAGCGCACATGCTCCTTCACGGTGCTTCAAAGCCGTACATGTGTGATCTGTGTGGGAAGACGTTTCTGTACAACTGCCACCTGAGGAGACACCAGAGCGTAACTCACGACGAGAAGCACGGGCAGGTCATGAGGAGACGGGAGCGGGGCAGGCGCAGAGTAATCTACCGGCAGGATAGGACGATAGTGGACGTGACGCCGTTCAGCTGCGGCACCTGTCACAAGGGCTTTGACACCGCATGTTCCCTAAAGAAGCATGAGCTCATGCACACGGGTCACATGCAGTACCGCTGCGACACATGCGGGAAGTCCTTCTTCTACAAAGCTACCTATGACTACCACCAGCGGGTCCACTCGGGAGAGAAGCCCTTTGGGTGTGACGTGTGCGGGAAGAGGTTCATCATCCGTCAGGCGCTCAAGATCCACAAGCTGCAGCATTCTGGAGAAAAGCCGCACAAATGCGAGCAATGCGGCAAGGCCTTCCGCATGTACACGAACTACCAGAGACATCAGCTGATCCACACCGGAGAGAAGCCGTACGAGTGCGAGGTCTGTGGCGTGAGGTTCAGGCAGCTTGGGCACGTCAAGTTTCACATGCAGACCCACACGGGGGAAAGACCGTACTCCTGCAGCAGCTGTGGACTCGGATTCTCAGACTCAAGGCTCCTGAAGAAACACAACTGCAGCGAGAAATTCCAGAAAATTTTGGGGGATGCACTCACAGCATCCTGATGGTGACGACTCGAGCAAACCAGCCATTGTCCATGGAGCCAGATGAGTGATGCATTCTGGGAGCGTTGCTAAGGGCTGGGCAATTAATCAGATGTGTATTTTCTTTGGCAGTCTTTTAGTGATCTCTCAGCATGACTTAAAATATGAAAACTGTATTTATACATTATATATTTATATTTTCACCTGGTTTAAAATTTCAGTTGTCCTACTGTATTGAATAAATTGGTTAAAACAAAAATCTCACATTTGGCTTTTTTTTTTTTTTTTTTTTTTGGAAATTAAAAACAGCCTGATCAGAAGCACAGACCACCACCTCTTACCTGTGTTTGCTTAATATAGCTTGATAACATGAAATTATATACATTTTTAAAGCGCTGTTAACTTCAGACTATGAATACCCTGACTGGTAAAGGGTAATTTTAACGTTTTAACGTCTCTGCTGATCGTGGAACTGTAAGTGTTGTAGTTACTCACTTTGGCCACTGGAGGGAGGTTCAATACAAACGCGATGCCATACTGTTTCCGTTAGGGCTTTTCGCAATAAAATCAAACATGGTATACGGTATATTGGGCAAATAGGATGGATACTTTTTTGTTATTGTATTTTTATCCAAATAACACAATTCCCTGCAATCATTTTAGTCCAAATATTGCCAGTCATTAAATTAGTGGCACGTTTCTTGCAAGTTAATCCAGTTAAAGCTGACAATATAAGATAAGACAAAAAAAAAAAAGATATACAGTGATTAGTATTTAAGATAAACTTAAAAGACAAATTAGAAACGTGTGTGATTTTATTCTGAAAAGTATGAACTAGGAAACAGTACATGGTTTCGTGTTGTGAATGATCGGCATGAGTTTTTTTTTTCCACCATAACAACAACAGTGCGGCAGCGCAGAAGTTTCATGACGCATTTGTAGATGCGAAATAAACACCACAATCAGTCAGCATGGCGGACCTGGAGCCGCAGGTTTGCGCCATTTTGGAGATAATGGTGAACGCGGCGGTGTCAGAGATGAACAAAGTTATCGGCGCCTCGGATCCTCCGCGTCCACAAGAGACATCATGTGTGGCCGAAGACACGCACGGGTCCCCGGAGGATAAGGTACACGAGTCGGTGGTGGCTTACGGTCGTCAGGTGTCCGGGCCGGTTCTGGTTCCCGCATTGGTCCCGGTTTCTCGCTCCTCTCCCGAGCCGACGCTTCCTCCAGCTGTCGTCCCGACAACCGGCCGAGCATAGAAATAGAAGAGCTAGCTGTTAGCTCCGGTTAGCTGCGAAAGAGCAGCAGGGTGCCGCGCTGTCCTGCTGTATGGAGCATGTGTTTAGGCTAAACTTCGTGTAAATATGAGGGGCTGGTACACGAAGTCTGGGAGAATCCACCTCTGGGCGCCATTTTGGGTTGGGCAGCAGGCCCGGGCTTATCTATCTAGTGTATGTCTAGAAGCGCCTCAGCTACAGGTTTCCACAGAGCCCCGGATCGATCTATCAGCTGATATCTGATCAATAACACACTCTTCTGTGGTCATAATGACTGCCACATAGTGTTACCCTGTTGTGCGGTTTTGGGGTTTTTCCTTGTATACTTGTGATACCGGGATCTGATTGGCTGATCAATATATCACATCAGTGTTACACCTGATTTTTCAGGTCAGGACTCTGGGCTTTTCAATTATTCCACTTTTCTGAGTTTAAAAAAAAGTTTTACCCATCTTGCAGCGTGACAAAGTGCAATGTCCTCTTCGCTTCATTGCATTACTGAACACTGCTGTCTCAGCTTTTCTGATTATCTTTCAACTTGGAATATTTATTAAACCTTGCAGAATGAGTTCAAATCATTTCTACTCATAATAATCTAGAAACCAGGTTCATTATTTGACTTTGGCCTGTGCTCTTCCCATCAGGTGATCCAGTTGAGCGTCTTCATGTCGTCTCTGGCTCAAGAAGCTGTGGAGAAGATCTGCCAGCTCTTCCGTGAATGTTCCTCTGCGCTGCGGCTAGAAGTACACGACCTTTGTGCTTTAATTTATCGGTCCACTATAACAGTCGAGCAAGAAATCCTAAAGTAGTCCCTGTTTTGTAGGTGACGCAGGGTGTGGCAGAGATCGAGGACCTGAAGAGGAGACTGGAGGTCGCGGAGACGGAGTTGAAGCTGGCGCTCGAGGGCAGCAGAGGTCAGAAGGACGTGGAGGAGCTGACGGAGGGAGGCAGCGGGCAAAAGGAGGGGAGGGTGGACGTTGAGGTTGTTCAGCTCGAGCAACGCTCAGGGAGGAAGAGTCGCAGAAGTGAGGAGTTCTTCCATTAGCTAGCTTTTTTATTCCAGAAGTTTTTAGAGAAAAATATTTTAGATCAAACTGCATAAAGTCAAAATGTTTGGAAAATCAGCTGCGCTGTTGATGTTTTAAACCTCAAATTTCATGACTGAAAGGAAAAGAAAATATTTTTTAACCTTTTCCCCCTGATGTCATTTCTCTTGCCGTCTCCACTCTGTCCTTGTTGTATTTGACAAAGCAGAAGTGACCACAAACTGGTTCTGATGTTTGTCTTTCGTTCTGTGTAGATGTGGTCAGCGGTGACGCTGGAGTGAAGAGATCGCCCATAATTCATCTGTGGAAAGGCAGAACATATGATGTAAAGTCTCGCCTCTTCTTCCCATTTCTGTTTCTCATCTTCGCATCACTTGAACATGTTTATTCATTATTTCCAAATCGCACAGATTAGTCAGAAAATCTGACCAACTTAAAAATAAAGCAGGGCTGAACACGAGCTTTCCACAAGATTTCAGAGCCTAGGTGGAGGGATCCTTTTCTGCCCACCTAAACTTGTCCTTATCCTGTCTTCTGGTCAGGACAGCATCCAGCCTGTTATAATAAAAGAAGAAGGGTTTGAGTGCTTAGCCGACCGGATGTCTTCTGACTCTGGTCAGTACAGAGATGAGTTCTGGCAGGATGAGGACGACCCTGACTACCAGGTTGGCTTCATTAATATGTCTTTATATTAACTTACTTATTTCTTTATTCACTTTGCAGCTATATCATTTTATTGCATGTGCTTTTAAAAATGTTCAACTTTTATATATGTTTTTAGATACAAGGTTTTATTTTATTGTACTGTATTAAGAGATCGGTCCAATTTAATGTCAGCTGATGAACATTTTAGACAGAGTTGGGTTTTTTTGGCATATTTCTTCACTTATACTAACACCCTTTTATTTAAATAAGACTTTATGATATCCAGAAAGCTTTCAAGCACTGGAAACAATTAGTTAATTCACTGCAATATTCATCGCCCATAAAATTGAATGAATTAAGGTAACATTTGATGAGTTAAACCTGACAATCAAAATTAAAAAATGTAAACGATTAAACATTTAATCATCCTTTTTCTTGTCTGGCAGGCAGAACCAGACGATCCAGATGACGTTGACCCAGGATACACCACCAGATCCAAGCGTGTTGTAAAGGGAAAGTCCCACCAAGCTCAAGCAAAGAAGGAGAGTCAGAAGGAGCAGGCTCTGAGCTGCAAACACTGCCGGAAAACCTTCACCAAGCTGCTGCAGCTCAAAGCCCACCAGGCCGTCCACGGGGCGAGCGCGGAAAAGCCCTTCCAGTGTTCTCAGTGTGGCCGAGGCTTTGCGTTCCAGCGAAGCCTCAGTGCTCACATGTTACTGCACACAGGTGAGCTCCGGCTTTATCCTTCATGCTAAAGCAGCGCAGTCTGTACGACTTACCCATGCACACTTACCCATGCACACTTACCCATGCACACTTTGAAGCCGGGTTTGTTGGTGAACTTGGAGCAGAAAGAATCCACAAGCTGACTGACGTCCATCACTGACACACTCTTATTTCTTGGTGAAATTATGTGTTGGTAAAGTTAAGTTAAACTAATATTGGCTAGTTTACAAAGTCAAGGAAATCTTAGGCAGACAATAAAACAGCTGACATTTAACTGGACTAGCTAGCTGTCTGGCTAATTTATTTCAGTCTTTTGATTTTTGTGGACTCCACAAATATTTGGTCATGCCTCATGTAAAGCACGTGACTGTTTTTGGAAAATTGTTTCTTTACACTGATGAGAACGATGAGACTCATTCAGTTAATCGCCTTAAAATTGCAACTGAATCGTACCGTACTTCTCGTTGTTTGATGGTGAGCGTGTTTTTGCTTTTCTACATACAGGTGAGAGGCCACACACCTGTGATGTTTGTGGGAAAGGTTTCACCCTGAAGCAGCTCCTGAGGAACCACCAGCGTCTCCACGCTGACGTGCGGCCATATCGCTGCGAGCAGTGTGGTAAGAGCTTTTATCGGGCGCACGGCCTGAAGATGCACCAGATGGTCCACACTGGTGAGCGTGCCTATAACTGCCAGTACTGCAACAAACGTTTCACAATACAAGGAAACCTGCAGCGCCACCTGCGCATACACACGGGTGAAAAGCCGTTTAGGTGCGAGACTTGCGGCAAAAGCTTCAACCAGGCCGACACACTGAAAGGCCACCAGCGTATTCACACCGGCGAGCGTCCCTTCAGCTGCGACACCTGCGGCAAGCGCTTCATCCAGAAGAGCGCGCTGAAGATGCACCAGAAGACCTCTCACGTAGACGAGAAGTCGCTCGCCTGCGTCGCGTGCGGCACCACGGTGGCCTGCGTCGACTCGCTGCGCAAACACCTCCAGACGCACGCGGCGACTATTCCGTGCACCTGCGTGCTCTGCGGCCAGCGGCTCAGCTCCATCACCGAACTGCGCTCGCACCAGCAGCATCACACGGTGGACCGGCCTCACAGCTGCGGGCTCTGCGGCAAGAGTTTCAAGTCATCCAGTTACCTGAAGATTCACCTGAAAACGCACAGCGGGGAGAAGCCGTTCTCCTGCGACATCTGCGGTCGCATGTTTACACAGCAAAGCAGCCTTAAGTCCCATCAGGTGGGTTTGCAATGATTGTTGCACAAGATGAAACTCATTTATGCAAACCAGTCCTCAACATTAGGACGGACACCTTGGCAATCTGTAGGCGTGTCTGAAACCCAGACTCCAACCTTTTAAGCTGTAATGTCTAAATAGTGTTCAGGTAGAGAGTAGTGCTTGATGATTTTGGCTTCCAGCTGTTATAAAAACTCTGTGATCAGGATATAGCGATTACTTTTTTGCATTAATTTATGCTAAGAAACTTTCTCTCCAAGCAGAGCGATCATTAACAGCTACTTTTAAACATCTCTGATATGGTCTGCTTTCGGCACAGCAGATCCAAGGTGCTAGTTAACTAATGGCTTTCCGTGACTTGTTGTAGCTAACGTGCCGGTCTCCTGAGGTGCAGGTTTACTGCTTCCTGGGCTTCCTTCCGTCATCGTGTTCTATCTCAGGCTCCCGCAGTGGAACCTGCAGGCTGGCAGGGACCAGTAGTTGCCCCTTGCGAGATGGGTTCTGTGGTCAAAAACAACCACTCTTCTGGTTCTAAGTCCCCATCAGACAACTTCACCCACAATTACCTTATTTTTCCCTTCTCCCTTTGCTTTTTAGAGTTCATTCAATCTACATCTGCTGTTAGATAATTGAGATTGCAGTAGTTATAAGAATAATTGGGATTACAGTTTGTCCCATCCTCGAGCAGAGGATGAACTGCAGCTGCGTCAGAATAATGAAGCCTATTATTCATTAGTTATTATGGAGATAAAAAATATCTCTTTGCTTATTTTTTTGTAGAAAAAGAAATCATTGTGGTCCAGTAATCAGGGTGTGGTTAGAGGCACGGATTGAAATGCTACACCCTGAGTAACCCCGTAAAGTGACAGATGATTGTTAGGATTAAGCAATACCAACCTGGTCTGAGATTAGCTTCATGTGTATGTTTATGAGCACACTTTGTGTAGATGTGTCGCAGTTCCACTTTCTGCAGCAGCTGTAGCTGAACACGTCTGCTGCAGTGGAAGTAACCTTGTGGGAAATTTAGTAAAGATTTAAACATGTTGTTTCAATGTTCTCTGCCAAAGGTGGTCCACACAGGAGAGAAGCCTTTCAGCTGCGACACCTGCGGGAAATGCTTTAGCAACACCGGCAACTTGAACCGACACCAGCGCATCCACACGGGGGAGAAGCCGTTCAGCTGTGACACGTGTGGGCGGAGCTTCAACCAGGGCAACAGCCTGAAGGCGCACCAGCAGATTCACACCGGGGAGAAACAGTTCATGTGCGACAAGTGCGGCAAGAGTTTCTCCTACCTGAGGAACCTGAAAGACCACAAGTGCTTCTATGTCTGAAGCTAATCTGTGAGGCGATGTCAGCTCCTGTAAGCTGGAGTCAGGTTAGCTGGGACTGAGTTTGCACTGAAAGCGATTTTGGTGATTGTAAAGCTGGCTTTCCCAGATTTCTTCTGTCACTGCCAAGAAAGTGATGCAGGTAGATAAGGTGTGGAATTTATAATGGTGGAAAAAAAATGTGAAGACTGTTACAGCATCTGTCTGTGAGAATAGCTGAGAAATTGCATTTCCAACGTTAAAACTGAAAAGGCAGAGCGAGTTTAGCTCTTTATGTGAATGCATTTATAACAGAACTAAGAAAAGCCTGGGTCAAAATGATCTTCAGCTTCTTGCCTTTTGTCAACTTGATGTAACTGACAAGCCAAAAGCAAATTTTTACCACCACAGTTGGTATTAACGAGCCACAGAAACAGCTGATCCTTATTAAAAACGAGGCGTTTTGCAGCTCTTGGATCGGTTTTACCCTTTGGTAATGATTTCTTGTTATCGCGACTCACTTGCAGATGGACTGGCCAGATGCTTCAGCTCAGTGTAACATTTAAAGCTCTTTGCCAGTGAGACTGAAGTTTGGCTTTTCTCACCTAGCGGATACATTTTGTATTGAAATGTGAGTATTTTCTGTGTAAATTTGTACCAACTGACCGATAGTGCTCGCGATGAGGATGGGCTGTGTTTACATTGCATCACGTGCAGCACCACCACCACAGCACCTTTTCATATGTGTGAAAGCAAGCAAGTTTCACTATGCATGAGCAACACATGCTCGTGCTTTCAGAGGTAGCGTGAACGGTTTTACTTTCCACAGTTACAGTTCTGTCAAAATAGGATCACTATTGCATCCGCAGTCATTGATATTTGGCGCTGTGGCTCTGTTTGGGGTCTTCCTGTCCTTCTGCACATGTACATGGAAAGCCTAAAGGCAGTCAGTTTGACTCTGTGGCCTGTTAGAAACAATGCTGTGCTCAGTATAGCGGTAGTCTGTGGGCAGCTGTTACATTATATTCCTGTATAATCTGTAAAAATGAGATGTCTGATCTCGTTGTACAGCTGATATTTATAATGGTGCAACTCAAAGAGTGCTTTTCTGTCTTTTCCTTTTTTTTTTAACATCATCTCAAATGATGACCGTTACTACGTAAATGCCTTGTATGCATACAAAGAACCGGTGTGCTGAGAACATAACATACTGAAAGTATTATTTTGTGAAAATACTTTATTTGTAACTTCTCTTGTGGAGAGGATATTTATCTCAACCTTGTAACTGAGTTCAATTCATAAAACAGTGAAATGTAAACATGCTTCCTTTTTGTCTTTCTTAATAATTAAAGAGCTTGAAATATGTTTGTTTTTGATCAGAAAAAACAGTTTTACAGGAACGCATGCATCGCCTTTACATCCTTATTGAAAGATGTATTCAATTTAAAGTTTCTGTTGCCTTTGAACAAGAATACTTTTAAGTCAAGAGCAGAAATGCAAAGAAAATAAACAAAAAGCAAAGCAATTACAGGGTACAGAAATGGCACGAAAGATGTCATGGTGGGCTGAAAGCTGTGAATCAGCAGTTGAATCTACAGTTGAGCCACTCGTAGAAGTCGTAATGCATTTATGTAGTAACAACAGGGGAGACAGAGTGGGCTCTTACAGAGATGTACCCTCAGTAAGTGGTGAGTTTAATGAACAGGTGGGCTGATTTCTTAGCTTGTCTGTAGTCTGTCTGCCACAAATTACAGACAAGCAACAGTAATATTTTAAAGCCCAGTTCTCTGTTGTTCTAAGCTGGTTAGACTTTAAGTTTCATTTCCAGAAGGGTTTCAAAAAATCTTTTAAATACATCAGTGTTCCAGATTATCTTCCTCTAAGTTGAGTTCCCAAGATTTGTCAGTCAGGCTCCCACGGTGGAACCTGACTGACATGTTATTATCATGTAACATGTTATTATCATGTTATTATCATGTAACAACTTCCACATTTTCAGAAGAAATGTGGACGTTGAGGAGACAGAAGGAGTTGGAACTCAATCAGATTTTTTTAAGATGAATAAACACCTCAAAGCAATGAAGTGGCATCTCTGAGAGATCATTATTGTCTAACACTAACAGAAGATTTGTGAGATCCGTGTAGTAATTTCACCTCTGTGGTTTCTTTTAAGTTTTATCTCTATTAAACCAAAAAAGATCTGAGATAAATTCCATCTGTTTTTCTTAGTCTTAAGTCATATTAATTAATAATCACTCACTGATCCAGTTTAACTGTTCATGAATAGATTTGTGTGTAGCATATTGCAATTTTGATGTGGTATCCCACAAACAATTACAAATACCATACTAATTTACTAAGTCCATGTTCACGTTGCTCTACTGGGCCCTACTATAACTGTGCTCTAATTGAATCTGTTCACAGATAGATTTAATTTTATGTTATTTTTTTTAACTGTCTATCCTGGCAGGACGTCACAGTGCAATGAGACTTATAAGAAAGCTGCAAACTGCACCATCCTCAAGATGTTTGGCTTTGTTGTTGTTATGTTCACCTCTTTGCCAAGAGGTGGCGCTACAAACTAATATTACAGTCCAGATAAATCCATGGAGCTCCCTGGATGGCACTCATTTCTCCTCAGTGTTGCAGAGTAGGTACAAAGTTAATTTTCAGTTCCCTTTTGCCTTTATGAGGGGAACTTTATTTTCAGTTATGTTCCTAAATGAGTGAAGAGGTGTCCTTTCTGTTTAATTGTTCCATACGTTTCCAGCATTTCATCTCTAACTTTTAGGTTTAATGGCAAACAAAGACTACACAACACATTTGAACTGTTTAACCCTCTGGGAAAGCAGAAAGCGGGCTTCGTTAGCTACATAATCAGGGTTTGTTTGGGGGTTTTTTTTATTTCACAGACAAAAACATTCAGCCTATCATGACTGCTTGTTAAAAACTGCTCTTTCTGTGAATTTACTGAGAAAACCAGTGTTGTTCCCTGGTGGTTACTTTTCATTGTTTCACTGGTGCCTCCTTTTAAATCCATGTAAATGACGTCAGTGTGCACATTTAGCAGCTGGCTATGAGCTCCCTGCTGCACCGACTGTCTGACTGCATGGCTGGCTGAGCAGCCACAGGGCTGTACAGTAGGTCAGACTGGCTGTAATCCCTTCCAGATTACAGTCCAGGGTATCGTGGGAGGAAGTGTGGGGGATTGGCAGAGAAACAACTCGTTGCGGCTGGCTTCCAGCCAAAGAGGAGATAAGGAGAGTCTGTTTGTGTTTTGCTTCTCACGTTTGGGTTCTTCTTCCCTTTTTTTTAAACGCCTTCAGGTTTAGGAATTTTTTTTATTCAGTAATGGTTATACGCTGATTTAAAGAAGGCTGAATATTTTTCATATCACACATGGGAGAAATCACACCTCCCAGTTTCACAGTTTTTAAAATATACTGACTAATGATCATTTGTTAATATTCTCTTTTTGTATTGTACAGTCTGTCAATACACCCCAGGACCAAATATTTATATTATAATATACACATTATGTAATACCTGTTATTACATGATATACATTATATATGTTACAATGTGAATTTTAGGGTTTATTTTAAAACAATAATCAAATTTAGTGAAACAATTTTCATGGAATTATAAATGTATATTTGTACTCGGTATAAACGGGTCTTAGGTTTGCAGAATGAACTCCACACAGTTTGGCATTAAATTTCAAAGAGAAAATTTGGACTTTCCTGATTTATTTATTTATTTTTAATCCTAGAAAAGTCCTTACCTGACTATGATGTTTGCACTCTTTCAGTGAGAGTAGGGAGCAGGTGGAAGAGAGTCTGGGGAGGTTGAGGTATGCTCTGAGGGGAGGAGGAATGAAAGTTAGTAGAAGCAGGACAGAATACATGTGTGACTGAGAGGGAGACAGGCGGAAAGTTGGAGATGCAAGGAGCACAGATAGTGTAGAAAGTTAAATAACTTTAAATACCTGGAGTCAGCCATCCAAAGCAATGAGCAATGGGCAAGAGAGGTGCACAAGAGGGTGGAGTGGGTGGAGTTTCAGGGGTGATTTGTGACAGAAGGATAGCAGCAAGAGTGAAGGAGAAGATGGTAATGAGACCTGCTATGATGTGTGGTTTAGAGATGATGGCACTGACAAAAAGACAGTGGGTCGAGCTGGAGATGGCATAGCTGAAAATGCTAATGTTTTATTGGGAGTGAGCGGGACAGGATTAGGAATGAGTACATCAGAGAGACAGCTCAGGCTGAGAGGCTGGAGACAAAGTTAGAGAGGTGAGGCTGAAATGGTTTGGACATGTGCAGAGGAGGGTTGGAGATTTATGGGACAAAGGATGTTGAAGATGGAGCTGCATCGCAGGAGGAAAAGAAGAAGACCTCAGAGGAGGTTCATAGATAATCCACTGTGACAACCCCTAAAGGAAGCAGCCGAAAGAAGAAAAAGAAGAAGAACATAAATCTTCACCTGCAGAAGGAATTCCTGCAAAGTGCTCCTCAAAGGACATCGTACCATGATCATATAAACACAGAGAAATTTCACCTTTAACCTTTGGGATCAAGAAGAGGACTGTATGACTGCAGAACTGTGCTTCTGTCTTGTCCTTCTGTCTTTATTGGCTTGTTGCTTTAGACCCAAGACTCCAAATCTTGGGGGCTATCTACTGGTTTTTGGGTTAAGATAAGTAGGTTAAAGGCTGGGAAACAATTGGGTTATGAGTGATGTTGTGATAGTTTTGATGCCCTCGGGGCGAGCATGAGTCACCGCCTGTATTGATCCCTGCTGACGCGCTCAGAGCAGCACAAATCACTAGCTGTTATCCACACACACAAACAAACCCATCACCCCACACAGAAACACAGTCACCCACCACCACCTTTTCCGTAGCCCATTAGATATATCGACAATTCCACATTCACTTTTGTTTTTGTCTTCTTTTTGCTCTAATTGGTTTATGCACGGCTGACCGAGCAGTAACGCTAATGCTGCCGGTATACTCTGTGACATTGCGTTGAGTACAGGCTCTCCATGGAAATATGGACTGCTGCTCTGGTTGTTCTTTCCAGCATTGATTCGCGTGCAGTTGCAGCAGCAGCAGCAGCAGCAGCAGCTCTGCCTCTGTTCTCCGAGGGATGCCAGTGAATGTGCCTGTGTGCCGCTAACCTTTCCCTTACAGTATCAGGCCCTCAGTCTGCAGGGGCTCAGGTCACTGAAGCGCTCAGTCTCAACCAGGAAGGAGCCGTGCTAAGGAAGGATGAGGCCCTGGGTTCGCTCCAACAGGTCCAGATCAGTCCAGGTAAGGTTTGTGCTTCTAAATCAAAATGTAAACACGTGACACCTTGGGAGATAAAGATAGTCTTAACTGTCTAACTAAATTAGATTAATAGCTAATGTAGTTTAATGGAGGAGTGTTCAAAAGAATGACAAATTACACCACACGCTTTAGTCAGCGCTTCTCTTAGACTATTCAGAAAACTCCCGATTAAAGTATGCAAACATCAACAAAAAAATAAAATCAAAATAGAAAAATAATACTCTCAGTCCAATCCCATCCACGCCCTCTACAAGACAAAGGTCAAAGTAAAGATTAAAGTGTTAAAGGACAGAAAAGAGTACTC
This sequence comes from Oreochromis niloticus, assembly GCF_001858045.2. Taxonomy (NCBI): domain Eukaryota; kingdom Metazoa; phylum Chordata; class Actinopteri; order Cichliformes; family Cichlidae; genus Oreochromis; species Oreochromis niloticus. The sequence goes on from NC_031979.2 coordinate 34,682,910, forward strand.
CCTGAAACAGCTTTACCAAAAACTGAACTTTACAGCCTTCATGAATGCAGGCTTTGCTGCAGGACTTAGTCTGCATTAGCTTTAGAAAAAAAGGTGTTTGGGCTCTTTCTGTGAACACACTGCAGCAATAAATCTGCTTAGCAAAAACAAACAGCAGTAACCGGCTTTAAACTGCACACATCCCCCTCCTGAGCAGATGAGCTCATTAAATCCTGAATTATATTGTTTGGTGCATATATCTGTTTTCATATTTAATTTGCAAGCTTCCATAAAAGTGTCAGGTTTGAATTCTGCTGCAGATGCCTCTCTATGCAAATCTTTCCTCATTATCTCTGCGGCGAGTGAGACGATTCACAGTGGAGGTAAAGACGCTTTGATTGAATCAGCAGGATGCGAGATAAAATATGTGAATTTAAATAAAACAAAACAAAACAGTGTACTGGTGATCATTGGGGTTCAGTGTAGAGAAGCATAAGATGGGCTTCTCTCTCTCTATACCTGTGATCAGAAGTGAGCTGGGCGATGACCATGCCATGTCCTCTAAAGACTGTGTGAGCCAAGAGGTTTAGATGCTTTGGTTTATACTGGAGGCATCATGGCGTGCTTACCTCTGGCTCTAAGTAAGCATCAAAACTCCTCAGATCTCCCATTCAAAGTTTTGTCTACTATTGGTGCATATATGACATTTTTACATCATAGAGATTACAATAAAAAGTCTGCAGTACAATTCAAAGCCTCCACTGTGGGGTAGAAAATGCCCTCAAAACCAGTAATGAATCAATATAATGCTGTAGTGCACTGCAGCTTGATTATGTAGAGGATAATATAGAAAGTGATAATATTTGATTTCTTGGGGTTTTGATTATCTTTCAATGAGCTTTTAAAGGGGGCATGTTTTCAGGTTTAATATTAAACAGTATTATTTGCTAATAGTTCTTGTCTGTTAATCAATAACAGCAAAAACAAAGGAGATGTACAGCAGCTGTTCCTTTCGATTGTTATTTTTTATTTGTTTTTAACAATGAGCAGACCTGCTGTTTAATTCATACTTTAAATTATCAAAAAATGTTACTTCCTTTGTGATTTTCAGCAAAAGCAGAAACAGATTTCTGGTAATATTAGCCTACTCTGTCTCTCTCTCTCTCACACACACACACACACACACACACACTCAAGCATGTCTGTATGAATGGAGTAATTGTGCCTTCATGCACACTGGGGGGGAAGGGTGTTGTGTTCTGATGCTGTTGCAAACGTGGTGTTTTGTTTAAGCTTTGCATGCACATGAAACACAGAGCTTAACTTATCTGGGTGAATATTTCAGCCTGCATGATGAGCTTCTTCAAATTTCAAGCAACCACAGAAATAAAGCTGGTGTATTATTCGAGCTCTCATCTACAGCCAGAAAGGGGCATAATAGGTCAGGAGGTGGATGGTGGCCTCACTTTATCAGAGGTCAGTCACCATAATGTGGTTCAATAACTTTTTAGAAGCCGTATCCTTGACATGGTCCCCAAAATTTAGGGTCCAGCTTTAGGGTCCAGTTTCTGCAAAGCTCTGGCTTTTGGAAAACTACAGGCTAGAGGGATTAAACTTTGCCTTATCCCTATTTATTTTTCACAGTCCTTTCTCAAGTGTTTTCCTCTGACTCTCTGCAGTTTGAGATATTTAAGAAAGCAACAAATCAACCAATGTCCTCTCACTTGAGCCAAACAAACACACATTTCTGTGCCTCACATTGAAAGGCTTGGAAACGCAACAAATTCACTCACTATAGATTTATAGTCATTAGTTAGATAGTGTGCCTGTGGGCCATGCACGTAAAACCCATTTGTATATTGTGTGTAATTTAAAAATGTTTAAAAATTACTAGATAATAAGTAGATAAAAAAAGTGCTGATAATAATCTATTAAATATTACTTTAAAGGTACTTTTTGTAAATACTATATATAAAATTTAACTTGACCTTCCACCACCAGGGGGCGGTGTTTCACAGGTGTGCTGATTTTCTTTTGACTTTTAGTTTTTAGCTCTGCCTCCATTTCTTCAAGACGCTTTGCCCTGTAAATAAAAATGTTTTCATAATGACTTGGCTGATTGAATTGCTGCACCATGTTCTAGTATAAATGTGCAGAAGTACCGATGATGACTCTTCCACAGTCATCAGCAATTTTAATTATTCTTCAATGGCTGCCCATTTGTTTTAGAACTGATTTTAAGATTTTACTTGTTTCATTTAAAACACCTCATTTCTTGCCTGTTGCTTCCATAAGAAAGAGAGGTTCTCAGCCAGAAACCTGCTCACTTTTCCCACCTCACATTTATTAGTTATTATCATATCATATCGCTTTAAACATGTATATAACTTTTCCTTTTTTTTCTAACTTCTCTTTTGTTTTGAAGGTGTAGATTATATATATTTCTAGATTTCATTTCTTAGCTCATGAGTTACTTCTAAGAGTTACTCTTAAGTTTTGCATGGCTCTGTTTCAAACTTAAATGGTGGAACTTTTATTTATTTATTTTTCATTTTGTAAGACGCTATAAAGGATGTATCTAGGCATTATGAAGTCGCCCACTGGTTTATGAAGCCCAGAGCTAAGCATTTTCACCACTGCCATCTTAGTGTTTTGAAACTGGATGTGATATGTGAGTGGTGAACCTGATTGTAAAACTCCACTATCAGTGAGTCATTAGTCATGGGCCTATGTGAAACACCGAATGGCCAAACCTTTTAATTTTCTATGCAATATGAGATGAAAATAGCGACGGAGCCCATAAACGCACCAAGAGTTCACTGAGGTAAGGGTTTTTCTCCTGCTGGTCATTAAAAGGATCGCAGATAAAAGACACTTTCAGGCCTTTTATAAACAACCTTTATTAACACAATACATCGCTGTATGGGACATAAAGTCAAGCTGATAGCTTTTGTTCATCCTGGAAAGTTTACCATGGGTCTATAACAAGTATCTTTAACTTACGAGCTCTGATAAATTGCCGGAAGACTGATTTTTTTGCGGGGTACCTGAAGGCAGCTCAACAGATGAGAGAATAGCGCGTGTCTGTGTGCGCGTGCGTGGAAGGCAGCAGCAGCCCTGCCTACCGTTGACGTTCCTCTCTCTTTCTCTTGTCACTGTTTTTCGGGAGGCGAACTGGGGGAGAGGTCCGCTCTTCTCTCGTCTTTCTTAGAAAACAGATGGTGTGTTCGTGACCCAGCGGAGACGTATCTTCGCCCTCACACGCCGGTGACTTCTTCATTTACCGCTGCAGCACTTTTAACCAAATCAAAGAGGAGCGGAGAGGAGCCAAGGGCGGACTGGACAGAGAGGAAGAACCAACCGGAGGACTCACTCACTGGGAGGCTGCACGTCCGCCTGCTCTCTTCAATACATTGATTTATTTACCCGGGCCCTGAACGTCTCCCGGCGTCCAGAAGTGCTGCCTCAGCCGGTTCCTGCTTCCTTTTAAACTGACTGCGTCTTCGTGGACTGTCCCCCAGAATTATTCAGCAAGCTAACAGGAACACAGAAAGTCCCCCTGCTTTTTTTTTCTTCTGAACTCAGACCGTGGTGGCCAGAGGGACACTGAGTCCTCGCCTCTGTTTCCTCTTATCAGCCCCTATCGGTTGCTGTGTTTTCCACCGGCTGTGCGTGCTTTCCTCCTTTCTCAGCAGAAGACGATGCAGGTGGAGGTAAACCGGTGACCACAGGGGCTGTTTTGTTAACTATCCAGCAGCGTGTCAACAGAGATGATAGGATAGCGTCTGGGAGGATTTGGGGGAAAGTGAAGCGCTAAGTGGGGGGTCAGTGTTGGTTTTCCTTCTTCAGATGAGGCAGACACACCATAAAGACATGAAGTGGATGTAGCCAACCGGTTCAGTTTTTTTAAAGCATCAGTTTAAGCTGGATCACTGTCTTGGTGATCTGTGCTGCCTTCGCGGACTGTGACAATGAGGATTTTATGAGAAGTGAAGCCTTTTCCCCCCCTATCTACATACAGCTAGGCTAATCTGGGGTGGCATTTCTTTCTTTCTTTCTTTTTCACCCGGTGTGAACACAACCCCGACTTTTATTTTTTTCTCCTGGACGGCGAAGCTCACTCAGGGACAAAAAATGTCTTTACGCACAGCACTGCCTGGAAACGAGCGGAACCCGGACCATGTAAGTAAACAATTAAAAACCATAGGCGTCTGTCTGTGAGAGGTTGCACTTAGGTTTTTATTATGCTTTTCAAGGAGCTGATCATAATAACCCCCGTCAGCCCGCGGGCCCAGAGATTAGTCTGCCATGTGCAAAGAGCAGCTGCAATCAAGCAAGGCGACGCAGACGCGCTAATCTCCCCTAGCTCATTTGGGACAGGGTGCAGTTGGACACACATGCTGTCCAGGATGGAGATATGAAGATTAGACTTTCACCTCCACCTTTCGTCTACCGGTGTTTTCATTGCGCATGTTTACCCCCCCCTCAGCTCTCAGCTGATCAATAATTAATGCATCTGATGCAAGACCACCCAGCCAACCCTCACCTCCACTCCATCACCTCCACCCTGTCTGGCCCGCCCAGTTTCCACTTTAATAAAACCGCGACAGAAAGCTCAGTGGGCAGCTCAATATTGCAAAATCTGCTGTGTCAGGCTAGCCTGGTCCATCCTGCTGATAGCCTTCTGTGTCTGTGGCAGCGTGGGATTTTGGCAGACTGGGTTTGAGTTATGTGTTCTTGATTCAGTTTTTAGTGTTTGTAAATATGTTTGTAATTACTGTGAACCTCTCTAATGTCCTATGACATCAGTTGAGCAGCTGTGCAAAATATCCCCACCTCTGTCTCAAGGGCACCCAGCTCAAAGCAGCCTGGAAAATCACTCACTCTTTTTGGATGTGAAGGTCTAACAAAGACCACTTCCTCTTAGTGCAGCTAACAAAACACTGAATACTTCCTTTCCTGCTTTTTAAGGTTATTTAAAGTGTATGTTGTCACTACCTCAGGCCGTGTATATCTTTTGTTTAGATAGGTACAAATATTTCCAATACCAGTAGTGTCTCTCATTGAATTTTCCTGCATCCAGGGTTCTCAAAGTGCAGACCCGAGGCCAGTGGTGGCCCTTGGTAACATTTATTTGTGGTCATGAACACGACATGGAATGATAAAGCATACACAATGTTTCCCACATTTCACAGATGGATTGTAGGTATTGGTAATGACTAATTATTGCAAACGTAACACTAATAATGTGGAAGATTTGAACTGTTGCACTACAACAATAAGAATGTAAGACCTTTAGAAGTCTAACTAGCAAACGACAGCTTTTAAACATGTAAACTTGAAGGGTTGCAGACGTGTATTGGTAGCTACTGATGAGAATCCTGCTTAGTGAAAAGACACGACATCCCAAGGAAGTTAACATTAACAGCATTCATCCTCAGGACACATAGACATAATAGACAAATTTTAGCCTAACTGACTCAGGATATATCAGAGGATCAGACTCATTCCAGTGAAAGGAGCTGAAATATATGATGCTGAAGTTGGTGGAGAATGATATACTGGAATCTAGGCAGTGTAACACCTTACGTTAGGCTCACAAACAGCATTCCTGTGCAAGTGTACAAATCTTCGAGCATTCAATGGGCGAATTAGACTTTACTTAGATGCAATGCCTCTATGAATTGACAGCAAGTGCATTATTAGTAGGACTGCAGCCAAAGATCATTTTGGTAGTTGGCTAATCTGCCAATTTTTCTTCGATTAGTCAACGATTATTTCAGTAAGTCTTATCTCCTCTTCCTGTGGGCACACCTGTTCTAGGCTCCAGTGCCTCACCTCCTCAAGTCTACCCACCTGTGAATATCACCCTGTTTTCTCTCTCTCTCTCTCTCTCTCTCTCTCTCTCTCTCTCTCTCTCTCTCTCTCTCTCCCCACACATTAGCTTCTTAATGTTAGGTGGAAGAGGTTTGCTATAATATTAATGTGTGTAAAAAAAAAAAAAAAAACAAACAAACAAAAAACAACAACAAAAAACCCCCAACAAAAACAAACAAACAAACAACAAAACAAAAACAAAAAAACAAACAAACTAGGAGACAGTGTAGCTATCTCTGTTTAATGGTTTACTATCGCATTTCACTCATTAGCTGCCAAAAACTGATTTCTAGTATTTGCCAAAAATTAATTGCCCGTATTTAAACTGCTCTAAATAACGTTTTGGCCTTTAATTTGTGAAACATATGTCAAATGTATCCCTATCAAGTCATCTTGAGCCACAAACAGCATTCCTATCGAAAGGTGGAAGCCCAAAAGTGACGTTTATATCCTTTATTTATCCAGTTAAAATGTCTCATTGACATTAAAAAATGTATTTTTAAGAGTAATCCGGCCAAGAGGATCGCAGAAATTGCAACAAATATAAGAATAGGTTTAAAAAGATGTCTTATGTGGCCAAAATGGATTGGTTTGAATGTAGGTACTAACACATAAAGTCATAAAGATACTTGAAAAACAGGTAATTTTTACATTTTATATATAATCCCTTTGTTAATCGTGTTCACCAAAGTCTATTTACCAATATAAGTAAAGACATGACACATAAAAAAGTACATGAAAACAATGGAAATCAGTTTTTAGCAGATGATCTCTTTTTGGCACAACACCGGCATTTTAAATGCTTGTGCACTGCAGTAGTGCTGTCATAGAAGGAAAGCTCTGCTTTGCACTGTCTGTCCTGATGAACAGAACTAACTTTTTGGGATTTCCTTACCTGGATCATTGAGCATGCATCAAGACATTCTTCTTCGTTGGTATTGAGTGCAGTATTGGCAGATGATGATGGCGATAATGGCCACCATAGTTTCCTGCAGTGTATTACAGTTACAAAAACACATTTATGTTGTATAGTATATGACGCATCGACAATAAAATTTTGCTTCTGCATCATCGAGTATGTTGACGAATCGTTGTAGCCCTAATTTTTAGTAGCATTTTTTAATCCATCCAAGACAATAGTGTTATTGATTATTATGCAGTCCTCTTGCTCTTATTTTAAAAGAGGATGCTAACTTGAACTTGCTAGTGCCTCCAGTCTAGTCTTTCCCTGCTGGTTGGCTATTAAGGATGTCGTTGCTCTGAGCTGTCTTTACTGTCCGATCCATTGCTCAGACAGATTTGAAGTCCATTGTCTTGGATTGCAGCTGCCGGCAGTAATCTGGAATCTGCACCATATGGAAAGATAGCACACTAAGTTCACAGAGTACCACGATTGCAAGCAGCAGTCCAGGACCATGGACTTTGAGTCCATACACTGGACTAACTGGATAAGAAACTAACTGGAGAAGCAGCTGACTAGTGCTCCATCATTTATTGCCCCAGTTTATATATCATTTTATAGCATATTAAATTATCTAAATACAGTCAGTCGGAAACACTGATATAGCAATGTAGAACCAAGGGAGTGTTGCTTTTAAATGTCACTTCCTCTGTTCTTGCCATCTTAAAGTACTTTTGTGTCGAGAAGTGTCAAGAAATACTTCCTTGCTAATGTTTAAAAATTAGAAGAAGATTAAAAATGATAAACCATTCTCTGAACAGAAACATTTCAGACACTGTAAGGGATCAACTGGCACTTGGCCATCAAAACATTGAGAACCCTTGGGCTGCATCAGCTGGTTTCCTTGGTGTTCACACTGACCTTTCGAGTTGATCTACTGACATCAGTAAAGTGTGGTTTTTCCTGTAATGTGAAGTATGGAATGTATGAAAGGTATGATTAGGTCACTCTGGTTATGATATTTTATTGCACGACTCATTCTGGATTGTAGCAGTTAGGTGTTTATTGCTTATACTGCTTGCTAGAACGCTGAAGTACTTTTAGAGGTGGCAGAATCTTCTTTGACTTTTATGCAAACCTGTGTAGCTGGTTTGGACATTTACACCACATCCAAATAATAAAAATTCAAAAACATTAAAGTTAGATCGAGGCTTGTGTTACAATAAAGATTAAGACTAAAGAAGCCCAATCTTCACATTGAGGAGGATCTGTTGCAGTTGCTTCTACGCTTTCTGAAAATGCTGTTTTGTCCACACTGTGAGATACCAAATAAAAGCGAGAGCCACTGGTGGATTCTTTTCCCTGTTTTTTAATAACTGCAAGAGTCATAAAATGATTTCTCCTGAAGCAGAGCAGTAAACTAATAATAGAGCCTGTTAAATGCTTGATGCGGTCTCCTCTTGTCAAAAATGATCCTTGTAGAAATGCATATGTAGCATTAAAGCTGGTGAGAACTCGACATTGCAGGGAATAAACCAGAATGATTGCTGTCCTTGCTCAAACACAAGCCTTTTGTCTTAGTAACCTCACCATGGCTACAACATGGGGTCCTGCACACCCCACCCCCACCTTCCCATTATTCCTCACCCTCTCCTGTTCATTTTAACACACACACACACACACACACACACACACACACACACACACACACACACACACACACACACACACACACACACACACACACTCGTTCACTCACCGACTTTGTGCCTTCAACTTACAGACCTTATCCCATTTTGATTTATAGCGACGTCCTTCCGGAAGCAAGTTTAGCCACTTGGCAGACATCTCAGCAGTGCATCCTGGCAGCTGTTTTAAGGCCTTTATCTAAATGAATGGTCAGACATCAATAACTTATATTTCAGGCTTCACTGCATCTACAGAGTCACCTGGGTTTGCTCAATTATAGAAAAAATCCCAGTCACAATTATTTTGATCAATACTGAAATCATAATTGACAGGATTACTTACAGACTCTGGAAGAATAGAAGAGTTATTGAAATTTTAAAAGCGGATTTCTTTGTACTTTCATTACAATTTCATTAGAAAGAAAATGTTAACTGAACCTAACATGCTGCAGCTTGGCAGGGAGTGGAAATAAAACGGTTGCTCTAAAAGAAAAAAATAAGAGCATATTTGACAACAAGCCAAAATTGTAATTGAAATTAAAAGTTGTCAGTTTGCACAGCCCTAGACTTATCATTCAAATCTGCTGAATGATGCTTGATTATCGTGCTTGGTGCAGCTTCGTAGAAAAGTAACTACATGTCGACACAAACCAAAAACCAGCTGCTTACAACTAGATCCGCTTGGTCTTAATATGCAGTGCAAACACAATATGTTGATTAGCACAAGCATAGTCACAGTCAAACACAAGGTAATTGGCAGTAAGTGTCTCTCACAATGCTAATGCACATGCTATCATTCTTCCAATATAGACATATGCCATTTTCCCATTTTCATAGCTCTGATAGTTTAGCTCCATCACCTCTGAAGTCTTTCTCCTTCCTCTGTTGTAGTAAAACTGTTGTTCAATACTTATTACCTCCAAGTCCAACAGGATTAGCCCTATTTCACTTGTGATTGCACCAGCGCACAAGTATAAACGCAAGCAGTATGTTGGCCAGTAGGTGTAGGGGCTGCTGTGATTTGATGCAGGACTCTAAACCCACCCAAGAACAATTTCCAACACTGATTAATTAAAAATGTTGTTTGTGCTTCAGATCTTCACGTTGAATGCCAGATTTCATCGCAGGATAGTTACAGATGGTAGTAGAAAGACAAATAAAAGTAAATGGAAGTTTTGAATGCAGCACACATGTGGTTGAACATGTTGGCGCATGTAATTTTGTGTTCTGCATGTAAGACAGAAAACCAGAGACCATCACAAATGAGATTATCGTGCTGTGGCTTCGTCTTCTTCTGAGATCATCATCACCACATTGACTTATCATTCAGTCACATCACACATGACATGACAGTCTGCACTTTCACACCACGCTCTACAATTTACATGTTCTTACTCTCTGTTCTCTGCTTTGCTCTCTTCTCTTGTTCAGGCCTTTCATTTCCTTTAACCTCGCCGTGTATATTTCTGACTCTGTCACAAAAGTCACAGAAACCAGAACTAATACCTGACATGTCCTCCATCTTTTTTCACCTTTATACCCCAAAGTTAAAAAAGTCCCAGCTGCTTTTGTACTCTTTAACTGCTTTAAGTCCTGGTAATTACTCTTCTGTATTGTATCATCTTGTGCTTTTTTTTTTCTTTTCTTGACACACACTAATCAGAAAATTGCTAGTTGTACAATACTTCAAACCTGAACAAACCAAACCAGAATATCGGTGATGTTCTTGTCCATAATGGCAGGATTATGCTTCCCTGTAGGCTGTGAACATTTTAGTAAAGAATCACTGACAGAAGGCACATCAACAGTTTACGGTAGACGACATGAATAGCAAATAATTTCTAGGCTCCACCTTTCAGGACGAATGAATAAATTACATTTTGTTTTTTACTTCCAATCTTATTTTGTGTGCTATGGATAATTGAATTGTTTTCAAGGACGTTGTTAATATTTTACATCTTTGTACCTTACTGAGCTCAGTCTTGAGCTTATTGTGACAGTTTTACATCTTTAATCTAAGGGTACAAAAGTAAAATGATGTGAAGCAAAAAGGCATTGATATAGCACTTTTCCCCAGTCAGGCAGTCATTCGTGTATTTGACCAGCTTTAAATTCTTAAAGGAAAATGAATATTTTCACTAATATTTTTGTTAAACTTATATGAGGTGTTATTAAAAGTTCCAGTAAATCAACTTGATCTGTTTTGAAGTTGCATCTGTGTCAGTGTTCATCTCCCTCTGTAGTTTCCTTGTTTCCACATGCGGATGACTTAACCCAACCTACTAAACCTGCATCTGTAAAAGGCCTGTGAGAATTTTCATAGAATCTTAAATGTTTTATTTAATCACAGGATCTTTTCTCCTCTTTAACTTTGTATTGCCTTGTATTTGTGTTTTTAGAAGAAAAAGTTCCGTCGGATTATCTCTTGAGTTTAGAATATTTTTAAAGTCTCAACAGCAAAAGTTAATTACAGGTGTAATAAACAGGTTTGCATTGCTCTTAATGCTGAACTGTGGGAATGGGCACACTTTTTTGCTTGGGGCTAGTCATAAGGTTTTAATGTGTGTGTGAGAGAAGGAAGTCATATAGAGGGTGTGGGTGAGTGCTTGTGTGCACATGCACAGCTGTGTTTTCTTACAAAAAGGCCAGCATGTCTTTCTGTGCGCCACTGCAGGGCACAGCGAGGCTTTTGTGTTTCCCCGGACAAGCAAAAAGATTCAAGTACTTGCTGTCCAGACATGTTACCCGAAAACTGGCACCCTCCTTTGATGCCCACGTTGGCATTCATTTCACCTAGAAACACTCCAGATACAGTCATAAACAGCCTTAGGCTTTAATTCATCTGGTCCGCCGAGGCCAGCCGAACCATGCATGATGGGTATGAAATTAAGCGGGCTGCTGTTAAATTGCATGCCCAGTTCTATGGAAAAATGTGTATTTGTTTGTGTTTATAGATACAAACTGTCATGTTGTTTTGTGACAGCACAACTCTGAAACTGAAATTTTTTAATAGGAGGTATATTTTGTGCACGTAGCACTGAGGCAAACAAGAAAATCGACCTTTAAAAGACACGAAAAACTTTTTGTTTTCACCAAACCACGATCTTTTTCTAAATGTAATCAAGTTATTTTTAATGCCCAACCAAAACGAGTCGTCTTTAATAGCCTGACCTAGTTGTTTTTATCGTTTGAGCCACTTCCAACAGTAACATATTTGAAATTAATAACACTTTAAAAATAAATGAAAAACAAATGAAATGGAAAGATTTGTTATTCGTGTAGAACTTTAACTGAGGTTTCTTGTGTGAGCAGCAAAACCCCGCGAAGCCTCCACATGTGGACCTTTTTGCCCTTTAAAAGTAGAAGACATGATTAGTACACATGAAAATTCATGCCCAGAAATACAAATCTGCAGATGAAAGCTTGTGATTATTGCACGAGGTGCATTGAAACTGTGAGATAGCACGTACTGATCGCAGTGGCTTGCTGATGTTTACTTTTTTGTAAGCTTGCCAACTGAATCCAACTTAAAGGCGTTTTGGATTACAGCTGCAACAGCGGACCCAAAAGGTCAGAGAAGCAGAACACTTGGAGGGAAGTTTCCAGCTCAAATCCCTGGAGACGTGATTGAGTTACCCTCTGTTTAGCCTTAACAGCTACAGCAATGTTGCCCATGAGCGGGTCACAGAGCCCCCAGTTTCCCTGGTTATATTTTACAGCGTACAGTAGTAAACAGTGAAACTGCGAAAGCATGAGTGTAAAGCAGGGCAGCATCAGGAAAAGAGCTTAAGAGCTTACTGGACCTTCCTGAAAATGGCTTGCTCAAGAGCCTCTCAGTGGCAGATTTTTAAGGAAAATTTAAGGATTTGCATTCCCTGCTCACATTACTGGCTTAAATGCTATTGACATTAGCCGCTATCTGTTGTTTTTGAATTGCATTTTCTAAATTGCTTTTCAAACACCCAGTGTGTCACTCAATGGGCCATATTGTTCCTGTTGATTTAATTTGAGCAATTTCTGATGATTTTTTTGGTTTCATCTGTGCCCATAGCTACTGTTAGAAATCTAAAATCAACAATAGCTACTTATAGTCTGATAGAAATGTAGTTTTTTAAAAACAAATGCATTAAAGATCATCATTGAAAAGGTCTTAAATTAACGCTGAAATGATGAGATAATAATTGGGATTAGCTTTATGATCATTCCAAAGAAGGAACACGGTGTTAGATGCAGGTTAAAGAGCCTAAGCCAAAATAATAAACACAGTGATTAAACTTTGCTGGCACCAAATCCAAAATTAACTGTCTTGGCATTTTGTCAACACAGATTGTTTTCTCTCTAGCAATTATGTAATTCTAGTTAAGTGGTTAGGCGACAAACGCTGAACAGGTGGCGTTTTCTGCAGATCAAGCTACCATGTGCAGAATGACACTTTTCACGGAGCCTATGCTAACTGCCAAACGCTCACAAAGACCCCTGCAGACAAGCAGATTTGCACAATTACAAAATCTGAACCAGCAGACAAGAATAAAAGACACTCAGATATTCATAGTCAGAGCACACAGTCAGGCTGTTGTGTTCATTGTGTAGAGGGCCTCTTCGGCTGTCAGGTGTCGACTTACTGTCCTCAGTGTTTCTCCTCAGGCCTCAGCTGCTGCAGTTTAACCAAAAGCCCTTTTAGTTAACAGCCATCCAGTGTTTTTCAACCAGGAAGACCAGGTCGCTCTCCAAGAGCCATAACTACAGTTTTAGTGCTCGCTGGGAGATCTCATCAAATCTGCAAAACTTGTGTGCCCCTTGAAAAAAATAATTTCATGCCCAATTTGGGTTTTCGCAAGGAGCCATAGAGTGAGCTGGATTTTTGGGAGTGAAGGTTTGTGTGATGTGTCATTCAGCTGCCTTCTTTGGCGTCTTGTTCCCACACCTGGTCAAATATCAGATCTCAGAATGAAACTGGTGGTTTCTACACAACTAACAAAAGTTGGTCCTCATGTACTTAAGGCAAGGAGTCTCTCTTTGGGTGCTATGATGTCTTGTTTACAGATGAAACCCTGCTTACCAACTTTTTAAAGTTATTAAAAGCTGTATGTGATAATGATGGAATCATGTCATTCATGTGTGCATGTGATAATGTTTTAGTAACTAAAGTAAAATTTTCAGCTGTCCAACATCTCTAGCTCATACTCAAAAAATAGTTTTTTTTTTTTAATTGTGGTCAGTAGAAACGCAGAGCCTATGATGCAAGCATTGTCACAATACTTGCTGTTCCTCTATGTGTGTTTTTGTTTGAGCTAAGCTGACTTTTTTTGCATTTATCATCTGGTTATAGACAGAGAGCTAGAAGTACATTGCAAGTGTTGTCAGTAACTATGGTATGACTTCCCCTTGGCAGTGTGGTTAATAGCTTCCTGCAGCAGACCATAATCTTAAAGAACACTACTTCCGAACTTAAATGCCTAACATTGACATCCATTATTCCCGCTTTGTCAGAAAGTCTGCAAAATCCTTGTCTGTGAAGCCAAACCAGCAATTACATTTAATTTAAGAGATGTTACCAAGCAGGTCATGTTTCTCTCCGATCAGTGTGCATGGTTTCATTTTCTAGACAAATTGCTTTGGGCATGAGGAACAAACATAATTGTGAGAGGTTGTGTAGGTCTTGTAATTTTAGATTAGGTAGCAAAAAGGGCAGAAACAAGGACTGAGCTGTGGGAATGATGGAAAAGCGAGTGGGTAGAAGGTAGTGAACAGAAATTAAGAGGTCAACTGTCAAATGATTAAGAGGACTTGACTCAAAAGTGTATGCTTATATGATATAGACTGGTATGAATGTGGAAGTATGCAGCAAACTGTGAGTAAGACGGGCTGCTAGTTTCACAGATTACAAGTTGTCTTGACTAATCCAGTCATGTTCAGTATCATAAGTTTTATCTATGAAAGGAAGTAAAGACTTCATACGATTTGCCTAGTTTTAGCAATTTTTAGTCCCACCAGAGATAACACTCGATCGTACTCATCTCTGACATTACTGAAAAAGAGCCTGATGAGCTACTAGCTCAGAAAATGAATTAAAAATTAAAACATTATTACAAAAATCTTTTAAATGGAAACTATTATGGTTCGACTTCTATTCTAAATTTCACCCTGTGTACTGAACCCTCCATTATTACATGTCCACAGTTTTTGTTTGAGTAATACTGAATGCTGCCGTATACTTAAAACTAATCTTAGTAGTCAGTATTTCCACTTGGGTGATTCCTTTGGTGAGGGTGGGGGGCTCCCCAGCCTTCCTATTTAGTACACAAAAAAACAGACTATACAAAAGTTGGTTTTGATCTCTACAATTTGACGTCTAACACTGAAGTTTCCTCTGTTGCCACCTGGCAACATCTGGTTGCTATGGAAAAATGTGCATTCTCTGACCTGTTGGTGAGTGGTTGCTGGCTGTTGCTAGGTGAAATTGGTTGCAAACAGGTTGCTGTACCATAAACCTGTGCTGGTTTGCTGTGATCACTAGCAGATCACTACGTCTGCCTGTCGTTTGCATGGAAGATGCCGACTTTTCTGAAAACACTTTTAGATTAATTAACACGTGTTGGGAAGTTTTCAGTGTATTTACAGTAGGCTGTCATGATATGCTGTTTTCATCTCAGTGTTGTACCTCCCTTACTGTGCATGCTCAATCCCTCAGTCCTACCACAAACTATGAGAGAAATGAATGAGATCATACATGACTGCAAAAAGCAGCAGAGAAACTGACACTGTGGGGAAATGACACAATGTCACCTAAATTAGCTAAATCAAGTAACTCAAAGGTTATTGAAATGGACAGTAAAATTTTTCCCAAATGGAATTGTGCCTTTTCTTTGCATTTATGGATATAAATTTATACAGTGATGCAGGGTTTAGGGAGAGAGGAGCTGAGGTCTAGCCAAGGAGTGACTCAGCTCTTTAATCTGCTGCTGTTGATCCACACAGAATAAATCTGACCCTTACTCAGCCTGTACTGATGATTACAGAGCCATGGCGAATGATATGCTGAGTAATGTGGCACATTTCCAGAGGCAAAAAGAAAGCGTGTGTGTGTGTGTGTGTACATTTGCAGTCCTGCCTTGTCCAGACAGAGGAATCCAGTTACATTTTGCATACTGTGGGGCCAGATGATGTCACACTGGAGGAAGGAGGCCGCATTTAACCCACAGTGTTGGGTAGTTGTCCTCTTAATATTTGTACCGTCTGCCTCATGTAGGGGATGATATTTAAATGCCTTCTCTTAAAACCTCTCTGAGGTATTTTGACCTAAGAGGGTAATGGATTTAACAAAGGGGGCATTGTGGTGCAGAAAACAGTGATTTATTCATATTCGTTTTATTTTTTTTTCAGAACAATTACTGCTTTTAGTGAAGACTTGGTCATCACAAGATGACTTTTTTTAAATGGGGTGTTTAATAATAGCCAGAGTAGCTGACACTTAACAGGGTAGTTAACATTGTCTTGATTTTTCAAATTAAGGTCAATTTAATGATGATTTAAGCCTTAATAAGTGCTATAATGTACTCGGCCTGACCCGAGGGCACAAAGAACCAGTTTTAAGCCATGTAAAAATAAGAAAATGGAATCAAATCAGGCTGCTCTGAGTGAGACTGCTAAATGCCTTGCTGTGTTATTGCATTTAGATCATAAATCAGAAGGTTAACATTGGACTTCCCATAAAAGACAGAGAGGGAGAGGAGCAACACTGGTCTGACTCAAGTTTGGGCTAATGGTATTGGTAGGAATTTGACTGACTGTGGCAGAAGCCAACCAATGTCTATCTGCTTCTTTGCTTTAGTCATCCGCGGATAATCTGAAACACAAAAAATGCTTTAGGGATGTTTGAATATCAGTCATTTATGTTGTTTAAGGGGCAACATGTGGAAGCAATGCTTATTAGTCACAGCGAGAAATAGTTGTGGGTTATTTAGACTCCCTTTGAAATAAAGTCAATTCTTCTTTCCGCTCTCATTTCTTCCAAAAATACACACATTTTAGTCCAGTGTGACCTTCATCTATTCATCATACTCTTCTCTCACACATTGCCTGCCACTCTTTATCATCTGTTTACTAGTACAGCAGAAAGTGTTACAAAATGGTTCATGAGGAAATATCAACTCCAAAAGATTATTTCCTGCGATGAACACAACACGATGGTGGGGACACAGTGTAAGCGCTGAAATGTTTGCGTAAGGACTGATAATTATGCTACATAAATACTGTCAGAAATCAGTATTAAGTTAATTAGAACAGAACTCTTGAGCTTTACAGCATAGCTTTGAAAGTAAAATAGATGAGCCATTAGGAGATTTCTTTTGTGATTTCTTTTGTATATTGATATAGACTTAATATATGCTTTTTATAAAATAGAGCTGGGTAGTCTTATCCATGATGAGGGTTTTTAGCCAACCCTAACTGGCGACCAACATTGAATGGACATCAGCTAAACGACAACATTTGCCTCGCCTTTCTTTACTTTTATTCTTCCGGACTTTAGTTTTACTAACTTTGCCATGTTGTTTTTATACTTGCATATAAAATGGTTGTGTTGTTCTTTCTCCACTCTTCACCGTGCCTTTGCCACCAAGACTCGAGTCTTTCACGCACAGACATCTATGCCTGGTGAGACAAAATGTTTAGGAGAGGATGTAAATGACTGTCTCTGCAAGTGCATGGTTAACCACCCTCTATGTATGCTGCAGTTTGCATAATTTTCCAGCTGATTTTAGGTCTTTGGTTGACACTCTTATTTATCACTCTCTCATATGTCAACGTGTATGGTCCCTGAGATCATCATCTGTTAGTGCAGTACTGCTACGAAATGCAATATCTTGGAGTTCTGGCTTTAAAAGACTGGTTCCTCTTTCGTTCTCAGATATAAACAGATGCAAGATGACTAATGTGATTTTTCACTCCTTTGTGTAAGCCACACAAAATGCTTCCTGCTTTTTCAAACAAATCGGATCACATGGAATCGATCACATTATGAGGAAAGTGAAGCTACAGCAGCTGGTTGAGCTGAAGCTCCATTGCATCAGACAGCTTGTCTGTTATGGTCACTGGCATGTTTTCAGCTCTTTCTTCCTTTTGGGGCCTGCCAGGAAATGCTCGCTGAGTGTTGCAGCGCAACATGTGACACGTCTGCTGTCATTGCTGTGACATCTCTGTCTCCAGAACAGGATGTGACGCAGGTTAAGTTCATGCAACTTCCCGCTGCTTTTGACACACACTCCTGATGGATGAGTGAGATGTGACAGGTTTATACAGGGATCCTGAGCTCTTAGAGAGGAAGAGGAAGACTGTCTTGCGAGCGTGGACAAAGCTAATGTCTTTCATGTGTACTCCCACTAGCAGTTAGACTTAAAGCATAGATTGCCGGTTGCATGAGAGGAAATTAGAGCTGCCAGTCAACCTCAAATTATATGATCTGGGGCCAGTTTCACAATAATAGAGTTTACTACAGCTTAGATAATGGAAATATACTTAAAATAGATGTGTAAATTCATGTTGTGTATAGTTTTTTAGCTCTTTAGACCTTAAGACCTTAACTTTCTTAAGCAGGAGTACAATTAATAAGTAAATAAAGATGCTTACATCAAAAATAATGGCACACTAAGTAACTGCTGCAGAAATTGTTTGTCTAAAAAAAGGAAGAGGGACTAAGAAGCCTAAAAAATGCTGCTGAGATTATAGTGGGTAGTGTAACTCTCGTGTTGGTACTTTCTAATGGTCTAGTGGTTTATGTAGGCTAATTTTGATGTTGGGTGTAGCTGCTTGACTAATAATTTAATTACACAGCTTAAAGGAGAGCTTAAAGCAATTTATTTCAGTAAACACCATAAATTGGTTTTGATAACAAAGTAGTGTTTGTTATGTGTTTATTATTCTTAGCAACACATCATGAGTCATGTTGGGGGTTTTTTTGGGGGGGGGCGGTGCTTCTTCTAAATGAAGGTGTAACTGCGTATTACAATGGTAAGGTAAGGATTTAGTTAGCTTTGGCTTCAAATGAGTCAATTTTTATTTTTATGTCAAAGTGTAAGTGGCCAGAAACCAGTGGTCCCCCAGTTGAATTCTTGTTAAAACAAATAATAGCATAAGGTCAGTGTAGACCACCTGCTGTGGCTCTGTGCCCCACAGAGAAAAGCACTGCCTTGGACTAATGCATAGGAAAAGTCAAAACTGTCTTGGTGAAACTAGCGCCTGGTCGGCTACATTCAAAGCAAACTATTGGAGTAAAGTCATTGTGGGACTTTCCTATCACTGCAATAAGTATGTATTTCCCTAAACTGGTTTGCTTCTTTGTTTTCCTTTAAATACCTTTAAGTTTTTCCTCCTTCATAGTTTACAGCTGAACATGCTTTAACCTCTCGGGCAGGACGAGAAATCTAACATATCGACCTCACTTTTACTGATGGCAATTTCTCTTTCCTTTTTTTAGCATAAGATAAGAATCCTTTTTATTTCCATCCTTCTTATCTCTTTGTTGTTTTCTGTTATGTTATGGAGATGACGTGTTTCCAGTCCTGTATAATAGAGCCAGTGACGTACCAGTCTGAGGCCAAGAGCCTCGGGAGCAGAAGAGGAAGCTGGACTGGTACTGTAGGTTACTGTGTCTGTGACGATGGCTGAAAGTTACACCATTCCTCTGCTGGACATAAGGTCACACATCCTGTCTTTACTTAGTACCTCCCTACCCAGCACACACACACACACACTCAGAGCAAAAGTACGTCCAAGACACCTCCCTCAGGGTGTGGTCCATTGTGTGGAAGCACATTTGTATTCGTCATAGTGCGTGTCTTGACGTAGTGTTGCCTGCCTCGCCTTTACATTCCTCCAGCTTAATTTAAAACTAATATAACAGACCACAGAAAAATCACATTTTAATTCTGCCTTTGCAACAGTGAGTTGAGTCTTTTGTATTGAGTTATTTATGAGTCCTGCTACACCATATAAGCAATAATCCCTATAACAACAACAACAAAAGTTTAATTTACAGAAGAGAAACAGCATCCAGAGAACTGATAAACTAGACAGGCATGTTCCACGGAGTATAAAAGAGGAAAATGTTCCTCAGTCAGATGAGGCCCATATTGAGAGTTGATGAGATTCATGAGTTTCCATTCATCGATTCATATCCATTTTGTTTGGCTGTACGCCCACACAGATCAGTGCAGATGGAAGATGACTCCTATGCTGTACAATGGCCAAGCCAGACATGCAAACATGCATGCCACCGCAATGCCACCACATACCTGAGCTAACACTTACCTCTTATTACAGACTAAAAGTGATTTCCTGTGATTTGTAGCTCATGATATCTCTGTAGTTTTTCATAGAAAAAGACGGGACCAGAATGCTGCAGATCTGCTTAGAAAAACCAGTTAAATGTGTTGAAATGATAAGTTTCTGTGGGAAACTGTGTGTGTACTTAAATCCACAGGTGATCTGCTCAGAGGCTATGAATTTTTTTAAAATTTTTACCAAAGTAAATGAACATTCACAACTCGTTCATTGCTGATTAGTTGGGAGTTCAAACTTGACCGGACCATCTGTTGAGCATAAATTCAGTCAGTCATGAGGTTTTATTCTTATTTCCATCTTCAAATCATGTTTTGGGCTGAAAGCACAGTTTTTGTTTTGTTTTTTGTTTTTTAATATTCCGTCTGATATTTTAAGAAACTTTCCCACAAACTTTTTATTTTCAGATGTTAATACGTCACTTTGAAACACGAGAGAAATGGCTAAAACCATATTGAGAAATAATCAGAACCATTTTTTGCTCTTGGTTTAAGAAAGGATCTTTATCTGCTTTGTTGACACCTGATCACGATCATCATCCTTCAGGCATGTCACACCATCATAAAGATCTGAAAATTCTGAGAAACCGCACGAGAGGCTGTAGTTTTATTTTATCTTATTAATTATGAGATCAAAATTATTCTGTTATAGCAGCCAGCTTATTTTAAACTAACACAAAATCTAATAAGAAAACAGCAGCCAAAAGTAAATAGCTCCACAAAATCAAATTACTGTTTGTTTAAATAAAGTAGAATATAAATGAAATACAATAAAATGGCTATATTAAGTAAATTAGCAAGTAAAGCAGAAAACAGCAAACACCAGATTATATTAAAGTGTCAGAACAGAGAGTGTAAAGTGTAATGAGCACTGCAGGTTTGAAATAAAACCATTAAGGTGCTTGGACAGACATGTTGTGTTGCCTGATGTGGGGAAAATGTCCTGTAGCTTCCTTGTGTATATAAGCTGATTATAGACGTGGATGACTATGCATACAGTGCAGAAACTTCTTTAAACAACTTTTGGCAACTTTTCAAGCTAAAAGTCAGCGTCAGATCTTTCGGCATCATGTCAGGCCCTTTGGCAGCTACGCTCACACCTTCAGCGCATTGTTGTTTAATTGACATCAAGCTGTCATTCGTGTAAGCCACACATGAATTTATAGGAATAAGCTGGCATGCTTCCTTTGTTGAGTCATTGACAGCAGCCTTGCCTGTCAACAGTGTTACTCTCTAAGTTGGTGTCGAAGGAATTATCCAGAAAGTAACAAAGAAAACCTAACATTTCAGGTTGGTTTTTCTTCATAGAGACTAAAATGTAAACTGTAAAATGAGAAACTAACAAAACACCAGAATCTCACTCAGCGAAACTGAAGCACAAACTTCTTGGGTGGTCTTTAAGAGTCAACAAGCTGTATTGTCGGATAATTGAATTAAAAACGCTTCAAGAGGCACCAACAGTACAAACACAGTGGAGCAGTCCACTTTAGTGACTAATTTTACACCTTAGCAGCATCCAAGTGGATTGAGTTCTGAAAATAGCTGCCCACTATGCAGCTGTTATCAGCAGAGTTCAACATTTTTTTGAACCAGACCATAAATTTGCTTTTAATGGTTCAAAGTTGGGAATTTTAATACTGGGATCTGGGGATTGACTCAGTTCTTTAGAGTTACCCTAAGGATCATTAGAGGGAGTGCTGTTTTTGGTACTTCATCATTTTTCAGCTCTGGCGTATGCATACTGGAGAGGAGCAAAATCTGATTTTATAATGAGGATAAACATTGTATTGGTTTAAACTCGCATACTTTCTTGTTACAATGTAACGATGCAGAACATGGACACCAAATCTCAGTGCTTTTAGTCTGCAAGGACAAGGTGCAGCTTGTTTGCTGAATGTGCAAATCATTTAGCAACAACCACCGCACCCCACCCCAAACACACACACACACACACACACACACACACACACACACACACAGAGCCCTTCATCCATCTATATCAAATGTCACCTTACACCCATACCGGAGGGGAGGGTGGGGGGCTTTAATCGCCCCACTCCCCACCCTATAATATCTTTGCTGCTGCAGTCTACCAGCAATATAGACTCCATCACATATTGCTCAAGCACACACACACATGCACGGGCCTGCTTGTGAATGAAACTGCGTGGTAATCAGAAGGATTGGGTGAATCGATAGACTGCACTCCCTGAAGATGGGGAGATGGCCACCGGGATGCTCAAAATGATGAGAGGTCGCTGAAAATGAAGATAGCGTCGCGAGACAAAAGAGAGGGCGTGTCCAGGCATGGCGAGGAGAATAGAGGGAAAGGAGGCAAATTGATTTGTCTGGGGGAAGGGATGAAGCAGAGGAGGGAGAAGAGGAGGTGAAATTAAAGGGGGGAAGGGTGAGGAAGAGGAGAAAATGAAGGAGCACATTTGTTTGGTGGCTATGGTGTTTTAAATATCATGTTCCAACTCTTTAGTTATAATCCTTAAATAAAATATTAGTTTGAGCTTGGACTATTTTGGTCCGAACCTTGATGTGTGTGATCAACATCAGAAAGAGAGATGAAAGAATAACAGCTGAGGGCGATTTTTATTTGTTTTCTGGTGTACTGATAAATGTTGCAGACAGCCCACAATCAAATTTATTCTTCTAAACAATAAATTCGACATCTTGTTTTTTTACATGGTAGTTTAGCTTTTAATTGTATTTTTTTTCACATAGCATATGAGCTAGAAACATCCCCTTTCTTAATTTACAACCAGTTAATTCCCCCCAGGGATGTAGCACATTTCTCAAAAACCTGCTTTTCTCTTTGTCTTTGCTGTTTTGTATTAGAAATATGAGGAAAAATGCCTCAAGTGTTTCAAAAAAAATGCATTGTGGAAAGCTAATAAAACCTAAGAATGAAAGTCCACAAAGAGAACGACGAAAAGGAGGCGCGATAAAAGATTTTTGAGTTCTGAGAGATGCAAACAGGTAAAACAGGCTGGGTTTAAAAGGTCCTAACAGCAAATCAGAAATGATCTTAGCAAGCAGAAGACAGACTGAAGTGGAATCACAGATCTTCTTGACTTGAACCTCATCTGTCTGCAGGTTCTTCTTAGGCAACACTTTGGCGGTGACATTGCCTAATCTAGAAATTTACCAGTGATTCACAGAATATGTTAATCGTGATATTGCTTCTGTGGAAATATACCAACACGGCAACATTTACCAGATAAAAATGGTATTGGAAATGGTACATTTCCTCAAACCTGTGAAATATGCAAATATGTTCCTGCACTACTGAGTTGGTAGAAACAGGGTCGGTTGTTGAGTCATCTAAAAAAACAGACATGAGTTTTATAGAAATCTTCGTTTGTTTTTTTTTCTGCATCACTCTGGAACTTTTAACATCAATGGTGCTGCATGTCTCTGCAGTTTCTTATTACATGTAGTTTTGAATATTGAGTAATTCTCATTTGTCTAAAAGGTCTCATCTGACAGGGCTGGGCATGAACTTTTTCTGGCACTTCTTCTTTGTAGACTTAAACTTTTTGCTTGTCCAGGCAGAGTTGCCTCTAATCTGGGGTAAAAATGAAAGCAATTCATTTGAATTGAATTTAAAGAAATCAGGTGGGAGAAAAAAATTGCTGCCTCAGATGAGCGGACAGATCTTAATGCCAAACTTTGACATCTGTATGGAGTGCTATGCAATTTATTTGAGCTTTTTCATTTTTAATTGACGGGGCACTGTTTTGGTCCTTTGAAAATAATGCTAATTATTCATGCTTTACATGAAATATCACCTTGTAACATAGTGAGTATCTCTCCAAAAGTTGAATCTGTTCATCTGGACGTAGCGTTTTGTGGGAGAAACGTGGGAGAAACGTTGGGAAAAACATAGTGAGTAATGAACATTTACTTGTTATTTGAAGTTTTCCAAATAAAGCGGTCTATAGCTGGAACATTTCCTGATGGCTTTCACAGAGAAAAGTAGTGATTTGCTAAAAATAGTGAAAAGTGTAGCGAGTCGCTTTGCAGGAACGACTGAGTCTCATCCGCTGTTGAGTTACAAGGTGAAAACTGATACAACTGTCAGGAAATAAATGCTGCATCATTAATTGATTGTGAAAGTAGTTTGTAGCAAGCAAACAATATTTAATGCCCAGATTTTAGAATAATGTTCACCCTTCATTTTAGATGTTTGTTTTCATTGTAGTCAGGTCTTGTACCTGCGTTTGCCCTGAAGCTTCCTCTGTTTTCTTGTTTCTTTGTTCCTCATGTCATCCTTACTGCAGATGGGTATTTATGTGTTCATTCAGTGCTCGGGAAAGAAAATGGAGATATTAAAACTTGAAGTAAAGCGGTCAAATAAAACCGACAGTCAAGCCTGGGAGATAAAACAATAAAGATAGATGATCAGAATACATTTTACTCCAATCGAAATATGAGACATGATCAATATAAAGTCAGTAGAACTTATTCCATTAATGTGCTGACACACAACACCAAAGGCCAATGATAATAAGAGTAGCACTGCACTCAAGTACTCATATTGCTGGAGTAGCGTTGGGTCTGGCTGACACACAGAGCGTTAGATTTGTCAGACCTATATTACCTGTCTCTCTCTCATCATTGTGAAAAAATGACATAAAGTGCTGGTTGGTTGGCTGTCGCCGTTACCCTGCTGTTTCACCCACTGATCATTTCTTTAAATTCTGTGAAGGGTGATTAAATTCAGACTGTTGTGGTAGTTTTAGATATGAGCATGTTGTGAGTATCAACAGACGCTCAGGGATGAATCAGTTTCCCACCACCATCATTAGGAACACGAGTCTAACGTCACTGACCCTGCAGCCACACATGAGTGTGCTGAATAAAAACACTGAGGGGTGCTGGGTGCTCTTTTTTTTTTTTTTTTTCCCCCCCAACTTCTGGTGTCTGGTACAGGCATGCAGTTACATAGTCAGTGTCACAAGGTCTCTATAGGCATGGAGATCATTTGGAGCTTGTGACTCTTTCACTCTTTCAATATTGGTGCAAGTATGTTAAATATGTTCGGTCTGCAACTAGTTAAATTTCCTCGTAAATAATTATTTAGCCAATTAAACGTGAAAAAATACTTAAATTTTATATCTATTGAATTTTTAATAGGTATATTCCATCTACTATCATTTATTTTCAAGGGAGAGCTGCACAACTAAATTGTGTTTTGCTTGAAAAATGTGTTGTTGTTTTTTTAACCATTTCAGCTCTAATGTTGTTTTTATTTAACGAACTGTGAGTGTGAATCTGCTTTCAAGCAAAATTTGTTTTCTCTCATAGTTAGAGAGTATTTGCTCGTTTTAAGGACAAATAGCTTTCATGCTGGTATTATGTGATTTTCGTCAGGTACATTTTTACACAGTTTAGACATGGTTTCTTGTGTACTGGGGAATTTTTGGTAGCCACTCAGTTTTAGTCAAAGTCCAAAAAAATCTGTCAGTGATAGAATATTATTTTCAGAAAGATTTTTTTCTTTTTATGAGGCTTTTATTTACAAGAGCATAATAAACATTTTTCTGCATAGATTTCTGTCCTCCAAAGTATCATATCTAAGATTTCACATCGGATATAGTTCTTAAGATTCCACTAAACTAAATTGCCTTTCTTTCCTAAAAAAGCTGTGTGTTGTTCATTAAGAAGGAATGGTGTCAGTCACAGTAGTTTATGTATTTATCTCTCTCTTTCTTCAGCATACCTCCCTGTCGGCCAGCCGCTCAGAGAAGGGCACGGGCTGGTCAAGCCGCTCACTTGGTGCCAGATGTCGTAACTCCATCGCCTTGTGTTCAGATGAACAGCCACACATCGGAAACTACCGACTGCTCAAAACCATCGGCAAAGGCAACTTCGCCAAGGTTAAACTGGCGCGACACATATTGACCGGCAGAGAGGTGAGTTCAAAGAAACAAGAAGGAGAAAAAAACAATGCACAGAAAGCAAAAAAAAAATCCTGATAATAATTATGCTGAAGGGCAGTCGTGCACAGCGGCTCATATGAGGCTAAAAGAAAAGAGTTTAGGGGTTGGAGCAGAAGTAAATACTGCAGATCCTTGTAGCGCAGTCAAGGCCTTTAAACCTTTTGAAGAAAGACAGTGTTTGTGTGTGTGTGTGTGTGTGTGTGTGTGTGTGTGTGTGTGTGTGTGTGTGGGTGTACGTCCATGTGTTTAAATACACTGTAGTCTTTCTTCCCATAAAACCCTTGACCTACATTAACTCAGTTGATAACTCAGGGCTCAAGAAACTTTGTGTGTCTGCCACTGGCTTAATCATGTGATAGCTGCTGTTTCCACCCACATAAAGCAGAAGACATATATGGTGGTTTAAAGTAGTACTGCTGTTAAACCTCTTGCTTCATTTAGTAAATTTTAGCTTCTGTGTCTTTTCTGTGTTGTAAAACATGGTGTAGTCTGATCTCTTTGGCCTCATTACAGTCTGTTTTGAGTCACGTGTATTTTCTCATTTAAGACTATTGGATTGTGTTGTGCTTGCTGCAGTATTCCCCAATGCTAAAGATTCTTCAGATTATTTTAGTTCAGGGTTTATTTAGTCCGGAAGCTGGAGTAAACTCATCATCTAAGCATATTTTTCGGTAGCCATCAAGTGTCAGACTGTCTTGTTCAATATGGACACTGAAGTAGCTGATAATAAATACAATTCAAAAAAACCAGCAAATTAATTGATTAAAAAAATAAAACCAGTGGAAATTAGACAGGAAAAGCAAAGGGCCACAGATCGGACTCAAACCACTACATTTCAGCCGTGTGGTATGCGGTCACCAGCTCAACCAGTGAGCTATGCTGGCGTTAAATAAGCCCATTTTTGTTGGGCAAGTGTGATAAATTCTCTGCATTTATTTTGTTTTTGTTTGTTTATTTTTCTGTCTTTTTTTTCTCCCAGGTTGCAATAAAGATCATCGATAAAACACAACTGAACCCAACCAGCCTTCAGAAGGTGAGTGACATGTTACTGGATCAGCCGGTGTGTATCAGTTTAATGAGCTGGCCACTTAACGTTGAACTGAGCTCTAGATTTAATTCATGTACTAAGAGTGTAGGATTTCTTTTCTTTTTAACCTATGTCATCCTCTGTGTGCTTATTTGTGTTGCCTTAGATTAAAACCCTCAGTTGAGCTTTGTGTGCTGTAGTCATCTGACCTTTTACCTTTTTGTTGTTATGCGGTTAAAATGTGAAAAAAACACAAAAGCAACAGTTCAGGGAGGATTTAAGCACTGAGGCATCTGCGTTGGCTTTGTCAGTGGTTGCAGGGAAGATTCGTCTCTCCATCTTCAGCTCTTGCAGTGCTGCTTGATAAAATGCTTGCCTGTCCAGTTTTATGGGTTATTTATATCTTTTGTGAACTCGGTATAGTATATTCATTCAAAGAAGCCGGCAAAGCAATGACTTTTGCTTTGTGTCATTGTAATGCATCCGTCACATCTCCACTCAGTCCTCCAGAACAAAGCCGGACAAAGACTTGGAGTAACGTACGTCACTGTATGCTTCCGTGGTGACATTTAGGGTTATGTATTAACTACATGCGTTGCATTTGTGTCCTTAATGAGATTAAACCCTTTCCTGTCTCAGCTCAGACTGCTTGCATCTATTTGTGATTTTGTGTGCGGTGCATGTGTTAATTGAGCGCGATCTAATGAAACAGAATCGACCACTGCCTCAGGGCTGTGTTCTGTTTTCAAGCAGTGAAAGTTGCGGTATTTTCTCATTCAGCTATGATGGTGTTTAATAATGCAGCACTGAAATATTAATGTCTTCACTGAGTGTATGATTTTATTTGATTTTGTTCTTTTCCCCCCCGCATCCTGTAATTTAAGGTGAACCTCTTAGATAGTTGAGCAGTAAAGTTAATCATTATTCACTGGACCATAGTATCATACCTCCATTGTCATAATATCTAAAGCTTGACTGGGTAGCTGCTGTGATGTCACCCAGTAGTTAATGAAGTGTGAACTTTCACCGTTGACTAACCAATCAGCATACAGAAATATTCCTCCTTTCTGACTCCAGTAATGACCTTAATTTACAAAATTAGCTTCATGTTTTATTCAATAAAACCTGAAATTCGTGACTGAGCCCATAAATCATCAGGAGATTGTTTACCAAGGTCAGAGAGCAGAGGAGCCCAGGGCTGTTTTTCCATAGATTTCTATATGACTGCAAGTGTTTGTGCAACCACATCAATCGCCCCCTGTTGGTCACTTTAAAAAAACAAAATGCAGATTTGAAACACTTAAGCATTGGCTATTTTTTCAGACCCAGAGGCTGCGTCCATATTTTTTTACTGCCTATGCGAATGTCGAAGCTAGACTGTGGTTTAGACATTGGTTCGGTTATGGGTTGCATGTAGTACTAATATGCGGTTTTCACACGTGAACTCCAGACAGTGGCAGCTGAATCAGCTTTGCTTTCCCACATTTAGCCAGCAGATAGTTAACATTAGATGTTTTCTCACTAATGGAAACAGTTTGATTTAGGTGTGGGTTATTTTGGGACCACTGGCTGTGAATTCACCAGACAATCAATCAGACATCACGTGGACTTAGTAGTATGAAGCTGAAAGGCTCTGGTCTCACATGCAGCTTCACCATTTAATGTCTGAAAATGGCTTAATTAAACGCCTGTAATTTAAAAAATACAATGAATACTATAAAAAAAATACTATGGGTTGTAAAAAATGCTGCTAGTTTTTGTTTGTCTTGTTCCGGAAATGTTAGTTGGTTAAAGAAATGTGCTACTTATTTCTTCACCTTCAGACATCTGAAGTAGGAAATCATTTTAATAGACTAAAAAAGCAGAGCTGTACCACAAGCTTTTATTTCCCAGCAGGTTTTTCTGGCTCTTCATTTTGTCATTTGCGGGTTTAACCTTGCGTATTTGTGTGATGGACTCAGAGCTGTAAGAACCGTTCCCAGAGTTTAACAAGGGATTTCTTTGTACAGCCTCAACCCTGCTGACCAACCTTTGTCCTTGTTCAATTATGACTTTACTTTATCATGCACTTCACAACAAAAAGCACACTCTCTCACCTCATCTGGATCAATACTGCACCACATACACACATTCAAACTGGCCTATTGATGAATTCTCAGCTGGTTAGGTAACTAGTCCAGGCTAGGTTTGGCTCAACTGATAACACAAAGTTGTGTTATTGGTGACGTATGGTTGTCCATGACTATTGGTCCACTTGGCCTAGATACTGGCCAGGATGACTGATTGATGATGCTGCTTCTCCGCTTGTCAGCAAAATGAAAACATACATGTTTGTAAGAAAAGTTAGTTGGTATCCCAATCCAAGTCCTCCTATCAGTAATTAAAGGCAATTACTCTGTAAAATTCACCAATTTCTTAACAATAATTGGTGAATTTTCTTTTTTGTTTTTCAAAAATGTACATTATTTGTATTTGGTGAAAGATAAATAATTTTATTAGACTGCTGGTGGTTTTCGTTTTGCCTCTGACTAAAACCTTTTTTTCAGGGGCCACAAATAATTCCTCAATGCAGCGAAAAACACTGTGTGAATCTGGGGGATGAATTTGTGTGTTGTGTGTGTCTGCTGGGAACACAGTGCTTTTGCTGAACAGCAGTCATGAGAATGGCCGGGCTTTCTTAGAACAGAAATTGCCTTCGGTTCCGGTGGTGATACGCCGACTTAATCACACCGTTAATCTGCTCTTCATGTGTTGAATCTCAGATCCTGGTTTTATAAGGCGTGGTTCAGAGCTGTGTGTGTGTGTGTGTGTGTGTGTGTGTGTATTCTGCAGCCTGGTAGTGGTGTAGTGCTGCATAGCGCAGCTGTATCGGGGCAGGGGCTGCCCATTACGTCCTGTCCTGTCAGCATTATTGTAGTTGGTGTAGGACACTATGCATGCTGCCAGGTGACACTGTCTCTCTGCATCTCTTTGTCTGTGTCTGTCTGCCACTTTTCCCCTCACTCACTCACTGCCTGTTGCTTTCTCCAGTTATCACTTTCTGTGTGGGCTGAAAAAGTGTTGAATTTCATCCTAAATCAATTTCAATGTTATGTTTATATAATATAAAGCTCCAGCTTATGATAAATTAGTAACAAGCTGAACTTTGTTTGGGTTGGACAGTTGTGTTGTTAGCAAATATAAAATTTTACTGTTAACGTTTACAGGTGTTCATAACCACAGGGGAAGAACCTTTGGTTCTTTGGTACTTTTCAACAATCTTCACTGCTCAGAACTTCCTAAATACATCAAATATCCACAAGTATCAAAATGTTGGTTTAAAAGAAGACCTTTTATGTGCTGTAATTTGTTTTGATCAGCCAGGTATCACATCTGGTGGTAGGATCTTACCCATGAAGACGGATCAAACATTCAGGGTGCCAGGGTTTCTGTTACTCTACGTCATTAAATTGGTGCATTAAATCGAAACTATGATATGTTCATGATATTGATGTTATGATTTTGGCCTTAGATTCTAACTTGAAGTGGTTTTACTGATTCTGAAGATGTCATGTTGGGAGGGCCTGATTGATTTTCCATGGAGTGACACATAAAACAGGAACTCTGTAAATAATGTTTTTCATTATTTTTATGGATAAAAATACATTTTACCAGCTAAATAATGTGGTTCATCAGTTGACATGGTTTAAGTTTGGTGAATGTCCTTGTGAAACTAGAACATGTCAGAACCTTCACCAATATGTCATCCTTTAAAGGAAAATAAGAAGTAAACACAGCTGTAGCTCAGAGTGAAGAATATTTGTCAATATTAATCAGTCTTTTGTCTTTCATGGAAGATTGATTGATTTGCTTTAGTGTACCTAGTGGAAAAGCACATAATTTGCATTTTAATTTTCACGGCATTAATATTCAAAAGTTGTCGTCTTCACAGTTGAGTTGAAATAGAAACGCGCACCGGCTTCTTCCAACTCTTTCATTCTCTCCACGAAGCTCTTCGCTTCATCTCGGTCTTCCTCGCAGCTCACGCTGCGGTGCCTCAATCTATGTTTTGTCAACTGTAGCTTTATGCCCCACTTACCTCTCTCTTCTCCCCGCTGCTCCATTTTCTCTTTTTTCTCCTCTTCGTCATCTCTTTATTTTGTTCGCTTTACTGTAACACTGCGTCCCACTTTCTCTGCCTTTCTCCCCGGGCGGTGTGTTGCAGTAGTAGCTCTACTGTAATCACAGCTGTACTCTCTGCCATCTGTAGCTCTACAGTACACTTGTTTAAAACTACAGCGACACCGGCACTGTCATGTAATGAGACTTTAAAAAGCGTATCCTGCTTCTAGAGAACTGCCAAATTTCCACCTTCACTTGCAGCTGACACACAACAGATCAACCACATGACTGATGCAGGCGTGATAAATAAAGGGATTAAAGGAACAGCTTCAGATTTCATCAAAATCAGATGCATATCTGTCCAACTACCTGAACTGACATTGATATATTAATGTGCAGTTAGACAAAAAACATTTAAACACTGCGTCCTAAAACATTATATCCCAGGACATCTTCTTACTATTTTAGATGATTTTAATTTATTTTCAGTTACTCTCTGTGGAGCATTTTGTACCTTTCTTAAGAAAAGTGCTGTATAAATAAAGTGTGTGGTTATTGTTAATATTATAAATCCGGGTATTATCTTCTGTTGTTGTACCCGCAGGCTGTGGCCTTCAGCAGAGTGCAGATCTCTGCCAGTGTTGCTTCTCTGCAGAGCTTTTCCAAATTACAAAGCTGCACCCTCTGTAAACAGTTTGTTTTAGTTCAAACTTCTAGGTGTTTATGGTCTTAGAAGAGATCGTATAATGAGGTGGAAATCATGATGCCAGACTGAGTGTAGCAGAACATTTACACACATTTAAAACTGCACATTGGCAGGAAAAGAAGAAGGTCTTCCAATGATTTTTAGATGAATCTCCTTGTGAGTTTTTGGCAGTGGACTCCAAACAGTCTTGTGTTTGTGTTCATATCTTTGGGATCTAATAGCAACATACAGGATCAAATGTTATTGTCCTTGTTTCCCCTGTGGTGTGTGTCGTTGGATAATCACCCAGACTATGCAGGGCCCCACAAAAAAGATTGGTGTTACTTTAAGAACAGGAGAATTTTGTGGGCAGCAGCTCAACTTTGTGAGTGTGCAAAAAGTAAAATAACTGTTTGGGCCACTATCTAATGCTGTGAAGTATGTTTTGTCCCTTGCCCAGGCCCCTTCAGCCAGGAGCTAAATTCCAGACAGGCAAACAAAAGAGGCCGTCATGTAGGGATGGGGAGGTGGGGGTGGCTTTGGGGCACTGGAGCAGGAGCAGGGACCCTAAGAAAGACAAGATACAGAGCGCAACTGAAGACAACAGACGGTGTTTGTATAAGACTACATGGGTTATAACAAGCAGATAAAGCCACTGTCCAAAACACACTCTGCTCTGCCTTTGTGTGCATGTGTAATGCCATTATCTGGATTGCTACGCTGCATATTGTCCCTGTGTGGGTGTCTGCGCATAATCATATTGTTGCTGCTGTATGCATTGTTGTTATTGTGCCGGTCTGTGATGGGAATAATTAGACAATAAAGGCACAAGAGGGCGGGCAGACCAAAAGCAGAAGGTTTTGTCGCAAGCGCTCTCCCTCCGCTTGCTGTGTCTGGTTTAGACAACATCTATAAAACTATATGTCTCTGTTTTTATTAGAGCTGAGCCAGGATTCCTGTGATCTGGGTCAAACACCAAGCAGTAAAAGGCCAGAATTTAACTCCAGCTTCTCTTCATTAATGATTCATCTTCTCTTATCAACAGCCCTGAGAGCTCCGATTACTGCCGTGCATTAAGTGAATGGGGGGACTGGGAGGTGTTCATTTAGTGGGAGCTTTTCCTTCAGGATCAATGATACGCAAGGTCAAACATGTATGCAAATGTTCCCTGGCAATAAGCAAAAGAGGCAAAACCCTTTAGCAGTGCAGCTTAT
Source organism: Oreochromis niloticus (assembly GCF_001858045.2). Taxonomy (NCBI): domain Eukaryota; kingdom Metazoa; phylum Chordata; class Actinopteri; order Cichliformes; family Cichlidae; genus Oreochromis; species Oreochromis niloticus. Next base: position 34,715,669 of record NC_031979.2, read on the forward strand.
TAGACTGCTCCAAAGCAAGTGTTTGCTTTAAACCGTGCTACACAAGCAGCCACGCATGCTGAAGTGCTTCATTAGCTTCAGGCTTTTTCTCAGATGTTTGACTGGACAAACTGGATTTAAAATGTCTCTAGCAAATCACTTTATCAGGTCCAAAGTTGAGATTGTTTATAGACATGTTTAGTTATCCAGATCTGAAATTATGCTGCTGCTTCTGAGTCCACACACATCAGCTGTTTTCTCAACCTTTAATGCAAAAAACCCAACTTCATCTCGTATAATGACCAAACATTTTGTATACGAGGGGCAGCTAATCAGAAATGAAAGTGGTTACAAGAGCTTGGCCTTAAAGGGGAAGAAACTAAAACACCTTGTTCTGAACTGAGGAGCTGCACCAAGATCCAGTACAAGATGAAGAATGATTATTTTGAACTGTGAATCATGCAAAGCTTCTCTAGTGCAATCAGAAAATACAAATATGAAGCTGGACATGAGAAAAAGAAGTTCCCCTTAAGCTAGCAGGCTAAAGTGTCTTTTTAATACATCGGCAGCAACAGTATCTCAGCAAACTGTTGCTAACACATCAGGAACACCAAATGATCTGTAGTGTTTTGTGCACATGGACCGCCTTTGATCGAACTGTGCCGTGCTGAAGGGCAAAATGGCATTAATTGTGTTTTTTGTTTGAAGAGGGCTGGTGCCTAAAAGCCTGTGGGCGTGACACAAATGCAGTTTTTAAATGTGTTTATTTCACGCGGACAGCTCACGGTAATGGATTTCAGTATAAAATAATAAGATGTAAACATGCCAATTTAAGCTGAACTGCAGGTTATGTAAAGCTATGCAAATGACATACAGGGACACAACAGAACACACATAAACACACAGACGATGCATCATGCTAAGTTTTAGAGCGAATAGTTCCCAACAACAGACTGATGTCCATGTTTCACGGGCTCAGAAGCGGGGCTCTCTCATTCAGAGTGTTCACACACTCACAGACAGAGGGTTATTCACAGCAAGTACTCTGACGTGGGAGTGGAGAGTTTATTCGTCAACATCATTCTGCTGCTCTTTGTCTTTCACTCTCTTCCCTTTTTTCCCCTCAGATTCTCTGGTCTTGTGATTGGCTTCAGCTGATGAGAGGAAGTGTGTTTTGTGGTTTGAGTTCTTTAGTGTGTTAAACTGTATACCCTGCAGTGGATAGTTGAAGGGGACAGCTATCAATACCTAATTTCTCTATTTCAGCTTGTTTGCTTTCTTTCTGCTCCTTCGCTAACTCTGTGTGTGTTTGTGAGAGCATACTTGTCTGGATGGTTAGGGAGAGAAAACAGACACCCAGCATGGATGAACTGGTCAAAGGTTAATAGACTTGGCAGACCAGACACATGAATCAAAAGTGTGCAGTACTCCTCACATTATGAGAAAGAGACAAGTAAAAATCTGCAGCAGTGGGTCATTAAGTTGCTTAGTGTAAATCCTCAGAAAAGCAACACTGAATTCTGTTTCCTGGCAAGGAGAGAGAAATAAAGGGTAACAAAAAATACAGAAATGCATTTAAAAAGAAAATAAAGCTGCTTAGAAAAACAAGGAGAAGGCAGGGAAAATGAAGGCTGCATTCAGAATGCAGATTAATTTCCCGTATAAATATTTGCATTTGGCGAACAATTCGCTTTCTAAACCTGAAAATTTTAGACCCAAAATCAATATTTTGCTATAAAAGGACCACATATGGCAGTAGCTGTCGGTCTGTGTCTTTGCATGTGTTTGGCATTTCATGACTTCCCACAATCCCCTGGGCAGCAGGAGATCCAGGCCCAGGGATTATTACCTGGGTTTGCATGGCAACTGTGACGCGGAGCCATCACCGTGAGAGAGAACCAGGAAGTGATTAAAGGGAGTATGAATTTAGGAAGGCACACAAATATTGAAATTAATTATGCATTTAATCACAATCTAAAAAAAAACTTTATAAACATTACACTAATTCTTAGTAATCTTCAAAATGGACCTAAAGTGCAATAAGAATCTTCATTATTGCCTCTACAGCAGCACGAGCTGAGGATTAAATGGATCAATACTGGTGACTCAACAGTTTCCTGGCCAGCTGCTAAAGTCTCCTTTCACACATACCCCATTTTGGAAACAATTCCCAGATGTCATTCACATCTTTAAATATGCAACATCTCAGCAAGCAGTGCTCACAGATTGATTTCTCACTTAAAAGACCGAGCAGGCAAGAAAAAGGAGAGAAAATGTGGGAGAGCGAGGGTTAGTTGAGTATGGAGGAGAAGGAGAGAGGTGAATGAGTGTGCTGGTGAGGGAGGACAGGCTTAACTGATAATACTTCTTAAACCTCAGATGAACAGCTGATGCACCGTGCACCTAATTCAATTACACACACTCCCACTGGACCCACTGTGTCTGTGTTTATGACAATGCAGCTTCCCATTTTAGGAGCACAGGATAGATAAAAAATTTAACAGAAGAAGAGAAACTCGTGTTAATAACACATTAGAAGCCAGAGAACATCCTCTGTGGTTCTTATGTGTGAATGCTTCTCCTACACAGCGTGGCACTTTGCCACACATGTTCACATCTGAGAGCTGTTTCTTCAAGTCGTTAATACAAATCAGTTAACAGTTGCATTTCATTATCTTTTGATTAGTCTGTCATGTTTCTTTTTCAATCAGTTAGTGTCACAGCCTTGGTTTTATCTTAAGGTGACTTATTCTGTGTGACCAAGGATCCAAAACTCCAAAAAAGTGAAATTTCAGACATGTTTATGATTTAGTGTTATTAGGTGTTTTATTGCTTTTTATTCATATTAATGCTTTCTGTTTTATGTCTTCTTTTCCTGTTGTTTTCAACTCAGTTTAATGTCATTGCATCTTGTTTTTTCCTTCAATATCTGACTTTCTGTTTGACATTCATATCCAGTTCTTCCTGTGTGTCAAAGCGTAAACTCTTAAATTAGTTTTAACAGTGCAAGCGCACCACTTCTTGCATCTTGGCTGTTAGCTCTTTGTCACACTTTTGACCAATCGACACCAAACAGGAAGCTTCTGTGTTGGCTGCTCTAATGCGAATCGGTCTGTGAGAGGACGTCTTCTTATGTAGGCAAACCAAAGTGTTTATTTTCTTCTGGGTCCACTGGCTACGAGGAATCTCTCCGATCATGTTGATTAAAAACAACCACAGGTACAGGCATGTAAAGCACTGCTGCCTCAGGTGACTGTAATGTCGTCGGGGAATGGTTTTTATTGCAATGTGAAAAAGCAAATTCCTGGAACACATGTCTGTGTAGGCTCTCAGTCTACCAGGTCAAGTAGTCTTGAGAGCTTAACACCTTGGCTCATGTGAAGACTCAGATGATCGATAGTGGGTCGATGACCCTCAGGACCACCTCTAAAGGGGACAACCCCGACTACGGGCTAAATACTTGAGACTCTCAATGATTTGTTTTTAGTAAACCAGCCTGCTGTAAAATTGAATTTCTGTGAGTCTGCAGCGTATGTAGATAAATGTATACCGACTAATCCCAGGATTTACTGGATAAATAATGGTTTTAAATTGGGAAATGTTTTTTTTTTTTATTTCTTGTAAGTAAGCCAATGTCTGTTAAAGATTTATATGTAGAAGCCCATTGTTTAGTGTGTAATATGACGGTACTGTGGAGACTTGTCACAGTAGCTGTTTTTCTGTTTCAAATGTCTTTGCAAACAACCTGCTGTCTATACAATAGCTTTAAGTATTCACGTTCTGTGTCCAGGGCAAAGCCAAGGGCGAGCCAAAATTTAAAATTATACGTGTATTCATATTTGCAGAAAATAGTCGGTATGTCATCTGAAATATCCTTCGTTTAACTATGTATTGTTAGATGAGAAGATGCAGAGATTCCAGCAGAAACAGATGGAATTATAAGCCTGAAGATGACGTGAAAACATGAGTGGCATTGGGTTTTCTGTTCGATGAAAAGTCAGAGAGTGAGAGGGCGAGATAAGGGAGGAGCGTGTTTCCCAGGGCAGCTGAGGTTCTGCGACCAGAATGAAGGCATCGGAGCATTCCTGTTTTTGTATTCTGGTTCTTTTTCACTGGCTTTTCTCTCTGTCTTTTGTTCTTTTTCCATGCTTTCACTTTTTTCACTCATGTGTAATATTTTTCTCAAAGAATTTTTAATGAGGCAGGTTTGCGGCAGCGCTCTGAAGAGGGAAAATGACACAAACACTCATATATATGTTTCTATACCTCCGTTTAGTTTATCATGTTTTCTTGGCTTCACTGAAACACTCCTGTCAGTGAAGCCCCATTCCCCCTTCATAGGTAGAATCTCTCATTTTGTCACAAATAACAAAATGAAGCCTAACTGATGATTGATGAATGGAGTTAATTGCATTTGTTCAGTGTGCAGGTGGTTTGTTTGAAGTTTTCTCTGATGTTGATTCATTTCTGTGGTGAAATGTGTTTTTAAAAAAAATGTATGACTCGCCATTGGGATGTCTCGCTGTGAGTCCTGGCACTTTCTCTCTGTAATCTTTTAAATGGTGTTCACAGTCAAATGCATTACTTTAATGAGATGGAAGGAAAAAGAGAGAGAGAGAGGGTGATTGCATAAGAGTGGCAGGATGAGGCAGCAGTCTGGAGCTCAGTGATGGATTGGGAGGGGGGTAGGGAGGGTCCTCAGGGAAAGCCACCCTGGAGAGGAGGCCTTATTGTCAGCCTAGCATCAGTGGGACGCTCCCTTGGGTGACCCCGGGGACTAGAGGTGGTCAGAAAGATGAGCATCTGTGTGTGTGTGGGTGAGGAGGGATAAGATGAATGATGGGAGCAGTATATACACCAGCTGTGAACTGTATGAACTAACTGTTCATTTGGAGAATAAATTAGAGTAATGATGGATATACCTGAATTTCTGCCCTTTTCTTGACCCGAACTCAATTCAACTACAAACAAAATAAGCGTCGTACTTTGAAAGAGATTCAGATGTAGATTAAATTCATCCAGTTTGATGTAGTTTTAATTGCTGTCTTCTTTTATAACTTTATTATTGTGAAATCTATAAAAAGCCAGATTAAAAATAGCTGCGATTCTGACAGTTTCCTCTGTATCCTCATTAAATGTGTGTTGTCTCTATGACGGGTTAAACGGTTCATTTAAAATTAATAAAAGCCATATTTTATTTTGTGTTCTTCCACAAATAATCAACTCCTACTTTGGTATTATTTTCATCCCACGATTGACCAAAAGCAGCAGTTTAAATGACCTTCATCCTTTACATACCTTTGCATCATGTATCCATTTGAGATTTGTCTTTCTTGCTCTCCTGTTCAGGTGTTTCGAGAGGTACGCATCATGAAAAACTCTGAACCATCCAAACATAGGTGAGTCAACTCACACAACTTTTTGTTGTATATGTATCTTTGCACAATGACCTTTGCACTAACGTCTTTTTCTCTGTGTATTACAGTCCAGTTATTTGAGGTGATTGAGACAGAGAAGACACTTTACCTGATCATGGAGTACGCTAGCGGAGGTGAGTGACACCATCACCTCCCTCATCTGCATTGCCAAGTATAGATTTGTGCCAATTAGCTTCATTACTTCTGAACTGTACAGTCCAACCAAAGAGATAATTAACTTAGGGTATATACTCCATTTGCATTAGTGAGGTCTTGCTTTACTACTTTAATGTTTTCTCCTCCGTCTTTTTTGGAGCTGTTCTTCTATTCATCTTGCACTCAGGCATTATTCAGCAGTTTCCCAGGCACTAATCTATTTTTGCAGCGTCTTTATTTTTCTTTCTTCTGTCTTCGCGATCCCTTAATCTCTCATCGCTGCTCTCTCTGTATGTTGTGTGATCTCTTACTTCCAATGCCTAATAAGGAGGCATCAGCTCACCAGCCGACATGCAGCTCAGATCAGCTCAGCCTCAGCCTGCTTCATTGTTTAACAAATTAAATGTTTAGAGGGAGGACAGGCAAACAAAAGGATTTCATACTTTGTTTCCTGAATATAATGTGTCCAAGTACTTTGCTTATATTATGTTTTTCATGTATCTTGCCCTAGAAATATAGCAATCACATTTTATTTTCCTCTTACCCACCCACCTCTGCATACACATGCACTGGCTGATTTTAAATTCTGACATTTATAACATTTATAATATTGCTGCAATTAAGTTTTTATTATTTGAATATGGCCATAAATGCTCTAAAACAGGAGTTGGCCCAGGGTCCAAAACTGGCCTGCCAAAGGGCTCTTTGGATGGATCTGCAATGTGTGAAAATTACTGAATTTAATAACTCGAATTAATAACTTTGTACAAAAAAACTTTTGTGATGTTTTAAATACACTGATGCTGCTTTTGGTCTCTTTTTCTCAAGGAGTCACTACAGCAGGAAACGACACATTTGATTTGTCCAATTTTACAAATCTTTTCCCCTCCTGATGCAACCCTAAAGGGATTTTTGTCTCCTTCTGATTTTGAACCAAATGTTGTTCGGCACATTTGTAAACCCACTCACTATAATCCTCAAATTTTATTGCAGTCTAATGATAGTAGATTGGGAATGTTGAAAAAACTGAGAACTATTTAAGTAATGCTAATTTTCTTTTTAATCATTCTTAATCTTTGTAGATTGGTGGTTCATTAAATAAGAACAATGCCTTTAACAGTCCGACTGACGACTTGGCGACTTCCACGCCCACTTTAAATACATTTCAAATGTTTTTCTTTGGGTTTTTTAAGGGGAAGTGTTCGACTACCTCGTGGCTCATGGCAGAATGAAGGAGAAAGAGGCCAGAGCCAAGTTCAGACAGGTCAGTGAAACTCCACAGCTGGCCTCACCTGCATGTCTGAGTTTGTCACAGCCCTAAACCTGATGCACAACTAGACTTTCAGTTTTAAATAATTTATCAATTTATTTATGAATTTAGTTTGGAAAGTGGGCATTGAGCTCGTAGTGTAGGAGCCATTCATTTGAAAGAACAACAACTAACTCATTTTGTATTTCTGCCGCCTCAGATTGTTTCAGCGGTGCACTACTGTCATCAGAAGAACATTGTTCACAGAGACTTGAAGGTGATTACCCAGTATCTTGGCACAAAATATTAAAAGTCTTCCTTTTAGATAAGAACTCTTAAAGATGTCTGTGTCCATTATTTACAGGTAACTGAATTACCTGAAATATTTTACTTAAAGCTGCAAAGCTTAATTTAGGCACAAAGTGTCTTATATAGATTCAAAATAATAATCAGTTATACATGATAGAGTTCATGCACTTTGTCTGTATTCAGAGTTTTCTGCTGTCTACCATGTTTGCTGCAGGCGGAGAACTTGCTCCTAGACGCCGACTCCAACATCAAAATAGCCGACTTTGGCTTCAGTAATGAGTTCATGGCGGGTAATAAACTGGACACGTTCTGTGGCTCCCCGCCCTATGCTGCCCCGGAGCTCTTCCAGGGGAAGAAGTATGACGGTCCAGAGGTGGACATCTGGAGCCTGGGGGTAATTCTGTACACGCTTGTCAGCGGGTCCCTGCCCTTTGACGGACAGAACCTAAAGGTGGGTGACATCAGGCCAGGGTTTTTCAGATTGAAATGTCACTTGAGGTGACTCAGAGCTTACAGCCTTATCTGTTTGATTTTTTTTTTCCTCTTCATTTATTTTTTATTTTTTGAGAATAATCCACCACGGAGATGTTTTTGTTCATTAATTTAGATACAGTCATGTGCCTCTGAAGCCCAGATTATTAGAGAAATTTAAACAGTTTTGAAAAAACTAATTAACCTTGTAGTTTACATTTACAATGTTAACTAGTTTTAATTTGTCTGAAGTCATTATAAATAGCTCTTAATCGCAGTTCTCTCTACATTTAGCCCATTTACAGCTGCAGGATCACATAATGGACAATTATGAAAAAACAATAAACTTCCATTTAATTGTGTTATTGTTTTTTTTATGTCTTTGTGCACCTGTAGTTTAAACTAATGGTGTCCGGATGTGTGTTGTGTTCAGGAGCTGCGAGAGCGTGTTTTGAGGGGGAAATATCGCGTGCCCTTCTACATGTCAACGGACTGCGAGGGAATCCTGCGCCGCTTCCTGGTCCTCAACCCCACCAAGCGCTGCTCGCTGGAGGTGAGGACAGGTTTATTGCACATTTAGTGAAATAAATCCAAGGCGCATACACAGAAAATATCAAAAAGAAAATATAAATGTCAGATTTGTCATGTTTTTTTAAAAAAATCAAACATAGCAATTTTAAGCTTTCTGTGTTTTCTCTCATTTTCTTTCATGACTAGCAAATAATGAAAGACAAGTGGATTAATATTGGCTATGATGGCGATGAGCTGAAGCCCCACATGGAGCCTGTGGAAGACTTTAACGATACCAGCCGCATTGGTGAGACATATCTTAATCACTAATATATTTTCTTAATAATTTAACATTAAATGATATCTTTTCATGAGGTCACTGAAATGAAGGGTTAAAGAAATATTCAGTAAGGTCCTATAGGCAGAGTTTTTATCCCTAAACCTTTGGAGGCATTCCTCTTTATTTAGTGGGAGGTTAAGATAAAAAATAATAGTGGGTGCCTTGATATTCAACAGTGGCCTAATTTTAAGCTTTTGAGGAAACTATGCAGTATGATAGGCTAAGCCTCTTATGTAAAATGTCAGTACAATGTTACCAATTAGCACCATAATTTTAAACTGTCCAGAACGTTTCGTTGTACAGAAGTTCAGAAGTATTTCTTGTTTTAGATGTGATGATTGGGATGGGATTCACCAGAGAAGAGATCAGAGACGCGCTGGCCAATCGAAAATACAATGAGCTCACTGCCACATACCTGCTGCTGGGGCGCAAGACGGAGGTAAATCGTTTCCTTTGCTCCTGACCTTACGATGAAGATGTTAATACGCTGTCATGGTTAATACTTAGATATTATTACATAGCAGTAAAACAGGGTTGAGAAGATAGTTTTGGTGCCATCACTTCTTAATTTGTTTACAGTTGTGATGTGCTACAGTCATGACACCCAGACTAATTAAGACTGACATATGAACTGGCCTCTGTTGCTCTCGGTTGATGAAGATCAATGATCGAGTCCAGTCACGTTGTAATTTTATATCGTTTGTGTGTCTGTGCATGTCTGTATCTCAGACGGAGGTCGCTGACTCTCGGTCTAGCAGCACTTTAAGTCTGGCTCGAATCCGGCCCGGCACCATCACCAACGGAACAAGCAAGCACTCCACTTCTTCTTGCTCCTCGGGTGCACAGTCTTCCTCTTCTGGCCATAAGGCACAGCGCAGTGCCTCCACGTACCACCGCCAGAGACGACACTCTGATTTCTGTAAGGCAAAATACAGAGACTGATGACTTTTATTTGTTTCTATTCATCTTGAGACTTTGAAGCATCATGAATTTAGCTCACTGAGAACCCTTTGCTCCGTTAGGCGGTCCAGCTGTTCCAGGATCAACACACCCCAAACGAAGTCCCAGCGGCGTAGCTGAAGGGGCGGGGCTTAGAGAGGAGCGGCTGTCGATACGCAAGCCAAGCACCAACACTGTTGGCTCCCGTAGCATCCCCACCCCCTCCAGTCCCATGGTTAGCTCTGCTCACAACCCAAATAAAGCTGAGATACCTGACCGGCGTAAGGAGGTTAACTCAACCACGGTAAGACCAAAAGGTTTATGTGCGGGTGGGAGGAACCATCTAGTGAATCCAATCTGTCACTTTTTGACCCCTTATCAATACAACAGATGGCAGAGCCCTAACAGTCCACCTAATCCAATTAGTTCAGATTACAGCCCTTTAAGGCTACGTTAAAATAAATATAATGGGAACCAAAAGTAAAATATCTTCCACAGACAGGAGAGAATCAGAGCAGTAACTAAAACTATTACATGTTTTGAGATAAATCATCAGATTAGAGATTAAACATGAGAAATGAAGAGCATAGTGTGCATGCAAAGGGATGAAAACTGCAGTCAGAATAATCTGAGATTAACTCTTTAATGTTCTCCACGGCAGATACAGGCAGAGCTCAGAGGTATCAGAGGTCAATCCAGGGCAATCTTTGTTTTCAGATAATCTCAGCTAGTAGTGCAACTTTTTCCTGAATTTCATTAGTTTTGCAGCTCTTTGCTTTGAGAGGTAGAGCATGATCTAAGAGTCCGTTTTATTTGTGTCATAGTTGATTTCACTAAATTTACAGGCTTTTTTTCTCCTCCAGAATAACATCCCTGCTAGTGCTATGACTCGAAGGAACACGTATGTGTGCACAGACCGATCCAACTCTGATAGACACGCCCTGCTACAAAACGGCAAAGAAAACAGGTGAGAGTTGGAAATGTGTATATGAAGTATAAGATCCACTCAGGGGTACAAATGAAATCTTTCAAAAAGCAGACAATTTGTTTCTTCTTTATTTCCCAAGAGGCCTCTTCTGAAATCATTTTAAAAGGGGGCAGATTAGCTTTATTTGCGTGAATTTGGACCACATTCAGTAGCATTCATGTATATCAATATATTTATTAGTAGAACACAGCCCGATAAATCGCCTGGCACTTCAAACCTCAAGATCAGAATTTTGTTTAAATATGATAAAAATCTCTGGCTTACATTGATAGACTGTTAGGTCTGGACAGCTACACCCTCAGCTCAGTTCAGACAGCTCTAAATTACACCCATTCTGTCCCTGAAGAGCCTTAAAGGCAGTGAGTTAAGTATAGAATTGAAGCTCAGGCTGGTGATTAAATGGCTGGTTTCGCTGGCACATTGCATCTTCACATTGCATCTATTTTAACTATTTTTAACACTTTCAGAAATGCATTTGTATTAATTGCAAGTACAGTGGAGCATGTCACTGTAATAAGTTTTGTAAAGACTGGTTTGACTGGTACAGCTTGTCCCCTTTTAGCACAAAGCTTAGCATCTTCTGGGCTATGCGTGTTTCTCACACACATTTTGTCTCTTCAAGACAGGATGAAGGGCTTAACACTGCACATCAGTGGCTTTGTCTTTGTTCTGTGTGCAGCTCTGTGTACCCAGTGTGAACTGTCTGTTGTTACGACAGATGGTTGTCTCCTTGTCAGTCTCTGAGCATGGCAGTCACCGTCCCCTCTCTTGCTGTGTCTGTCTCACTCTACTTCACTCTCTTTCTCTTTTCCTGTGGTCACTTTCTCACTTTCAGTCTGTCTGCCCTGTTTTCTGCCCCTCTGTCTCTTTATCATGCTTTAATTTTGTCTCTCAGAGGGAGAGCCTGAAGGTTTCTGTCTGCTGTCTGACCTCCAGTAAAAAAAATTCTGCACAGATGGGGCAGTTAGGGGTAGGCCAGGCGAAGGGTGTATCAAGTGCATACGAGTTTTCAGATCTTAGTCAATGAAATCAGTGCACAAAACATGAATGAAGTGTTTGTGCAAACCATTTTTGGTAAGAAGGGGTGTCATATGATGGCAACAAAGAAGTAGTGAATGTTGGTATGAAAAAAATGCCAATAGTGTGACATCAGTAAACTGCACAAACGTGTCTACCTACCATCATGCTTTTCAAGATAGATACGAGGAAGAGGGTTAAAAAAAAATATCATCAACTAGTGATTTGGATGAAATGCTGAATCACTGCTGTTCAGGAGACGCTTACTCTCCTGTGAGCAGAGAAGACGACACACCCCACACTGTTCGATTCAGGCATTGCACCGAGGCAGCATCCTCTGCTGTAGCTCGCCATTATGATTTAACAGGTGGTGTTAGAGCGTACGGGATAAATGTCTGCTCTAAACAAAGGAAGGTTGAGGAGAAGAGAAAGCACAGGGGGGAGGAAGAGACGGGAGAGGAGGTGAACAGGAGGGAGCAGCAGGATGAAGTGAGGACTGGCGTTGCACCAACATAACCCTCCATTTGCCTCAGAGGCCTTGTCAATGTGATGCCATGCCAGAGTGGTTGATGGGAAAATCACGTGCATGGAAGAAAAAACACACACGCACAAATTGTACATGAAAACTGTCTAACCTGTAGTCCTAAAAGATCAGAATAAAAGCCCAAAATACTGAGCATGTTCGGTACTTGAATTTGTGTAACTGTTCGTTCGTTGATTGCCTACATCAGGTCCTCGCACCGAGCTCAAACTATGTGTGCAGAAGCTGTTCTCACAAATGCGCTACAGCCCTCAACATTTCAAGGTCTCACCTAACAGAAGTGCACGTGAGAGCACAAATATCTGATGCAGTCAGATCGAATATTAGCTGATTTCTAACCTGCCAGCAACCAAGTACATCGGATTCTGGGGATTGATGTGTGACCAGGGCGGGTAATAGCTGAGTGCATTTACAGCTAGCAAGTGGGCATCATGTGTCCTGCCTCCTGCATGCTCTACCAGGGCAACTCCCTTACCTAAAGCACACAAAGTATTTGCAGTAATGACAAAGCATTAGGCGGGTCATTTCCTGGGGCGTGCTACATGTGAGAAAGGAAAGCTGTGTCCCGGATTCCTCAGAAGCTGTCCAAAGTTCATGTTTGAGGTCAGCTTGTGATAAGACTGGAAGATAAGGGACATTATCAGGACATAATGCAGATGCTCTTTGGTATATGAAAAGAGAAATGGGTCAGCTGTAATAATCCATGTATACATTAAAAACAGAAATCAGAGTTCCTCAAACTCAGGGATGTCAAACTTATTTTACATTGTGGGCCCATTTTTATCTTAAATGGGTCAGACCAATAAAACTCCCCTATCTGTCAGTGTAAACAAGCTTAATTACACATTTAATCTTCAAAATATCTCAATATAGGAGAGAACATTTTCAACAGTATGCCTCAGGTTTTCTACGTGATAAAAAACTCGTTTTTTTTGTTGTTTTTTTAAATAAAAAAACAGACATTTCTATGACAGATTAAGACGTCTGTAAACCTTTAATTGTTTAACTACTTCTTAATTACGTTGGTATTATACCAATAGCCACGGGGAGGTCTTCGTCAGTAGGAAAACTATTAAAACCTCAGAAAATAAAGTCTAAAAGTTTACGCCTCCTTCACATTTTCGGAGTCTTTGCCGAGCCCATTCTGGTCCCCGGGCCTTATGTTTGACATCTCTGCTTTAACTAATCAAGCACTCACATTAGTTTGAGGCACTGGTGAAACTTGCGTACAAAACCATGCACAGCTACAGAACAGAAATATTCTTTTTGCAACCATTCCCGGTCCCGCTGTCCTCTGCTCTCTCCAGCCCCCGTGTGCCCCCTGAGGTGAGCCTCAGTAGGCAGCCAGTTCACATTGACGCTAAACGATTTTGCTCTGCAACGGCTGCGTTTCAGCTTAACCCATCTAATGGCTCTGTCCCACTTGAACCCTGTGTGTGGGTGTTATCTAGAGCGTTATGAAAAGCAGCCTCAGGCCACCAGCCAGCCTGAGAGTCAGGGGTGGAGAGGTGCGCCTGTGTATGTGGTTTATGTGCGTAGGTGTATAAATGTGTGACAGGAGACTGGACATGAGGCAGTGGGGCATGCAGGGGCTCACAAGACAGGGAATATTTTAGGTTAATTTCCAGGTTAGAAAACAACCTGTGGGAAATGTATGATAGCTAGCTCTGCTTGTCTTTCTGTCTTTTACTTTTAGACTTTATTTCAGACTTTTCATTCTTCTTGAAACGTCTGAAATAAAGTCTGTTTGCGAACAGCTCATTATATTTCACCTGTTGACGTCAAATCAAACCGGACAAATAACTATTTTTTAAAATGTAAATTGCTAAGTTGTTAAATATACTGAAGGATAATACTCAGTCAGCCAGTTATCAATGTCCATAGATTTTTTAATACTGCACACTAATGATGGAGCTTGTCTTTAACCCCAGTTTAAGCCATGAAGAAACCCTGTTTCGTAATGATTGATTAATTGTTTTTAAATGCACTTGGCATGTTAAATCCAACTTAAAACCATAAGTCTGCTAATAATCTGCACTTGATGTCAAAAAATCCAAATGAAAGATGAAACAACTTATTCTACTATCAAGTGATTTCTGCCACCGATTCATTCGAGACTTTGTTTGTCACAAACACATCAGTGAGTCACATCCCTGCTCGAGGTAGCGTGTTTTTCCAGTGAAGATGGGTCACACTAGTCTATTTGAGGTCTGAAAGTGAAGTGAAAATGCGCAGTTCTGTGATTGTTGCCTAACACTGGCTCAAACAGCCCACGCTGCAGTTATAATGTGAATGTAACTTCTCTGGTTTGATTCTGTTTATGTTGAACGCACTTCGTTCCAGATGTTTGGAAAACCGTATTTAAATATGTATAAACGGTTTGGTGCTTGTATGGTTCCTGAACAGTTGCACTTGTTCTAATGGTCTAAATTGCAACTTCTCCACCCTCACCCACCTCTCCAGTTCCACATCCCACCGCCTCCCCCCTGCCTCCCCCTCTACCCACAGCATTGCAGGTGCTTCTGGGACCTCCTCGTCATCCTCCACACCTTCCTCCCGTCTGTCCCGGGGATCCACCGTTAGGAGCACTTTTCATGGAGGGCAGATTAGAGACCGTCGGCCTCCCTCTCACGCTCCTCCAGCGTCTCCTACGCTGTCCCACGATGCCAGCCCACTGCCCCATGCCAGAACCCGGGGTACGACCAACCTGCTCAGCAAAATCACCTCCAAGTTGACTCGCAGGTAAGCGGAGAAGTCAGATGTTTGAATATCGAGTCTTACTGTTTTTGAAAGTTTAAAGTAACAAAGAAATAGGGAGTGGACGGGGGCTAACTGGTAGAAAAACAGTGGCTCGTTAATAAATCTGCACGTATTTTTGTTAAATGTTTAGTAATACTGCTAATCCTTGTGGTAAAGTGACAGTACAGGCCTTTGTGTAGTTCTGCACATGAAGATCATTTAGCTAACCTTGCTGCCTGTCACGTCTCCTTAACCAGTACTAACCTACCAGCCTTCCTTCTCTAATAATTCAGCTTTACAGGCTTCAGAACTTGTCCTCCAGAGTGTCAGACCTGGGTCTAATAGTGTTAAAATATTGTTCACCAATTTAATTTGTTCACATTCAAGATTCGGAGTCTTTTTTTTTTTCGACAAATCCACATCTTGGTGGAAATATCCACCCACTGCTAACCACAGATCCAAACATGACAGAATACTAAAGTTAGTGTTTACTGCACTAATTCATTTTTAGTTACTTAGATTTGAGTGTGGAGGCTATGTAATGTTCCAAGTGTGTACATCTTACTACACTATAAGAAAAATATGAATTACTCTGTCCTGAAGAAGTAAAGCTGTCTGCATGTAACAGTAAACCAAAAGTAAACACACACCCACACAATCCTGCGACAGCACTGTCTCTTAACTGATCATATCTACATCGATGGACAGTATATGAAGACCAGTTTAAATTTACTACAAGCATGGTTACCTCCTATTTTCAGTTCCTCCCATGAACTGTATTCCTGAGGCACCTCCGCCTTACTGCACCTTACTAGTAATTAAAGCTAAAAAGGTAAATGATAACCTATCTGACCCAGGTCTGCAGGCTAGGTGGACACACTGTATGTCTTTCACGGTTCTTCTTGGCTGCTTATTGTTGCTTTATCTGTTTGTTTGTTTGATTCTTTAACCACTTTGGCTTTTTCTTGCCAGTCACCTGCCAGTCTTCTATCCTTCTTTTCTTGAACTACAGTACCTGATGTTGAATTCTTTACCTCTTCTACCTGTGCTTCTTACTATCACTCTGTGTTGTCTTACCCCTTCACTTGCTTTTTCTTCCACTCACGTCTCTCTTTGAAAAACTTTCAATTTTCCATTTTTTTCCATTCCTCTCATCCTCTCTTCACCTCCTTCTCTTCTTCCTCTCTCCTCCTAGGGTCACTCTTGACCCTTCTAAACGTCAGAGCTCAAACAAGTCCATGTCGGGCTGCACCCTCCCGCAGGGAACAAAAACAGTTAGTAAGTCTTCCTTTCCCATGTTTTCTGGCTGCTTCTGTCCATCTGACTGTCTGTCTGCCTGCCAGTGCTCAGTCATCCCCTCTACCCCTCATTTGCTGTCTGTTGCAGGTCAGAGTTTAGTTATACAAACTTTTATCTGAGGCAAAGCTACTCTAAAGGTAGTAATTAAATCAATAACTGGGTCAAATTAAGCCTGAAGGATTCTGTTTACAGTTAATAAAAAAAGAAAAACTAATGTAACAACCCTGTAACTCGTGTTGCCCTATCTTAATATAAATAAGTCAACTGTCTCAGTAAAATATTTCCACTAAAATTAATATTTTAGCTTCATGGTGCTGAAATCAAATGGATGGATGAAATAACATAAACAGGTCTTAAAAAATCTTAGATGACCTTTGAAGTATTATCCACAGACATGTATGCAAGACGTCCGCCCCCACCAGTGGATTCAAACCTAGAACCAGTTTGCAGGATATGTGTGAGGAAAAATATGAAACAGCCTAATTGGTCCACTTTAAATATTTTCTTTTGCTTGCAGTTGGAATTTAGTTATAAAGCATATTTGTCTTGTGATTGCAGGCTGTTAAAATACACTATATGCTTATAGACTAAAGGCGGGGTTCTTGTGAGCATTGAGTGTGCATATGAAATGCTGCCTTTCTTTATTTGTGCAGTTTTGGTCAGCACTATTTGATCTGCAGCATCGACATTACTGCTCAAAAGTTCTTCGATTTATTATAGACATTTTTATTTTTGTAAAATCTGTTTATTATTTATTATTTTCAATACATCCATCTTCTTATTTGGATCAAGTCTGAGCAAATCCTTTACTTAAATATATGAATACTAAAAACATAATAGTGCATAACTTTAGGCTACGTTGTTTCTTCTGGTTAGTCATTGTGCATTCATACACAAAACAGATAAAAACAGTTGTTGCTGCATTAAAAATGAAAAGCTTTTTAAAAAGTCCCACGCTTAACTTGCTTACCATGCAGAAATTTGTTGTGATAAATCTTCTCCTTTTATGTTACATTATGTGCTTATTCACCCATGCTCGGTCACTGTTTGTACACACTTGGTTTTATGTTTCCATTAACTGAGGTAAAAGGTTATAAAAATCCAGGATTCAAACTTCCCTTTAGAAACCTGAAATGCAGTAAGACTAAACTCTGCAGATTTGTGACTTAAAGTTGATGAAATATTTGATGGTTGCTTCTCCCAGTAGAGCAGCTTTATCTCAAAACCAGCATGTTTGTGTTTCTAAAACTCTGATCAGCTCCTCTCTGCTTTAGTGTCTCTTTGTCACTCCCCCCATCTCCAGGGGCTCAGCTTTAGGCTGTAGCACTCACTACAGGCTGTAAACAGCACAGCACCATTACCTGCTTCCAGCAAAGCACTTAAAAGCAACACAAAGTGAATTATTTCTATTTTAAATGTATGTTTAAGTTTTCCTTTTTACTGTAGTATGGCTTTAAATGTTACCATCAGGTAGGATGTTAGGTCTTTTAGCTTATATAGCTAGAAATCAGTCCTCACAAACAAGCGCATGGACAACACACACACTCTTGTTCATGCAGAGTGTAGAATAAACAACACTATGGAGATGTGTGTGTGTGTGTTTGTGCGTTCCCTGGAGTGTGAGTTTATTGCAGACCAACTGCACTACTTTGAGTCACAAAATCAACACCATATGTTTGTCCATGCTGTTAACAAATCATCAGTCGTGCAGCAGGGCTTTGGATTCTCAGAGAAAGCAGAGAAACCAGGACAGAAAGGAAGGCGATGTATTCTATTGGCATTTTATACAAGACACGGGGGGGTAAAGGAAGAAGGGCCGAGATGAAGACAAACAGGTTCTATGCCTCTGAGAAGTGTGACGTATGTGCGTTCCTGAATGAGTTTTAGCAGCAATGTATGTCGAAAACATCACTTTTATCCACTTCTAGATAACTAGCTTGACTTCTTCTTCACATCTAATGTTATAAAATATTATTTCAAGTGTTTAAAAAGGTATTTTTGACATCAGTCCATAGCTAAGGATTCTTTCTAGAGCAAACAAACTGAGGAAAGGTCTGAAGGGTTTTTAAGATTGGTATTAGGAGATTACAAGGCTGTGCACAGGATGCACAGGACATGTTTTAATTTAGACTAAGGCAATGTGGAGATTGCTGTCACTATATGGTATACAAGGTGGCAGAAAGTTAATGGATCATGCTGTAACTGTTGACAATTAATGCGACATAAAAAATACACTGAACCGTGACTGTAAATGTACCCAGCATGTGTCTAAGCGCTCCGCTGGAGCAGAGGCTTGTAAGAAGCATCTCAGCCTGCTACAGTCATCCTAACCGACTGACCCAGCATCACTGCCGTCTTAAACCAGGATTAGTTATATAACCACAGTTTATCTGTGTCTTAAACTGGGATCGTGCACAGCTCTCCCTCACGATACTAGCAGACGGTTTTGTTACACTGCTGCAAAGCGTCTCTGTCTGTCTCTCGTCCCAGTTTCGGTCTTTTTTCCTCTCCCTTTTTGCGTCCTTGTCCTCTTCTTTTTCTTCTGCTTCTTTCTCCCCCACACAATCTGTTTTTTTGCAGTTTACATACTTTCGCGTTTGCACACAGTCACTGACTCACAGCAGAAGAGTCTGGTCAGTCTGCCACTCCACATTCGTTGCTCACAAAACACTTGAATTCCTTCATAAGGATGTGATGCTGCTTGTTTTGGAGGAGCAGGAGAGTTGTTCTCGTTCTTCACACAGACAAGATGTCAAGGTCATAATCTTTATAGAGCACCTCAAACTCTTCTATTAGATAATATTTACATAATTATACTGCACAGCAGGTCGCATTCACCTATTGAAGGGAGTGTATTTTGGTATCTTTATGAACATTATAACGGTCAGGTTTAGTGTTCTTGATCCTAAAGAATTCCCCTCAAGATATTTGCTCAATAATTACTTGGATAACTTTTTCCCGTAAACGTGTATCCCAGTGGTTATTCCTGAGGATTAGGACGGATCGCTCTCTACTTTTTATTTTGTGTGACGCAATCTAAACATTTGTTTAGCTCTGATTAAAACCTCTGCACCACAACAGCTCCTTAGTCAGAGCAACGGTCATCTTAGTTCATATTAGGTTTCATTTTTCAAACTTAATCTGTCAGTGAAAACTCACTGCTGGCTCCTTCAAAGTCACCCCCATTTCCAGGAATAGAGATCAGGTTGCCATGCTGGCGGGAAGGAAGCCATCAGTCAAATACGTGAATAGCTACAGTGGCCCCCAGTGGACACAGATAGGAAGTGTATTAACCAGCCCGTCTGTGTGAGTGTAATCGTAGCAAATCATGTGGTCCTGGAGACGGCACAGACTACAGGAGAGAGCAGACAGAAAGTCAGTGACATGCAGCACGGGCTATTAAAGAGGGTGGAGGAGAAGAGGAAGTGCTCAGTGCATCATGGGAACTAACTATAAACTTCATCAAAAAGGAAAGTTTGAATCCTAATCTTAAAATTAGAAAGGGCATCTGTCTCCTGAATCCAAACTACAAGATGGTTACAGATGAAGGCTCTATGTCATAGTGTACTATATCTACTAACCAGAAGACCGGTGGTTCAATCCCTGGCTCCTCTCGTCTGAATGTCCTCAGCGAGACACCGAACCACAAATTGCTGCTGATGCATCCATCAGCGTGAGAGTGTGGACATCATATGAAAAAAGAGCGTGCACAGAATAAAGCACTGTCTGAATGTGTGGTCTGTGTGAGTGTGTGTGAATGGATGCATATGGCCGCTCGCAGTGCAGTAGGAGTAGAAAATGGCAGTCTATTTGTCGAGTGTTTTTCTGCAATAAGCTAAAACAAAAGTCATGAAATGCAGACATAAAGCCTGTGAAGAAGTTGGCAGTACAAATTTATCTCATGAGTACCCTGCTGGCATATTTTAACTCACTAATTTGTGCTTCGACCAGCATTAAAATCTGTGTTTGCGTGAGTCGTGTAACACAAACTATATGTTGAAACCTGGTCTGCTGCCATAAATTCACCCCCTCGGCATTTGTTCATCCTTCTCACTCGTTTTGTCGGTGACGTTTTTGTGGTTTCACATCCATCCAGTGTTTCAGTGCAGTGAGTGCAGGTCGGTGATCCATCTGTGATTTGAAGATCATGTTCTGTGTCGTGATTAGTGGATCGGTCCATTAGCTGTGCAGCTGACTGACAGGAAATGGGGGTGGGGGGTGTAGAAGGGGAGGGGTTGTGTGAGAAAGCGATTGGCCGATTGATTTCTAACAGATACTTTTTTGTTTTTCTTCTTGAGGGTCACAGACGAACCTGAGAGAATCAGCAGATCTCCGGTCACAAGGTGAGTAAACACGTTTCAACCAGTAGAGGATATAAAGTTCCAACAGAGGCCATTTTTCACACTGAAACATGTCGAAGCACGCAGGAGGCAGAAGGACACATCGTGCATACTCACTGAATTCAGGGTTCAGTTAGCCAAGCGGTGTTTTCACCAATCACAGGTTCACATGTGATGCAGGCTTGCAGAAGTAACCCTCGATACCCTACAAAGTGTTTTTTTTCCTTACGCAGCCGAAACAGGTCATGAATAATGAAACGCATGAGGCTATTTATAAGAAAGCTCAGCAGTGTGAGTGCTTCAGTCACATTTGTCACCAAAGGTCAATGCTTGTGAACTGTTACAGATCAAAGGTGCTTTGCTGCATTTGTTAAGGATTTAGTTACCAATTATTTTTCAAATTCAAATTATTAATTAAGGAAATGATCCCATCCATGTAGCGTAGATTAAGAAGAGAATCTTAGGCTTTACTGTTAGGTATAGATTAAGTTACTCAGCAGTATAAAGAATAATTAAAATTTGGTCTCTTTTTGGGTTTTTTCCAGTGTATTGTGTAATTACCTGCTCTTTTCCCTCTATACAGTTGTCTCTATGATGTGCTATAGCACATCTAGTCATGGTCATCTTAAAGTCTTTGTTAAGTTTAAAAGCAAATACATCATGTAAAGTCTCTTACTTGCAAGCATCTTAATTAAAAAATAAAAAGACGTATGTAAACCTCTGTATCAGAAATGTGACCTGCTATAAATGGCTGTTACTGCTGTCCACTCTTCATATATTTAATACTCAGAGGCTACAGAGATGAACGTGTGAGGAAATGGCACTCATGCTGTTTCATATTATTTATATGAGACATACTTTAACAGAAATCATGGCCAGCACACAGAGATATTTTTCACCTCTGGCTGACATTCAAAAATATTTTTCTCAGCAATCAAAAGCCACATGAGACGACTGAATCATAGCTCAGAGGTTGCATTCATTTCTTGTACTGTAATCTCTGTAAACTGAGTCTCGGTCTCTCTGTATTTTACTAAAACTGGTGTGCACTCCCTCTCGGCCTCAGCTGCTCCAGCCCAGTCTCAGGTTAAAAACAGCAGGTAAACCAGCTGCACCAGGCTAACATTAGCAAACAGACTGTGGTGTGGTGGTAGATGCTGAGTGTGTCTCCGTGTGGTAGATAATAGAACTGTAATGTTGGACTAATAGAAAATGCATTAAATAATATTTTTTACCAACAGCTTTTGTGCTGTTTGTTGTCATGTGTTGCTCCAGAACAGAAAGTCCATTACAGACGATAGTTATTGATTACACTGAACAGTGCACTCAGTTTCATGCTACTCATTATAAAACGTTTTTAAAGAAGAAATGAAAACAAGTTTTTCACTTTATTTGCATATCTTATTTGAACAACAATTATCTGTTAGTGTAGAAAATAGACTTTGACTCATCTGTGTCATAGGAACTGAATCAAACTCCAGTGATGTGTGTGATATTAATTGTCTTTCTTTTCCTCCCCTCCCCCTAACCACTCATGTTCTCACACAACCACACATTCAATCACTTGTCTTCACACTTTACCATTCATCATCCTACATTTAAATCTCTTCTTCTGCCTTTGCTCCTCCTATTCTCTTAAATCTATCTCCATCTATCTCCTCCATTTGCATCACCCCTCCCTTTCTTAACCTTTCCAGTCGCCATCTATCTGGGCATCAGAAAGCGGCCGAGCCCCGGACCCCCCGATGCGGCTGGGATGTGAGGGTACGGAGCCCCCGTGACCCGGCCGAGGTGGTGCTAGCGCTGCGTGAGGCGGCACAGGGCTGCGGCTGCCAGGTCCACCTGGCCGGGCCTTTCCTCCTGTCCTGCACCCACGGAGCAGCCGGGGCCCGCGTGGCCTTCGAGGCCGAGGTCTGCCAGCTGCCCAGCGGGCTGGGCCAGAGCAGCGGTGTAAAGTTCAAGCGCCTGTGGGGGGCACCGTTAGCCTTTAGAGACATTGCCACCAAAGTGTCCAAGGAGCTGGAGCTCTGAGGGCAACCGGAGGTGGGGCAGATTGACAACGCACAGGACAGGTTAATGAATGATGAGGGATGAAGAGGAGAAGGGTCAAAAGCCCTCTTCTCTTCATCCCTGGGCTCCACCTCAGCTGACGTGGCTAATGATGCCTCGCCTCCGCCAAAGACCCTCTTCTTCTGATGCCACCAGTCACAGGCAGACAAACGGATACACAGATGTGGATAGGCCACCGCCGCAGGCTTATGATGACCCTTGACCTTGGAGCTGTCAGTGACCTACAATCCCTGCTTAACATCACCACCATAAAAAAATGAGCCCATAGAGTCAGACTGTTTTTGTTTTCATGATTTCATATTTGATGATGATGATGGGGATGGTGCGAATGATGGAGCTTGATAAGTTGTTGTTGTTGTTGTTGTTGTTGACATTGTTATTCCTTTTGTATCATATTTGTTGTCATTCCTTTTTAAAGAGCTGCTATTTAAAGAAATGTTTTAATTTTTGTGTATTAAGTTTATTTTCTTTCTTTAGTGCTTTTAAAACGGGCAGACATTTGGCAAACATCACATATTTAAGCGAGGGTGTAGTGTGACCTCCGGCCTCTAGAGGGAGACATGCAGAAATGCAAAGACAAGCGTTGCAGAATTTCTGCCCATCCATGAACAAAACCGGTGTTTCTGCTCATTTGGGAGTCTGACATGTTTGCATCATTTCAGGTAAACCGCTTCTCTGCCTGCTGGGCTCATATCTGGCAGGTGAAGCCCTTACAGACAAGCAAAGCTGCCTAATAATACAGGACCAACCTGATTATTTAAGCGTTCGCTCTGATCCTTAAAAAACAAATACAACTTCACCAAATGTTTGTCCTTTAAAGTGCTAAGTTTAATGTGTTCCTTGCAATAGAAGAAATTAATTTTAATATCTAGCAGGATGTCCCTGTATCCATGTTGGTTTCATCAGTTTTATGTTGTATTTTTCCTAAAAAAACAAAAACAAAAAAACAAGCCAATCGGTGTGCATTATTGTGACACAGATACACAAGTTAAACAACCAGTGTGTAGGATTTTGTAGCATGTAAGAGTGAGGTTGCAGAAAACATCCCTACCACCACATGGTAGGTTCTCTCTTGAGCTGGTGTTTGGGTTTCTTAGTCTGACCCAACTGACGGTGCGATGCTCCGGGTGCAGGACAAGCTCCCGCTGTGTAGATAAAAATGGCTAAAGTTAAGCTAAAAAATTTGCAATGCGTAGTTACATGTGCTTATACACTAATGTAAACATAACTATGAATGCCATATACATTTCTGCTAATGGAGCTTCAGGCCTCCTACACACTGGTCCTGATGAAAGCAGTTCCAGTAAATAAAGAGTAAAATGCACGTAAAATGCATTTAATGAAAATACATTTTTGCCCATCAAAATTTTTAAAAAGAATATTTATTTAAAATGGCAGCAACAACAAAAAATCTCTTTCCTGTTTTACCAGGTTAATCCAAACATGATTTAACCACCTTTCTACTGACAGTCTCCTAGATCACTCGTGACCTGCTCAGGGTTTGGGTTTTAGCCACATGTCACATGAAGTCTTATCAGTTCACCCTGGAATCACTGTTTTCCCTTCACCTAACCATAAACGCTTGAGCTGGCGGATGTTGAGGTTAAAAACTTGGTCCACTTTCCAAAAGTGATGACTCATATTTTTAATAAAAACATTCATAAAAGGAAGAAAGAGACCTTTAGGTTTTTTCCTCATAATTTTACCCCCAAACACGTGTTGTAGTGTATACTGGTTTGGTTTCCAGTGGAGGAGCTGATGCTTCACTGGGTAGTTAATGGTAGGAAACAGTATCCCAGCCTGTTGCCACTGCTTCACTTGAGTGTAGTGCAATACAGAAACAAAGCCAAGAATCAAGACTTGAATAAGCACTGATTATGATTAACAGGGCTCCTTGTTTGTTTTATTTTTTTGTATTGCTGGAACGTTTTTGAAATTTGTTAAGCACTTTCTTTCTTTTTTTAGCCACTTTTTCTTTTTAATATCCCTTTTTTTTTTCTTTCACCCATTTAAAGCCCACTACAAAGAATACTAGGAATCATCCTGAATGTCTTTCTTTGCTTATATGGCTTCTTGACTTTACATGGTAAAACCAGCTGTGACGTCTTCAGGTTTCCAGGTCGATGTGCCACTTGGTTACAGTGATGTTACTGTAACCAAATTAGAGGGAACCGATGTACAGGTACGTTTAAAAAGTACCAAATTTCTGATGAACTCTCAACTCAAATGAAAATCTGTCTTACATCAGTCTTTTTTTTGTGCTTTATTACACTGATTTCTTCTTTGAAAGATCTTTACCAAACTGTAGACTTTATCCTCTGTTTACCAATCAGACTGCAGCACTGCTGAAAGGTGTATGACTGTTGACCAATCAGACTTAAGTATTGCTGTAAGAGGTTTATGACTGTTAACCAATCGAACTCCTGCCTTGTCAAAGCTCGCGGTGTGTGCGTTGATGAGACAGTAGTTTAAAGGGGGAATGTGACCTTGAATGACCTTTAATAATTCATTTTTCTTTTATAAAAAAAAAACACTTTGCTGCTCATTAAAGATCATAGTTACCAAAATTATACCAACAGAGACTTGGCTGAGCGCTACGCTGATCACACATTGGTGCACGGACACTGATAACTCCAAAATCAAAAGGTTGTTGTACGTCTATTGTAACTCTATAAAGCTACGCAACTATAACTTGTCCTTTTCAAGTATGCAGCATCTGACGAAACACTGGGAATGGAAATGTTGGATGTTAGAGCAGATTTGTGATCTTTCACTACAGGAATTTCTGTTTCATGGGAGATTTCAGCCGCGGCAGGTCTCCACCGCTGTCTGATAATGTGAAGCTGTGATTTAGGGCTAGTTTTGCAGATTTCTTTCTTTTTTGTTTGTTTTATTTTTTATTTCGTGTATAACGGAGCCTCGCCCCGTCGGGCTATTCTCTAGATACGGTTAGGGCCGCGCTTTAAGGCTACAGTTCTGTTGTGTAGTGTGTTTAAAGCCGTCGCTGTTATCAGTAAAACTTAACTTATGGGCTGAAATTACAGAAATGATCGACCTGCAATCCTGCATGTCTCCTTGGAAATAACGTGTCACACAAAAATAAAGACTTTCAACCTCTTTCTTATTTTATGTCTGGTTTTTTTTTCTTTTGTTTTTACCTATGTGCACCCAAAAAAGCTGTTAGTGTTCAAGAATCGTGCTTGCTGTCAGTGAAATTAACGTCCTCTGCAGGTAGTTGTCAGGAGATCCCATAAAGAAAAGATGACATAACCAGGAAGCTTGATTCTCACATGGGGCATCATTTAATAGTCCATTATATTGTACAACCAAAAAAAAAATTCCTTTGGTGTGTGTGTACATAGCCACGGTCAGACTATGCATGGATTGATCCCAGGATGTTACCGAGAAGATGGGAAGAGAGATGGTTAGAGTTAGAAGAAACCAAAGAAAGTGGAGAAGAGGATGAGAGGAGTAATGATGGCAGAAATAAGTAAGAAAGGAAGGAGGATAAAGAGAAGTGGAGTGTCTGTTGATGGAAAGAAGAAAGCAGAAAGTAGCCAGTTGGCCAAAACCAGTAAAATAACTTTACAACAAGGCTACCGCTTCATTTTTTTATAAAATAAAAAAACAAAACAAACTCCGACAGTCATTCGATCGTGGGATGTCTGTCCACTTTACTTCTGGGCGGGGATCATGCCATCAATGGACTCTCCCTTCTCGAGCTTCTTCTCCATCTCAACCATCAGCTTGACACCATCGACCACCAGCTGGACCTGCTCCACCTCAGAAGAGCCCAGACGGTCAGCGTTGGAGATGTCGAACACGCCGCCCACAGAGGCTGTGTCCACACCGCCTGTGTCAAAAGATGGGAACAATAAGAAGAAGAAGGGTCAAGAGGAGGTGTAGGGGGAGGAGGAGTTACCCTTTAGTCACTGACGTAGTACATGCCATCAGCAAAGACAACTACTCCCATTTATCAGCTTGTTTCAGAGGCACAGCTGGATGACGTGAAATTAAAGGCTCATTCCCACATCAAGTAATTTTACTGGAACTTAGACACACACACACACACACACATACACACACACACACACACACACACACCATCCCTCCCAAAAAAGTGACACTGAGGTGGTTGTTTGTACACTAAATGCTTAATATGTCTGTTTTTAGCTTCAAAAGCATTTTTCCGCACCTGTGCCACGCTTCTGCAGACGCAGCCTGGTCAGGATCTCCTCAAACTTGGGGTGTGTGCTGAGCTTGGGCAGCTTGACATGCACGCCACCACGCAGGCCGGTTCCCAGGTTAGAGGGGCAGGTCAGGATGTAGCCCAGATGCTCGTTCCACATGAAGCCGTGGTTGTGCTTCTTGAAGATCTCCTCAATCTGAACAGTGAAGAGTAAGAAATTATTCATCCTACGGTTGTTTAAGAGCCCAGCGAGTCCAAAAAAGGAAACCATAGAAAGTCCTATTTGTGAGTATTACCTTCTGCAGGCCGACACAGAAGCGTCTGAAGACCTCCTTCATGTTGCCTCCCTTCTGCATGGAGATGACACGCAGGTGATCCTCCTCGTTCACCCAGACCAGGAAGGTCTTGTTGTCGTTGTGCCTAGAGGAATAAAACCCAGCTCAGTTTTCTTTGATTTACAGGCAACAAGCAGCACTTCCTAAAGAAGTTTGTGCCACACTTGTAGGTTTTCTCTCTATATTCAACCAATAAATTGTTAAGTTGACCTTGAAGATCTCTGTGGATGTAGTCAAATGACTTACATCCTTTAAAAATTCTTTAAAGGATGTAAGTTTAAACTGCAGCTTCAGTAAACATGAGACGCTTTAAGAGATGTTTAAAAGAAGAAATAATTGGTGTTTTCTTTATATTATGCAGACAGATGGTAATGATGTCAAAGATTTGCTGAGGAAGGGCAGATGGGAGAATTTCTCTCAGATGTTTCTAATGTGTTTGTGTTTTCATAAACAGAGAAAAGCTGCTGTCACGGCTGATTACAGCACATATCGGATCACCCTGCTTTTTAAAGAGGAGGAAAAAAATGGAATTGTCTTCAGATTTAATGGTTGATTTCCTATTTCTGTTTCTCACCAGATGCCTCTGGCGTCAGGCCAGTCACGGGCCATACCGGCGCAGGTCAGCAGGGGGGACACAGGCTTGTCAAACAGGAAGTGATCGGCAATCAGCTGCTCCTGCTCGGCATCAGTCATGCCATCCAGGGGGTAATACTTTCCCTTGAACTCACCCTCCAGGCTGGACAGGGCTGAGGAAGGAAGGTGTGCGGCACAAAGATGTCAGTCTGTGAATAAAATCCTGAGTTTTATGAACATGTGGGTTATTCTTATAGGTTTGACATTTAGCGTTTACCCTCGATGGACAGATTCTGGATGGCTCTGCGCTCTCCACGGCTGTTGTGGGGGGGCAGGGTGAATCCCTTGATGCTGCGGCCAGTACGAACACGGCTGGAGAGCACATAGTTGGGGTCCAGGTCATCGCCACCCTGCAACACAACGCAGACATTATAATCATGTTATAGTATATCATAGGATATATTTTGATTTCATTTCTATAATAAATGAATGGTGT
This sequence comes from Oreochromis niloticus, assembly GCF_001858045.2. Lineage (NCBI taxonomy): Eukaryota > Metazoa > Chordata > Actinopteri > Cichliformes > Cichlidae > Oreochromis > Oreochromis niloticus. The sequence continues at coordinate 34,743,626 of NC_031979.2, forward strand.
CTTTCATTGACAAACTCAAAGAAATGAAATGTGGACCCACATTTTGAGTGATGTGGAAGTTAACGTCTAAGTTAGTCCAGTTTAAGTAAATCAGTTTTAACACAGTTTAGGGAATGAAGGCAATTAGTCTGGTGTAAATGTGGAATATTGAACAACACTCATGCATCACTTGACTCTTCACCTTCAGGTTCTCGAAGTTCAGGTCGGTCTTGTGCTTGTCGGTAGGCTTGTATCCACCATGACGGTCGGAGATGACGGGGTCCAGCAGGTCCTTGAAGACCTCATAGGACTCCTCATCACCAGCAACGCAGCCCACAGTCATGATGAAGGGGTGACCTTTGGACAAGAAGGAGAACAGGAAAGATTTTAACCATGCTGTATATCAAATAAAGTAGCGGTAAAATAAAAAGTATACAGGAAATGTCTTCACTCTTAATCTTTGTCCGTTTGGTCAAATTCATGAACACAACCAGCCTGACGAGCCAGATGTTAACGAGTCTGGGATGTTGTGCTGTGTTGTTGCACAGGTGTGAACTTCTTAAATCTTACAGCCTGACTAACACCACCCATATTAAACAAACAAAAATTTAAATGCCTTTGAAAATTAAGTGAATCGTTCCTGAACCGGCAACAAAAATGTAAAATTAGGAATGGAATAAAAGTAAAACCTATAATGTCAGTAACCTAATCACAGGTCATATTTGGTTACAGGTAGTGCTACAGTTATTCATGTCTCGTGGTGCCTGTTTGCCTTTCCTTCTTACCAGGGTTGTCGACACCGGTCTGGATGACATCATCCACGGTGAAGCCGCTGGGGGTGGACTTGCTTCTCAGCTTGGCGTAGATCTCCTTGGTCAGTGCCTACAGCAGATAACACATGCAGATCAGCCATGTGACTCACCTGTCTTTACCGTGAAATCTAAGAGATCCCGAAAGAAGTAATCACAGCATTTTGTGACATGCCTCTTAACAAAACCCAGAGTCATGCCATTTTGAAACTACATAGCATCTAAGCCCATGTGTGTGGCAGTAAAGTGTCCATGTTTAGACCGTGTCAGAGCAGGATTTGTACCTTGGCCATGTGGTTGTTGTGCTTGGTCAGATCGGGGAACTCGTCGTCCACCGAGAACTTCATTTTGTAGTCGTTGTGGCAGTTCTTCGTCATGGCTGTGATTCTTACTCCGCCTGACAGGAGATGGGGAAAAGAGGACAGTGTGTTTTTGCTGTTTTCATTATTTAGGCGGGATCATGCAATGTTTCCCTTATCAGAAAAATATGACATGAAAAAAATGTGTTTAATTAATTTACCAGTTATCACTTGGTGTCCATCTGGTGTAGTTATGTAAGAAAAGAAACTGGAAGAGAGCCTAACAGAGCAGTGAACACCCATCTATGAGTCTTCATTCTGTCCATCTTGATCTTTATTTTTTACTTTTTTGATTTTCCCATCTGCCTGCTTCACCCCCCCCCCCCCCCCCCCGCCCCCCCTTGTCAGCTGTGCTGTCTATGTCCTCATCCCCCTGCTCTTCCTTTCTCTCTGACGTCCCACCACCTGTCTTCCCCTCACAGCAAACATTATTAATAGCATGGTCATGCCCCCTCCTGCACTGCACCCGTCCCACCTCAAGCTCATAATGATGAATGGCTTTCTCTCCTATCTCACTCAATTCAGCGTAATGTCAGCTTCCAAGGGAGGCAAAAGCCTGCATCGAGTAGTTTTCCACAGAAGCAATTCAGTTTCTAAAATAGCTTTAACAAAACGAAAACAGCAGAAAATATTAATTCTCAGAAATAAATGAGGTTCACCTTTATTTTTCTATGCTCTATGATCTATTTTGTTTATTTCATTTAATCCCTTGTTAGCTGAGAAAAAGTAGTAAGAAAGAAGAAAACTACTTTGGTCACATAACCTTTTTAACTTCTGCAGAAATTAATTCAATAACAGTTTAAGAATCTGAAAAGGCAACCGGCGCTGCAGCTTCACAATCAATCAGGTTGTGGTCAAGAATAAATATGCAACTCCTCCTCGCGTCTTTCTTTTTCTGTTTGCTGTCGGTGTCTCTTTCCTTGAGGCCGAGCTCAGTTAGTGGAGGTGCATTACACTGATGATGACACCTGGTGCAGCGAAAAGGTCAAAGCCTGCATGCCTTACAGATGGCTGTGCAAGTTCCATGACTATATCAAGCGCTCCTAAACTATTCAAAGACATACCTCAAGCCAGTGCTGCAGCCGTCAGCAACAGATGACAGATAGACGCAACTGCTGGCGCGACACTACAGTACTACAAATGGATATACCCTCAACCCCACACTGCTGCTCACATCCAAGAATGTCTCGTCTTTCAAAGAAAAGCCTACGTTTCAGGCTACAGTGTGCATCGGTAGAAGAGTGATTAAAGTTTATTTTAGTAGCTTCCATGCCAGGAAAAACATTTCACAAGAATCCAAGACAGAAATGCAGACGGGGAGTACGTTTTCATGGCTCGGTGTTCGCCAGCGGTGCAGAACCATTCAGTTTTCTGGTTGCCCTCTCAGACCAATTTTGTTCTCAAAAGGTTTGATCCACATTTAAATGGGAAAAACATCAGAATATTTCCCTTTTCATTTACCAAAAAGTCAAACTGAAACATTGCATTCAGGGTTTTTTTCTTTTACCTGCTTAGGAGAAAAGAAAGAAGTAACAGATCCCGGGATCAGATCCTATCCACCAAATATAGGGGTCGCCCAGCTCTACCAGGTGATGGACTAAAGTATTTATACTCAGACCTCTGCTGCTATTGGCTGACTGGACTTGGGGTCACCTCATTTGATTGGGCAGAAAGGGTTTTCCGTGCCCGGCTGAGTTTCTAAAAGGCAAGAACCGAGATCACACAACACTGGAGACAAGGGACAGACAAGGCAACAGCTGCAGCTGGCGGTCCAACCTTTCACCTTCTGTCTGCATGTAACTGTTTCATAGCAGTCTGCAGGAAAGGACACGGTTATCTGGAAATATTTGTGTATTATATGCATGCAAAGCAGGGAAATCGTGTCCACATGTTCCAAGTTATTTAACCTGGTTACAGAGTAACTGTAACTGAATTTAGATAAAAGGTACAAAATCCCAAAGTCATGCAGAGGAATGTATGTATCTAGCGTTTAGTAAAATACTGTGAAATACTAATTCAGAAGCACATTTGCCTCATCTGTTCTTTTATTTTTTATGTTTAACATGTTTTATTTTAACCAGTCCTTAAAAATATATCTTGTTTTGTAAACAGTAATAAAAAAGGGGAAAAAGTGGAAGGAGGAAATTCCTTAGTTCAACCATTAAAAATATGGAAGAACATTATTTGTTATAAATGTTTTTAATTAAAAACATACTAAAAGGTAATTTTTGTTGTGATCAAAATATGTTTTGTTTTTTTAAACAGGCTAATACGGTGCAGCCTTGTGTCGATCATGCATGAAGCTTTTAATCTGGTTTTACTTGGTCACTTGTTACAGTAAGAGTGGGAGGCTCTGATGGGCTGGGCATTTGAACCCTGCTTTCGTGTTTCATAAGTGTTCTCGGAGCAGAGTGACTGGAGTTCTCCCTGTTATCACATTTAGCAGCTAAAATAACCACTTTGTCTTGGATTACATCACCGTAATATTCTGGATTACAGATTGGATTTCACTGAGCTGTGGCCCTCTCATCGACCAATTTGCTAAATGAAGGATTCTCCATGTGTGAGTTTTAGATATGGGGTACAGCTCTCTGTATGATGTTGGGATGCATAGTGACAGGCTGTGCAAACTCAAAACATTTGGCAAGTCAGAGAAGAGAAAACCTGAATGCCTCTTTACATGTTTGTCTCTGAAGATGTGAGAAGTTAAGCGTCTATCTGCTTCCTATTCTCTCCTCTGGATTTTAACCAGTTCCACTCAGTATCCTGCCTCATGTGGTTCAGATTGCTGTCATTTTGTACCTCAGGTCCAGCTCTGTTCTGTACAAGCGCCAGCATCATTACGCCCCCCAGCAGTAATATGATAGACCTGGGTAATCTACACGTAGACAGATGCTAAATCATCCACATCATGTGACAGAAAGTAGACATTGTGGGGTGGAGCTGAGAGGCGCTGTGACGCAAACGACAGTCTCACTTAAGATCCAGGTTTCCCCAAAGCACAGCAATAACTGAGATTACGCCACATTTCATATTTCACATATTTCTGTGCATTCATTTCAAGAGATGGATTACAATTATCCCTTCAATCTCACCAAATAAGCCTTTTGTCTTCTCAACTAAATGAATTATCTGAGTAATGGGAATAAAGATTGGTGCAATAAGTCAATCATATGTAACAGATAAGTGCAAAAAAAGAGCCTGGAGGACATTTTAGTACAAAAGAAGGAGATTGTACAAAGCTGGAGAACCGGTTTGGAATCAGCATGATTACATGTTAGCAGGAACACCAACCCTGCATCTGACAATAATCACAGCTCTGCTGACGTTTCTGAGACTGTGGCAGTCATAGCTCACGTTCCTTCCTCTAAACTCTTTGTGGCTGCAGCTTTATCTGTTCACAGAAATTACTTGTAGCATACTTGTAAGTATGTCACTTGTACCATGGTTGCTTAAGCTTAAGCATGCAGTGTGTTCCAGCCTGCAGGACAAATGTTGACCTGCAGTCAGAGCTCACAGCCCGCCTGTGGACATCCATCTTCCCAGTGAACTAACCGGACACTGTCTGCTGTATATAAGTGTAATTTAATGCGTGATACTTGCAGTCTTCTTGTCTGTGTTCTTATTCTCTTTGAAGAATTGGACATTGCTGGCTGGGTTTTAGAAGACGAGTAGATTATGTATGCATTTCTAGCATTACTTTCTTTGACCTCCATGTTTTAGAAGCAGCTCTTGTTGTCCTGAGAGAGGTTCCTGTAGTGAACTGAGATTTCCAAAACACTTGTTTACTACCCTTGTCTGGTTAGTTAGAAGTGATACCTGTCAGATGAAAGCGACAACTTTTTATGCTACCTTTGCATGAAGCTGATGTCAGCTCGACACAGATTTCCTTATATGGTCTTCTGTGTCTTTGGAAGTGGAAGTGAGCATAGCAGGTCACCTTTAACTTGTGCTTTTGAAATCATTGTTAGTAGCAGTGAATGCACGGCATTTCATGGTAGAGCCCAGAGTGTGGAGCATTTAAATCAGCTTATTTTGTAGCAGAACAAGTTTGACATTCAAACCTGCAGAGAAAACAAAACCAAAGACAAAACCAAAGACGTTTCTGTTTAGTAACCGTCACAGGGACGTCATACTGTGTTCAGGTTAAAAGGTCCACCGGTCATTTAAATGCCCAGTTTTCAAAAAAATTGCTATCACTTGAATATAAATGGAATATCTGTGATTCAGTGTACTTTCACAGTCAGTGTGGAACAACGTTTGTTTTCACACAACACTTTTCTGCACATTTGTGGCTTCAGATTGCTGCAAGAGTGTTGTGTTCATGAGTGCAGGACTTTAGAGAGTCACCCTGAGTCTCTGCTCCTTTGCTCTAAATCAACACTCGGGCTCCAGTTTCACAGCTGTGGCCTGACCATCCACAGACACGGCTTTCCAAATTAGTCTTTCCCTCATGTCGCTGCATGTTGCTCGCCCGCTGTGAACACGCGCTCGCATGAATGAATGTGCACCCACTTATTGCCATAACAACCAGTAACAGGACGTCAGTGTGTGCTCTTTAATATAAACAGCGACACTCGTGCATAGCTTTTAATTAGTCAGCAAACAAATAAATCTATCCCCTACATACCTCTAACATGAAAAAAAATGATACCCATTCATATCTGATTCAAGTGCATGAATAATATAATATCTAGCAGCCCATAACTGGTCTCTAAACTCTATTTCACACTTTAATGTGCAGTTTTACCCTCCACTGCATCCTTTCAACACAAATCCTCGTCAATAAAACTCAAAGGTCAGGCTGACTGACGTGAGATATCTGCTGTGTGTGTGTCTTCAGCCCATTCAAAGCAGTTAGTTCTGTAGCTCATTTGTCACTGAGGCACAGCTCCAGCATCCCAGTTTAGACTGTCACCCTATCCCCCAGCACTCGCCCATACTGCACTCCACCTCTCCGCCCTCCAACACATCCCCAGAACCATGCAGCTGCCTTGGGGGAAACGGGCACCAAGGACAGTTATGTAAACCAGGAACACCGTGTGACTCATTTGTAATGATTTTCATCTGAAACTCAGAAGCACTTACAAACACGATATTGACGTGAGCACTTAGTCCAAGTTTGTTTGTTTTTTCCCCTGATGTCAAAGCGATGTGTTGTTAAAAAGATTTGTAAATTAGTTCTGACACTCATGAAGCAACAGGATAAAATAGTCTGCACAGATTCAGTTTGTGTGTGTGCAAATGTGTGCACGCATAGTTGCATAATTTATTATAATCAGTTACAACAGGCTTGTATTTTTGCCTAATGTTAGACTAACACTTAAAAGTTTACTTATTTAAAGTAAACATTTTTAACATCCGTCCATCTGAAACTGGACTGAACTGAAAATAAAATAAAAACTAATTTAAAAACCCCACTAAATATAACAGCTGTGGAGGAAGTATTCATACAAACATGCAAGATCTCATAACAATCAAGGATGTGGCCTTTACCATTATGTTGATCCCTGATTTCTAAATATCGTTTTAAGCATTAAGGCAGGAGACACGGAGTATTTCATAAACTCTGTTTGGGTCGGCTTCAGCGTGATAGTAGATTCTTATTCACAGCAGAGGCTTCAGGGAGCAGCTGAGGGCTACATGCATTCACACATTCACACATGGGTGTTGCCAGGAACAGCTGGCAGCCTTGGCCACTGATGGCATCCCCTGATGCATGTTTGGGATGTTTCTTTCTACGTTATTAGGCAACTTACAGCTTCTTAATTTGCTCTTGTGGTACTTGTATTCAGAGAAGAGAGAGAAATAAAACCCAGAGGATTTAAAGTTTGTAACGCTTCAAACGAGTGGTGTTGTTTCAAACTTAACCTGAAGCAAAATCTCCTCTTAATCCCTGGGATAACTTTATAAAGTGTCTCATGAAAGATATTAGAAATCTTAGGAAGTGGCAGCAGCCAGGATTTGAGATGCTCGTGCCTTCTTAACTTCTGATCTGGACTAACAGCTTCAAACTAACAAGTCCTGAGCCAGAGGAGCAAAAAATTATGTTGGCAGTTTGCAGCACCTGCAGATAGACTCGAGCATTTGTAAGACAACTCCGTGGACCTGTGTGGATCATGTGAAGGTTAAGGCTGTTACACAGTGAAAAGTGCCGGGCTCACTGAAGAAGAATGATGTATATGCATGTTTTAGTTTAGGGTAAAACACTGATGAGGACAACAAGATGTGCACTGACGAAAAATAACTGCTTTTTCTTTATCTGGGTGCACTTAGGTTATTTTAAAAAGTTCTGCAAGATAGTTACGTCAACTTCCGAGGTGTGTGTTATGTTCACATAAAATTAATTTTTAATGTAATTTAATTTAATTTCTATAATCTTAGTTTAGTTCTTTTTAAAAATAAACTGGAAAAACTAAAGTACAGAATTTACTGCACTTGTTAGGAGATGATATCTTAGTTTTTTCTTTTATCCTTGTGTCCAGTGACTGCACACGTACAGCAACACTGGTTTTATTAATATTTGAAGAGCACTGAACAGTCATTGATCACTGCAGACATTCATGGTGGCCTGTTAATACTCTGTCCTACAAAAATAAAATAAAAGCATTAGAAACTATCTGACACATTTACACGAATTCAAGTCTGAACACAACATGATTGGAAAAAATCATCGTAATCACAAAGAAAATATTTTTCTTGAAATCATTGTGATGAATTTTTACACATCAGTGCAGAAATGTTTCATAATTGAAAAACAAAAGTAGAGATGCAGAACTACACTAATACGTATGTGGCCGCAAAATGCAGAAAACGTAATAAATTCAATTTTCGATGCAGTTCAATTTTATTTATACAGCGCCAAATCATAACAACAGTCACCTCAAGGTGCTTTATATTGTAAGGTAGACCCTACAATAATACATACAGAGAAAAACCCAACAATCATATGCCCCCCTATGAGCAAGCACTTTGGTGACAGTGGGAAGGAAAAACTCCCTTTTAACAGGAAGAAACCTCCAGCAGAACCAGGCTCAGGGAGGGGCGGGGCCATCTGCCGTGTCCAGTTGGGGTGATAGAAATAAATGCATTTTGAATCAAGTAAAAATTTATTAAACTTAATAAAGTCAAATGCACTAATTTACTCTCAGTAAGGACAGGATTTGCATTTACCATTTGACTGGATGGTTGGTTGAAATTAGAACATTTTCAGAAAGTTCTTCCTGATTTTACAAGACACTCCTCTGTGTTTGTAAATGAAAGTCTGTCCAGATGTTGGGAAGTGTGAATACTTATAGTGCCAGCTGACACTGTGGCTAATGTTTTAAATATATATCTTTGTATTTTCATTTTGTTTAACAATAGAAAGTAAAAGATTTCCTTCTTAAACTTGCCTAAACTTTATACACAAAGGAAAATAAAACCTGAAAAATTATGTAAGTCACTGCTATCAGAGGTTGAATGTGCCCTCATGCAGCATCACCAGTTCTCAGAGCGTGTTTATCAGTCTAGTGTCCATATTCAGCGATCAGTAAGTGATATCAAAACCAACAGAGAATGGACACAAAGCAGGGAGATTTACTGAAAAATAACAGGAAGATGATGGGCCATCACTGCAGCATCACTTTTGTGTTCTGTGTGTGCCCGAGGAACACAGTGGGAGGGGTTTTTGAATACAACATCATGCAACTAGTTTATACACTTTTCAGATCCCAGTTTGTGACTCTCTGTGATCTTGGTGTAAATCCTGTGGAGGCTGTGGAGGTGAGGCTTCGGTGAAACACGAGCTGCTCGTGAGGGGAGCTCGGGGGTGAACCGTGGAGGTCTATCTTTAGCCCCGCCTGACCGGCCCTCGGATCTCCAGTGCCAGTTCTCCTGATTGAATTGCACTGACTCAGCCGTAAGTCACGCGTTCCCTCGCTCTGTTCATTCATTCGCCGTCAGTTGAGTCGACCGAGAAGAAGACGGTTTAATAGACACACACCAGGAAACTGTTAATATTTAACAGAGTTTTGTTGTAAAAGGCATTCACGTTCTACCTGAGATTAACTCACAGTATTTCCATCCATCCATTCGCTTCCGCTTATCCTTTCCAGGGTCGCGGGGGGCGCTGGAGCCTATCCCAGCTGTCATAGGGCGAGAGGCGGGGTACACCCTGGACAGGTCGCCAGTCTGTCGCAGGGCCAACACACAGGGACAGACAACCATTCACACATAGTGACAATCTGGATTATCCAATTAACCTATCCCCTCAAACTGCATGTCTTTGGACGGTGGGAGGAAGCCAGAGTACCCGGAGGGAACCCACGCAAACACGGGGAGAACATGCAAACTCCACACAGAAAGACCCCGGCCAGATGGTGGAATTGAACTCAGGACCTTCTTGCTGTGCGGCAACAGTGCTAACCACCGTGCCACCGTACTGCCCTCACAGTATTTATTATTCATAATTTTCCTTTTAGCTTCACATGTATGACTTTGTTTACTATCACGAACCTGAAAAGGCTTTTTAGGGACCTGCACGTCGTTTTTTTAGCCATGCCAGCAGCACAGGGATAGCCCTGTTGGGTGAGCAGGCCACCTCTTTGGTTCACACCTACTTGATGGATTGCAGTAAAACTTGATATTCATGGTTCCCAGAAGATGAATCATGTTGACCTTGATGATCTTGTCCTTTACATTTCATCTGCCCAGTTCTTTGGTTTCCAACTAAATGAAACATATTTCTGTCCAGTGCTTATTGGCAAATACAAATTATACAACCATACTAAAATGAGATGAGGAATATAGACTCAACATGCCCTCGGTGTAGAGCGAGCAGATCTGACACATATGTTCTGGCCTTGCCCAGGATCGTCTCCCTTATGGTTAAGAATTTTTAAAACATTCAGTAAAAATTTCAAAGACAATTCGTACATTATGCTCTTGCATAATAAACTACTTCAAAAATCAGTAAAAATTAATCTAAAATAAGAAAGGAGGGGCAGAACGATGTAGCTTCTAAAACCATGGATGTTGTTTCTGAGTCAGAAAACTGATGCTAACGTAAAGGGCCCTAAAGCTGCATTTTTTAAAGGCCATCAGGGGGTGACACATGTGATTCCCAAAAGACTTCCTATAGCAATCTCTGAGAGAACAAAGCTCTGCCCTGACCTTTGTTCACACTTTGCAGTCAGCTGACACTGAAGAAGTCACTTGGATGAGTGACGAAACGTTTCTCCCACCGAAATCCCTACGTCCAGATGGACAGAATCAACCTTTTGGGACTTTTATGGTCTCAGTAGCAACACATTTCCCTGAGGGGGACAATAAAGTATATTGTATGGTATCGAATTACTTTTTTATTTTTGCTATGTCCTGCTGGGAAAATCCCCATGAACCTGCACTATTTCTGATGACCAGCAGGGGGCAATCGCTGTGGCTGCAAAAGAACAAAGAAGAAAACAACTCTACTGCTCCGGTGCTGCATGACCTCAGTAAACTCTGTCCTGATGAATTTGTGGGTTCTGTCTGAATACAAAATGATGATCATTTAAATTATGGCCCTAATTGGAGTTGAATGTATGTTATCTTTTATGTACAGTCTTTTATGTACAGAAACCAAATACCTGTGGAATATCTGCATGCTGAACTTTTTCTCTACCTTAGTGTATGTGTGTTTTGTCATTGTTCCCCCATCATTTATTTCTAATTTTAAATCATCAGAGTGTTGGCCAGGACAGCTGTAACATTTAAACTGTGTGTGTGTGTGTGTGTCCGTTGCATAATTCTTTGAGCATGCTCGTTTACATACTGAATCCCTGAAGTGTTTTAATATCTATCCCTGTCCATGACTGTGCATGCAAACAGGGTGCAGGGACTTCCTTCCTGTCAGCTGCTAGTTGGAGCATAAAATACCAGCACCTCTGTAATCCCAGCTTTGATGTTATACTCTGTCAGTTTCTCATCTATCTCTCCTTTGCACCCCACCCCAAAAGAGCATTTAAAAAATATTCAGGCATCTCTTGTCTTGTGTTGCAGTCACAGGCGACTCCATATCGGTCATACATGTGATATTTAGCATGTTATGTGTTCGTTAAAAAAATAAACAGGGGTGTAGAAAAATAATTAAGGATGCAGAGTTATAATGTTGGTATTTTTAGTGGTGAGGCTGTAATGATAGGCAGTGCTGCTAATGTGTCCTCAGAGCTGGTCACAGTGAGGTGACAGCAAAATGAAATGATATAGGATATCCAGTCATGAAAGTAAAGTGTGTCTCATTAGAGATGTGCGCGTATGAGTATGTTTGAAGACTAAGCTCCTCAATAAAAAAGCTTTCGTTGACATTATAATAAGTGATTTAATAAATGCAATGCGTTTAAAAATGCCAATTAGAAATGGAACACTTTGCAGAACAATAAAGAAATAATGCAATGAGTAAAAACTGCTGCCTTAAAGCTGGCATTACTTTACATTTGGCTGACTCAGCAGCCAAGTCTTAACACATTATTATGAAGGTCATTTTGGTTTATAGAAAGATCTAGAGGGCTGAACTGATTCGGTGGGACTTAACCTTTGCATTAAAGCAGTGCTTGTCCCCACAGGTCCTCAGTGTAGTTACACTGGCCTAAAAAAAAAGACTCACTTTCCCATAATCCTTCTCTACCTCTGCTGCTCCAGATGTGCATGACTAAGCCCATTAGGTCCTCCTGTGAGTTATGGTAAATCTAAGTGACGGTCTACAGTTTGAATTACACAGTAAAAGACACTTAAACGTCTCAGTCTGACTCCTCCATCAGCTGGTGGGCGGCGGATCTTTACTGATTCAGTTTCAGAGGCAGGACAGCTTTGCTCTTTATTATTGTGTTTAAGGCTGAGTGGAACTTTCTAAAGACCAAAATAGTGTCGATCATTAAGGCCATTGTGTAACTCCTCTGAGGGATTTCTTTGGTCTCTGGAGGGCGACTTTAAAGGTTTATCACTCTTATAAACAGCTGTGGTTATATACAGGGTGGGCCATTTATATGGATACACCGTAATAAAATGGGAATGGTTGGTGATATTAAAGTCCTGTTTGTGGCACATTAGTATATGTGAGGGGGCAAACTCCTCAAGATGGGTGGTGACCATGGTGGCCATGGTGGCCATTTAGAAGTCGGCCATCTTGGATGCAACTTTTGTTTTTTCAATAGGAAGAGGGCCATGTGACACATCAAACTTATTGGTTATGTCACAAGACAAACAATGGTGTGCTTGGTTTCAACGTAACTTTATTCTTTCATGAGTTATTTACAAGTTTCTGACCACTTATAAAATCTTTTCAATGTGCTGCCCATTGTATTGGATTGTCAATGCAACCCTCTTCTCCCACTCTTCACACACTGATAGCAACACCGCAGGAGAAATGCCAGCACAGGCATCCAGTATCCGTAGTTTCAGGTGCTGCACATCTCGTATCTTCACACCATAGACAATTGCCTTCACATGACCCCAAAGATAAAAGTCTAAGGGGGTCAGATCGGGAGACCTTGGGGGCCATTCAACTGGCCCACGACGACCAATCGACTTTCGAGGAAACTGTTCATCTAGGAATGCTCGGACCTGGCACCCATAATGTGGTGGTGCACCATCTTGCTGGAAAAACTCAGGGAACGTGCCAGCTTCAGTGCATAAAGAGGGAAACACATCATCATGTAGCAATTTCAAATATCCAGTGGCCTTGAGGTTTCCATTGATGAAGAATGGACCCACTATCATTGTACCCCATATACCACACCAAACCATCACTTTTGTTGCTCCAACAGTCTTGGAGGGATCCATCCAATGTGGGTTAGTGTCAGACCAATAGCGGTGGTTTTGTTTGTTAACTTCACCATTCACATAAAAGTTTGCCTCATCACTGAACAAAATCTTCTGCGTGAACTGAGGGTCCTGTTCCAATTTTTGTTTTGCCCATTCTGCAAATTGATCTGGGTCATCCTCGTTGAGATGCTGCAGTAGCTGGAGTTTGTAAGGGTGCCATTTGTGAGTAGCTAATATCCGCCGAAGGGATGTTCGACTAATGCCACTCTGCAGTGACATGCGGCGAGTGCTACGCTGTGGGCTCTTGCTGAATGTGGACAGCTACAGGTACCTTGGTGTTCATCTGAACAACAAACTGGACTGGACTCATAACTCAGACGCCCTCTTCAGGAAAGGGCAGAGCAGACTGTACCTGCTGAGGAGACTCAGGTCGTTTGGAGTGGAGGGCCCACTCCTGAAGACCTTCTATGACTCTGTGGTGGCCTCAGCCATCTTTTACGGTGTGGTCTGCTGGGGTGGCAGCATCTCTGCTGGGGACAGGAAGAGACTGAACAGGCTGATCCGAAGGGCCAGCTCTGTTCTAGGATGCCCTCTGGACCCAGTGGAGGTGGTGAGTGACAGGAGAATGGCGGCTAAGCTGTCATCCCTGTTGGACAACATCTCCCACCCCATGCATGAGACTGTGACAGCACTGAGCAGCTCCTTCAGTGGGAGACTGCGGCACCCACGGTGTGGGACGGAGAGATTTCGCAGGTCTTTCCTCCCCACTGCTGTCAGACTCCACAACAAAGACTTTAACTGATCAAACACACACATGTGCAATAACACTAAGTGCAATAATCTTCCTGGCATCGTTGTATTTTTTACTCAGTTGTATATAGCATTTGTATTCTATTTTTATCTTATTGTATATTTTATTCTATTTTATTCTACTGTTTATAGTATTTTATTTTATTCTATTCTGTACAGTTGTGTACTGTATTTATTCTTATTTTATTTTATTCTAATTTTTGCTTCATAACTTTTGCACTGTCCACTTCCTGCTGTGACAAAACAAATTTCCCACATGTGGGACTAATAAAGGTTATCTTATCTTATCTTATCTTATGAAGCTAGGACAGCCACTGTGACAGTTTTCTTGCGTCCACATTTTGGCAAATCCAACACTGAACTAGTTTCACGAAACTTAGCAAGCAGTTTGCTAACTGTAGCATGGGAGATGGGTGGTCTCGTAGGGTGTCTTGCATTGAAATCTGCTGCAATGACCCAGTTACTGCGTTCACCAGATATCAACACAATTTCGATTCTCTCCTCACGTGTTAACCTCTTCGACATGTCAATGGCTGTGAACAAAGAGAAACTTGTAAATAACTCATGAAAGAATAAAGTTACGTTGAAACCAAGCACACCATTGTTTTTCTTGTGACATTACCAATAAGTTTGATGTGTCACATGACCCTCTTCCTATTGAAAAAACAAAAGTTGTATCCAAGATGGCCGACTTCTAAATGGCCACCATGGTCACCACCCATCTTGAGGAGTTTGCCCCCTCACATATACTAATGTGCCACAAACAGGACTTTAATATCACCAACCATTTCCATTTTATTACGGTGTATCCATATAAATGGCCCACCCTGTACATGTAACTCATCATCAACATCCCTTAATTTATCAGCATTTGCTTTATTTTTCATAATATGTTACTGTGGTTATTCTTGTATTGTTTTGTAATATTATGGTTAATTTTAGCTGTGCTGCCTGCAGATGATCAGCTGTAAACAGTCTGCATCCATCATTTCCACCTTGACAAACACCAAATGTGGTTTAAAGTCCATTGTAACTAATATAATAATTTAATTTTAGTAAATTTCCAGTCTTTGCTGTTCCTCTGAGGCTGATGAGTTTCCAGGATGCACTGCAGACTGAGTGATTACTGGGCTTCCTGTATTAAAGTTTATTTCTTTATTACAGCTGCACAGAATACTGAACCTAAAGTTATGTAGGAGCCAGTGATGTTAGTAAAACTATTTTAATTAATTCAGGAACTGACTAGCTCTACTTTAAGACACATGACCTGAGTTTAGGTGTTTTTAAACAGTTGCAGCTTTAAAAGGAATTTACCTGCAAAACATCAGCAAAAGACAAACAAAGAGACTGCTTCTAGTTATTCTCACCAAGTCTGTCTGCTCCTGTAAACAAGGGTGTGTGAATTTTACATTGTCTCACACTTCCCTCTACACACACAGACCCACACATGCACATTTTTCAGATCCTGTTTGTTTGCAGTTGTCTGTTGTTAAGCTGCTGAGCCGCAGCCCCGCTGACTCCCATTAGACCTGCTGTAATGCTCATTTGACTTTAATAAGACTAATGCTGGTTCAACAGTGACCTCTAGGTCTCTCTCTCACACACAGACACAAACACAGACCACCCAGTTAATCTGACTGAAAGGACGTGCTAATCTCTGACAACGCAGCAACAATACAACAAAATGAGAAAACAGAGGAAGCAAACAGGAACTTAAATAAACCACAGCACCGAAGGGAGCCTGGCTATTAATATGACTGCGTCTCCATGGACACATAGCAAAGCTACGACCACTAACCTTTTTAAACACAGGACTGTTTTAAGCAGCAAATAGTCTGCATTTTAAATTATAAAGAAACCAAGATCCAAGTTTGCTTATTTATTTATTTAAATAAATAAACAAATAAGTTTACACCCACAGTTATCACTTGTAAGGTATAAGAACCATATTTACAGTGAGAAGCCAATATTCCTAAAAAGAACAGCTGCCTGGAGCGAAGAGAAAGTTAAGAGCAGAGAACAAAGCAGACAACAGATGACATAAATATAATGAAGTGTTACGTGAACATATGTCTGATTTACTTCAAAAATAACACTATGATACTAAACTTAGCCTCAGATGTGCATTCATCCTCACTTTACCTTTACCTTTAATTTTTAATCGTTTAAAAGTTAAAGGTAAAGGATAATCACTTAGAAAGACACCACATTTTAAAATGCACATTATTATCAATATTTTACCATTAATATTAATATTAGTTATATTTGACTAATTAATATTAGCTGAAAAAAAAATAATGATAGATAGATAGATAGATAGATAGGCAGTTCGTCTCTTCTGCAGATAGGTGGCTTTGTCCTGGGACAGGACGTCACAGTCGCGGTGTATGATGGGAAATTTGGGATCAGGTAAGCTCCTGCAAGTCGTTCAGCGGAGCGGACACGACAAACAAACAAATACCGGAAATCATGCGAGTTTACCTTCAAAATTAAAGCCTTTCTTTCATTATGAATTTCTCTTCCTAAAACGATTAATATTGAGGTTTTTAGAATCAGGGATCAGGATACAGGGAATACAATTTCTTTAGTGTCTTTAGTGTCTTGTCCACATTGTTTCTCCAATAATGTGGAGCCATAATACAGCTTCATTTGTGCATCGTACTGTGGAGCCCTTGGGTCAAACACAGCATTTTATGTCTCTTTGCTTGTGCTGAGAAATGCTCATCATAAATGTTTTTTATGGAACAAGATACTAAGGAACAGAAAGACAAATTATATTCTTCAGAATTGGCGAGGACCTTGTGCCAATTTAGTCTAACTGATTAATAACTTTGCCTGAGGGAGAAATAAAATGCAAGCTGTGTTAAAAATAGCTATGAGGAAAAATATTCATCCATCCTTTCATCTATTGAAAGAATGCAGAAATCAAGCTCATCTGACAGGAATTCACTTTTCTCAGTGTTTCCAGTTATTTTTCTTCTAGTGATTGCCCTATTTATGACTCACTATAGCGGATCATCTGTCTCACCTCTTCTGTCACATCAACATGACACACTCTGCATGTCCCTCCTCAATATCTTCTCTTTTCCTCCTGCCTGGCATCTCCATGTTCAACATCCTTTGTCCAACACATTGTTGAGGTATGCAGTCATTAATTATTTTTATCATTAATAATTGCAGTTTAACATTCTTAAACTGAAAATAGGTCCATTGATTAAGAATATATATGGATTAAACAACAATTATAGAAATACAAGTGAAATCATGAAGTACACGGTCCCTTGTACAACATTTATTTTGAAGTCGATAAGCGGAAGTTCGGTGCTGCTAAAGCTAGCTTGATGCTAGGCGGCTGCGTAATGACAGGAGGAGGCGGCAGGTGAACGATTAACAGCGTTCACTTTTCTCCGTCCCTCCTCTTTAACAATAAATAAACTGAAAGTTACTGTGAGCGGAGATGTTCCGCAGTGACTGACGGGCTCCAGTTTACCCATAAAAACCATTATTTCATTCAAACTGTGCATCAACACGAAAGCGCGCCGCGGGAGTTTGGACTTAGCAGGTAGGCTATAAATAACTGTCGGTTGTTGTGGATCTGAAATGAGGCGCAGCAAGTGTGTGTGTCTGTGTGAGAGAGACATCTTTTGTTTTGTTTTTATTGTGTTGTTGTGCAGGAAGATGTTTCTGTCTTGTAGCTGCAGCAGCCGGTGGTGTTTAGACTCTGTGGACACTTTTAAAACTGTTAACAAACACACAGCTGAAATGTGCTGTTGAAATGTGACGCAGCGCTGTTTGTGTGCAGCAGCATTATATTAACACCAGCTTCCTTATAAAGGTTGGAAAAGACACTTAAATCCATCATGGCTGCTTGGACAGATGGTCAGACATCCAGTTATAAACACATGGGCGGATTATGAGATACTGGGGCCCTGGGCACAGGCATGGCAGAATCCCCCCCCCCCCCCCCCAAATCATCCCACCTTTGCCGGAGTTTTTTAAAAAAAAAATTGTTTTCTTTTTTCCTTTTCTTTTTTTTTGTGACTCTTGCTGGCAGTTTTGCAGCTTCTTTGTAGTAGTTTGCATTGGAAATTGGACATTAGAGGAACTACAATCCCAGTGGCTGCCACTGTGGACGGATAGGGTGGCACATGATACACCCTGGTGCCCGATAAAAGGAGCTGCCACAAGAAGAAGAAGCAGCAGCTCTTGTTTGTCCATGTAGAAGTGGATTTAGTGTCTTGTCAATTTTCGAGACAGGTGTTGTGTGGGGCTTGATTTTGACAGAATAAAAGAAAAAAAAATAGACACAGTAGAGACACATTACTTTAGTTGAACTGCATGATAATAAGATGTATTTAACTGGCATTTTCCATCAGCACTGTGAATCAGATCTGTGCTACTCTGAAAGAGAACCCAGTTACAGTGATACACAGCATTTTATCACTACCATGAGAAGACAGTCTGCACTTGTTTCTATTATACATTTGTTTTTCTTAATGTTAAAACTCTTAAAAGCATAAAAACAGGTGTTTAATAGCGACTAAAGTGACCTTCATGTTGTTTGTTTGCTTGTGAACCCTCGTATTTGGCTCCAGAGGCTCACTTCGCCTCTGTGTGTGCCCAGAAGAGATCAGAAAAGAGGAAACTGAAAACTATGAGTTTTTCTTTGTGGTGAAGTTGCTGACAGCTGTGAATTGTGTTTCTGGGTTTTCTCCACAACATTCCTGTTATTGTTCGCTTCTCACAGTAGCCAAGTACGCCCTGACAGTACTGAATTACAGTGTTCTTTACATTTATAATCTACTTTACACTGAAACAAGTGTATTCAGTGAAACCAATAAGAATCTGTTTCTGTGTAGTGTTAGGTTGGAGTTACCTGTGAAAGGTAACTCTCCTCACACACTTTGCTTTGAGAGTTCATCACATTTAATACTGTTTAAAACCAGCAAGCCTTCAAGTGGACAGAGTTAACGCAGGATCTGCTTTGAACTCAGAACGAGTAGGTCTTTGTGTGGACACAAAAGGCTAAATTTACCTTTGTACCTGCTGTATTTATGTCTAGTGGTCACTCAGTCAGCGTTATTGTGGTTTTAATTCTTTGACTAAATAAAGTCTAACATTTGGAGAGTGCTTTTTTTTTTTTTTATAAAATGACTATAGCAAAACTATTTTCACTCAGAAGGAACCTCAGCTGTAAGATGCAACACATGTCACCATTTAGGTATGAATGAGACCTACAGGGTGATGTGACCCTTAAAAGTTTCCTGAAAAAGCAGCAGACATGGTCTTAATGAATCCATCTATTGCACTATAAGTCAGCTTCTGAGTGGTTGTTCCTGTTTCCATTGGTCCCAAAGCTTGTTGCTGTAGTTCTATCACAGCCGTCAGCAGTCACGAGGCTGACTCAACAGAGAGTCACTCCCTACATGGGGCTGGATTCGGATTAAATCATCGTTATCAAAGTTTACTTCTATTTTTGCTTGCTTTTCTCACAAACCTTCCATGTAGTCTATTTATCCCACCAGCTGTGTCACGTATACACTTCACCAACAACACTTTTAAATTATGCTTTAAGCCACCTTTCATTATTTAGAAAATAAATCCATCTGTGTTTACTATAGCACTGCTGCTTCTACTACTAGTACTTCAGTGGCTTCAGTTACTGCTGCTGTCAGCTTCTGATATCACTTTTACTCATAAATATTTCAGCCGCATGTAGCACTGATCCCCCTGCAGCTCTCACTCTGCCGTTACTGCTAAATAAATGCATAATAATCTCCCACTGCAGATAATGCTGTAACGATGTGCTGTTCTCAGGTCGGTCGAAGTGAGGGAAGGAACCTCGGAGCAGCAGCCATGTTGTCCGGGGAAGAGATTCTGTGTAGCACGCAGCAGGTGATCGCAGGGCTGGAGGCGCTGAGAGGGGAGAACCGCAGCCTGCTGGAGAGCCTGCAGGAGGCGCTGGAGAGCCGGGCGGCGTCAGAGAGCCGGGCGGCGTCAGAGAGCAGCAGCGTCGAGCAAGAGAAGACCAGCATCATCCACCAGTCGCTGGAGAGGATAGAGCTGGGCCTGAGTGAGGCACAGGTACCACCAGGAAATAAAAAACGCAAGGAGTCACAATGAAATCTCGTGTCGCACGTCTTTGTCTTCAAGCTTTTTTTAGGGCTGAAATGGAAGAAAATAACATTCCCAGATAATTTAAAATTGAACTTCTTGCACTTTACATATTAAACATGGTGGTCTTTTATTAAATAGTTTTGAGTTTACATTCAGTTTTACTTATTTAAACTTACTGTGTTTATATTTGAACCTTAACAAACAAATTTGTTTAGCTTGCCAGGCACAGATTTATTTTGAAAAGGCTCTTTAAAAATTCATTTTGAGACTTGCATTGCTTTCATGAGTGGTTGATGACAAACTTATTTAACTGATCCATAAACATATCTGATGTTTGTCATTTTCGATTTATTTTCTGTTCCTGTTGGTGTCCCGAGGCACTGATGACTGTTTTTCTTTTCATTTGTTTTGTCTGAAGTCGGGCGAATGACAGGTTTTGAGCTCATTTACTGAAGCATAGTCGATAAGTCACTGATCTCACTTCATGGTGCAGCCAGTCTTCTTTCTGTTGTTTCTGTTTCTGTTTGGTTTACATTTTTTACATTTTTAAAATTGTCTTCAGGTGATGATGGCGTTGTCAGCTCACCTCGGTTCTCTGGACGCAGAGAAACAAAAGCTGCGAGCTCAGGTGAGTTTGTCGGAGACACCTGTATACTTGCGCTGACACTCATCATAGGCTACTTCATTAGGTCTACCTGTTTAAATGTTTGTTAAAGCAAATATCTAAGTTAGCACTCACCTGTCGTGGAGGCAAATTTATATATCCATCTTTAGATTCAAGATATGAAGCATCATATGTCTTGCCGAAGAAGAAGGCATCCTCTTCATCAAAGAAACAAAATGCAAAGGAAGAAACGATGTCTTAATAAATTGTCTTCCTCTTCCTGCTCATCTCACTCAGGGCTCTAACACATGCGCATAAACATGCTAATCTAGTCCTAATTTAGCAGATTTGACATGTCAGACTCCTTTTACAGCCTCGACCAGAGTAAGTAGACAAGCATGCGTCTCACCCGGCATTGACAGCTGAGGTAAACAGTGGACTGACAACCTGCCACAGATGGGGAAAAACTCCAGTCTGGAGTCACTTTGCTATCTATAGAAAACTCGCTACAGATGAACAGCGGATAGAGTTTTTGAAGTGACTTGGATGAAAACATAAAATACTGCAAAATATTCAAATGGCACATATTAGTTTTTTGTTTCTGATGTATTGCTTATTGTTGATATTTTTCAAATATGTTAAAATAGAAGGTGTACAAAAACTTCAAAAAAAAATTAATACAAACTGGTAGAAACATGCCGGCTGGATGTGACTGAATGTAATGTTTTTGATCTCTCTTGGCTGACTAAAACATGTTTGTCCTACAGTGGCCACCGTAGCTTAGATTATGCACTCGAAACACTAAGAAAACAGGATTCAACTGACTGCATATTGCATTCTCCTGATATCTACTGTTTAAAACTTTACACACTGTAACTTTAAGTATTTAGATAAGGCGGTGTCTCCATTTTTGTGGCATGGCCCCTTCATTTTCTTGCCCGTTTCCTTTCTCTTCTCTTCGTTATGTATCATCCTCCCTCTCAGGTTCGTCGTCTCTGTCAGGAGAACCAGTGGTTGAGGGATGAGCTGGCTGGCGCTCAGCAGCGGCTGCAGGACACAGAGCAGGAGGTGGTCACCCTCGAGGAGCAGAACAGACACCTGCAGTTCATGTCCTCCATACGCAAGTATGACCAGGATGAGCCGCCTCTGGTGAGGACAGAAAACACGCTAACCCACATATGTCTGCCGAAGAGTCTGTTGGTATTTACCAGCCAGCTGAGAGTTTGAGTAACAAAAAACAACCTGCCCTACAAGATGAGTAACTGGGAGAGTCAGCTCTTCGCTGTGTCAGCACAGGAATCTTAACCACGGTGTTTGTGTGTATATTCATCAAATTAATATGCTGAAAGTTTGTCTGCAGCTGGAGGTTTGGAGGACTTCACTAAAGCTGTTGTAATTATATACTGGGCAGAAGGACGTCATGTGCCATCTTAGCAAGTTTTTGCTGATGTGTTGGCAAACTGTTTAAGTACTCTGTCATAGAGCAACATTAGCATTCATTTGGATTCCAGCTGGTTTGCATCTGATGAATGTACGCCCAGTTTTCACTCTCTTTTTCCTCTGCTTTAGCTTCAGTCAGCTGCCTTCTTGTTGTTGCCAAATTTGCTGCTGGACAGGGACAGTGTGCAGGTGCGGGTTTATGAGAGCTTGCTGACAAAAAACAGCTACTGAAACTGATGAGAACACTGACAATGAGCCATGCAGTAAACTTGGATTCAAACAAGCCACCAAAAGCACCATAAAGACTTCAGTCAGAGCGCTGATTCAAAAACTGTTGAATTGGATAATCGTTAATTATTAGTGTTAAGCTTAAGTTAGTATTGCTGTTTCCTAAGTCGTGCTGTGTGTGTTTCTTTTTTCAGGATGACAAAGACACTTCCTCCAACAAAGAGTCTCTGGATGACCTCTTTCCTGCTGAGGATGAGGAGCAGTCTTCAAGTAAGGCTGTGAATTGAGTTTTTATTATCGATTTGAACGCCTCCCTGTCTCCAAAATGACAAAACCCTTTTTGTCGATGGATTTTTTGGGATACAGAGGAGGTGTTGAGTAAATGCAAACTGTTTTTAATTTAAATTAGTCAATACATTGAGCACTATTCTCATCGTGATTTAGTTTGAGTGCTTTAAGAAGTCTCAGCGTTGAAACTGGAGGCAGATACTGGTTTACATCTTCACTGGGCATAGATAAGCTCAGGGTGTAACTGTTGCTTCTGATATTTGAGTAACTGCTGACACTCAACAAACACATTTTATCAGCTAACACATGAATTTAGAGCGCATGAAGGTGGAAGCATAAAAGTGATCTGTGAATCTCTGTAGTGTGAAATATGACGCCAGTCTGAAGTTATCTTTTAGGACAGCAGCTTCTTTTTAGAAAATGGTGAAACACGAGTATATATCGCTACTGAGAGGACCCTTCTTCTTTTTTTCTTTTTTACAGCATTAAAGCCTGACAAAGACTTACAGATATAAACTTAAGTGTTTTTAGAGGTTAGACGACTGCAGGTTGAGCGTGAGTGACCAGGGGGAAAACATGAAATGGGAAAATAAGCATTTTCGCTGGCATTTATTGTTATGCTTAAACTTTTCTATTATCATCAATTTCACTTAAGTGCCTGAATAGCAGTGCAACTATGCAGCCAGTTTTCATGTAATACATCTTTATTAGGGCTTAACACCATCCGTACATTCATCTAAAAAATTGTTTTCATCTAAAAATGTCTTTTATACTTTATTTCTGATACATACAGTATAGAAAACAGGTCAAATTATATATTTGGTTCCACGCTGCCTTGTTTTTGGTCCTTTCTGTTTGACCTGTTAAAATCATCCAAAAGGTGTTTCCGTAGCAGGAACTGGGCCCTTCTAAAGTCAGCACAGTCTTGCTTTTTTTTGTTTGTTTGTCATTTAGTGTCCCAGCCTCACCACAGCAGTGCAGCAGCTGCAGCCCAGCAGGGCGGCTACGAGATCCCTGCCCGCCTTCGAACGCTCCACAACCTGGTCATCCAGTATGCATCCCAGGGACGATATGAGGTCGCGGTACCGCTGTGCAAACAGGTGGGAGCGGCTTCCACTGTCCTAAATGTTGCTAACCAAAACAAATCACCCGACAACCATTTAAAATAACCTCATCGTGTCTCTGCAGGCTTTGGAAGACCTGGAAAAGTCATCTGGCCACACCCACCCAGACGTAGCCACCATGCTCAATATACTGGCGCTGGTGTACAGGTGATGTCATTTACCATGGCAAAAGCGTCTGTATTGGTATTTACAGCTACCGCGTGGCATTATCAAGGCTGGGTTAACCGTTCAATGTCTTCCAGACAACTCAGAGTTCATGCTTTATTTGCTCTGGCCGAGTGCGTCATGTGACTCTCCTCCCAGCTTTCTCCTTATCTAACCCATCACAGCAGTTTGTCTTACACGATGCAGGTTTCATACAGTCAGCAGGTGCACGTCTTTTCCTTCAGCTCTGCCTGCAGAATGATGCACTTAAAATGTTAAATGTCTTCAAATGTTAAAGATGTAATGATGCTGCAGATAAACTGACTTATTATTCAGTTTTAGATGGAAAGAAATGGTTTGTTGTGCTTGTATCAGTTGAGGTAGGCGTATACAATGCTTTTCCTGCCCGGTTTGAGCCGAGCGTCCCGTGTGAGTGGTTTAATTGGTGTGCAGTAATCGAGCAGATCGTCTTCTTTCTCATCAGCATTATATTTCTCTGATTGGTTGTGGCTTTGACTCTGGGTTGTGATACCTGGCCAATTTGAGGTTTAATAAGAGCTTCTTGTAATAGATGATAGATTATCTGAAACTCTTAGGAGGAAGTGTCCTTAACAAGCCAAACTCTTCTCAGTGGGTGAACAGTGTGGTTTGTTTTGTTTCCCTACAGAGACCAGAACAAATACAAAGAGGCCGCCAACCTGCTGAACGATGCTTTGGCCATCAGGGAGAAAACTCTTGGGATGGACCATCCGGCTGTAAGTTACTCAGCTGCACTGGAAGAAAACTTATAATGAGGCGGCTAAAACTGGTTTCAGCGTTCTCTTTCATCAGCGTAGACATGAAACATAAAACCTTGTGGGTTACAAGAATTTTGATCCTCATTTGTTGTTCGTTGCTTCCGACATGCCTGACCTGCAAATGTTGGCATTGCTCCCTTTGTAGTCATTTCATGTGGTTTAGACTTTAGTGAGTGAGCTGGTGTGTATTTGTGTGTGTGTGTGTGTGTGTGTGTGTGTGTGCGCAGGTGGCAGCGACGCTCAACAACCTGGCAGTGCTTTATGGGAAAAGAGGAAAATACAAGGAAGCAGAGCCGCTTTGTAAAAGAGCTCTAGAGATCAGAGAGAAGGTAAGAAAACACGTTTGTATTACAACAGATATCCCAAATTCCTACTAATAACTCACTTTAACCTTAATCTAACCTAGATAAGTCCAGCATCCATAATCTAACCTAGATTATGGATGCTGGACTTATAACAGAGTAAATGTTTTACTAATTTACTTCCATCCATCCTCTGCTGCTTATTCTTTT
Organism: Oreochromis niloticus; assembly: GCF_001858045.2. Taxonomy (NCBI): domain Eukaryota; kingdom Metazoa; phylum Chordata; class Actinopteri; order Cichliformes; family Cichlidae; genus Oreochromis; species Oreochromis niloticus. The sequence goes on from NC_031979.2 coordinate 34,768,618, forward strand.
CAGGGTCGTTAGGGCGAGAGGCAGGGTGCACCCTGAACAGGTCACCAGTCAGTTGCAGGGCTAACACACAGGCAACCATTCGCAGTCACAGGCAATTTAAAGTTTCCAATTAACCTATTCCCACTAACTGCATGTCTTTGGGAGGAAGCCGGAGAGAACATGCAAACTCCACACAGAAAGACCCAGGCATGATTGTGGAATTGAACTCAGGACCTTCTTTCTGTGAGGCAACAGTGCTAACCACTGTGCCACCCTGCTGCCCTTGCTAATTCACTTAAAAATCTATATATGTCCTCTTTTGTCGCCTCCTCAGGTTCTTGGTACAGACCATCCGGATGTGGCCAAACAGCTGAACAACCTGGCTCTGCTGTGTCAGAACCAGGGGAAGTACCAGGAAGTGGAGCAGTACTACGAGCGCGCTCTGCACATCTACCAGAGCAAACTGGGACCAGACGACGCCAACGTGGCTAAAACCAAGAACAACCTGGTGAGAGGGAACCTCGTTGTCTGGTTTACTGAGGCTGTTAGAGTTTACAATATTATTATTTTTTCAATCATCATTTAAACCCCTCCTCCCCCTCCCCCTCCCCCTCAGGCATCATGTTATCTTAAGCAGGGGAAATACAGACAAGCTGAAGCTCTTTACAAGGAGATCCTGACCAGAGCGCATGAAAAGGAGTTTGGGTCTGTTGAAGGTACAGACAGATTACTTCATGTAACTGCTCATGTTTGTGTAATTGTTCTCGTGACACGATGACATTTTAAGAACGTGAGATAACCACAAGGGATCAGTTCCACCGCTGAGTACTGAGAAAACTACCCAACGCTGGCATAACACATTCATTTTTATCATTTTAAATGAGCTGATTCATTCTGCTCAGTTTTAGCTTTCTGTGTTGTTTTTGTGTATTCATGTTGAATTCGGCTAATGTACGTTGTTTAATGTTTGCATGATTCGCATTCAAATATAGGGGCCGCACCCTATATTTACCCTATAAGCCCCGGAGTTTGTCCTTGGGGTCTTCTCTGACAGCAGATACATGACACATAATAGTTTCTTTGCCTCATACAAGTCTAAGTCAGACTCAGTGAAAATCTGTCATGTTTGTAGTTTTACTTCAGCAGTTTTTTACTTCAGCAGTTTTTAAACGTAGGCCTGTCTCAGTCTTTCTACAAAAAGAGTTTTATTTAGATTTTTTTCATATACTGTACAGTTTTATATTGTTCTTATCGTATTAATGTCCCAGTGTGTCCCCCAAAAAAAAGAAACTTCAAATTTAAATATAAACAATTTAAAAGCAACAAGCTTTTTTACGTCTGTCGTCCAGGTGACGGCCGTCCCAGCTGGTCCGGCGTGGTGGAGGACGGCGGCTCCACACAGGATGGACTGAAGCGCAGCGGCTCCTTCACCAAACTCAGAGAGTCGATAAGGCGAAGCAGCGAGAAACTGGTCCGAAAGCTGAAGGGAGTCGGAATGGAGGAAACGACCCCAAGGAATGCTGGGTAATATTCTGTAACCAAGGTGTCTTTGCTCCAGCTAAATGTTGAAAAGCCACCTGATGAATAAGAGTTTGTTCTGCCCTGTTTTCAGGATGAAGAGGGCAAACTCTCTGAATGTTTTGAACGTTGGCGTCAGAGAAAGTCAGGATGGCAGCAAGGTGAGCAGACTGTTAACCATACAGTCTGAAAAGCAAAAATCTAAAAGCATCTCATGCACATTCAGGATAAACGTCACCTCTTAATACCCATTTTGTGTTTTTGTTGATCAGTCGAGTCAGCTGACGGATACTCGAGGCCTGAGCTCCAGCACTCAGAGTCTGTTGAGAAGAGGCTCACTCGGTGGGAACAGCTAACACAAAAAAAACAATATCCCCTATAAACGCAACACCTCTCAAAGATAAGACGTCACATACGATCGGTACAGAGCAGTGTGTTTAATCGGTGTGTGAACATCAGGCCTGAGGGGATTCATCATTTTTAGTCTTCAAGGAAAAAAGATAATTAACTCGACTAAGATGCTTCCAAAAATCTGACTTTTAAAATTAGTTTGTTTCATTCTAAAAACAGATAATTTCAGTTTTTTTCTTTAAAAGAAAAAAAAAAACATAATAGAGGGCTGGGTCATGTGATGAATTTTAACTTGACGTTATCTGAATTGCACTATGACATTTCCTTCCGGATCACTTGAAGTTTTAAATCCCGTCATTCCTGGTTTTAGGTTCAGTTTTATCATTTCCAGTTAACTTTTAAGTTGATCTTGAACTTAAACTCATAGGACCTGGCGTCCACATGTGTGGACATCACATTTTGGGTTGTCTAGACCACAATACTAAATTTTTCCCCAATCAGCCCAAATAGCAAAGAGAAATTAAAAATGCATGCCATGAAAGAGTTCGGGTCTCAGGAGGTTAATTTTAAATTGTGCTAAAATCACTTTAATCTAGTTTAAATGCATTTCCCCTGCAGACTGTGTTTTTACACAGACATGACCACATTACACTAAGGAAAAAAGCAATCTGTAGTTTAACATTTGAACTATGGGAAATTTTAAGACACTTCACTTGATGCTTTGATACTAAAGATCATATTTTTTAAATGGAGTTGTTTGTAATTTGAGAAGCAGCGCAGGGATGTAAAGTGTAATTTTACGTTTGAGGAAGATGATAAGCTATCAAAGTTTACACCGTTTAAAGTAAAAAAAAAAAAAAAAAGGTATTTGTATTTTGCCTTTAAAATGTGTGGGTCATGTATAATTTATATTGTTAGACTGCTGTGTTATTGGACCAGACGTCCTGCTCGGACATGATGAAAATAAGGAACAACTTTAAAAAAAACAAAAAACAAGTAGGAGCAGTTTCAGGATTCCAGCTGTTGGTTTGCACCTTGTGAAAACAAATAGTCTTTACAAAAGCAAATATTTAACTTAGTACTTTTTACAGTCAGTACTTTTGCACATATGTACATAGGTAATATCTTCTAACTGCTTATGGATGTAAATCATTCTCTAAGTTCAGTATTTATTGATTATCTGTTTGTTAGATTTTGAATTTCAGATGTGTAAAAGTCTCCCTAAGTTTGTTGCTGTGTGCCCAAACATCAGCTTTGGCCTGATTATTTTAAACTGGTTTTCGAGGTTGAGATGAAACTCTTTACCGAAAGCCGCCGTGTAGATTTATAAAATGTTTCAAAGGCAAAGCACAAGAACAAGTAGTAAAAATAGCAGCGGCGGTACAGCTTTGCAGCTGAGTTGAAAATGTTTCTGGCAAACATCACTGATGAGAATCAAAACACAGCCAACGAGCAACAAGAGAGCAAAGGAGGGGATGGGTGGATCGCTCAGCAGCCGAGTGATACATAAATACGATGGTGTATTCGAGGCTTTCACTCCACGCTGGTAGAAGTAGCTTAAAGTAGCATTATCAACTACTGAGGTAGCCTACGTTTAGATATTGAGGTATTCTTCTAATGTTACATCTGTGCTTTTCACTGAAATGCCTGAACTCTACTAATACAAAAAGATTCAAATAATGTGGAATGTCGTTTTACTTTCTGATATTTATTAGAGATATTTTTTTAAACTAGTTGAACTGAAGATTTGTTACAAACAAGTTTTACACAAACTCCCTTAACACCTGAGAATTCTGATAACAGACTGGGTCCCTAAGAGCAGCATAACCACCTGATCCATGAAGGTTTTTATTTCATGAGACTCCTCGTAGGAATCTTGTTTTGCATTTGCTGTGGTAGAAAATAGCCACTGCAGTCTGTTTAAAGGGCTGAAGTCGCACCGTGTTAGCTGCTGTTAAACGACAGTCTGTTACAAGCTGAGTGAAGCACATGTAAAAATGTGGAGGAGAGAACATGTAGAAACTGGTAAAGATGAATATTTGTTTTATATTTGCAAATTTGACCTGTAATAAATTAAACTAAGACACTGATAACCCTTGTGGATGTGTTTTCTTTCCTCTCTGTGTTTGTGCCGTTTGTCTGAAAATATTTTTAGGGTTTCATAAATTAAAGCCCTTTTCTGTCTAAATATTAAGATCAGCGAGTGATGGATGGACACTTTAGATTCAAACACTTCCCACAGAAGAAAAACACAAGTCAGCTGTTAAATACAAACATTTATATTCCAGCTTCCTGGTTGGAAAACGGTATAAAACAGTATTTATGTACAGCTGCAGTAGAAAAGGAACCTGACAGTATTCTTGTCTGTATGACAGACGCTGCACAGACACCAGTGTTACTCAGTGTCACATCTCTGATGCAACACGCTGACCTACTGACACAGTTTTCTTGCTTCACTCAAAAACAAAACATTTCACCAATCAAAAGTAATTTAAAAAAAAGCTAAATTAATTGAAACTACTGCATTCAGGGAATGATGAAGACTGAAACACCCACATTTAGAATTTAATCTGTCAGTGTTGCTTGATTTCCTGCAGTATGTGTGTCTGCAGAAGCAAAGGCTTCTTCCTTTGATTAATAAAGGGAAAAATAAGTTTCATGGCAGCAGTTTACTGCTCCGTACTTCAGTGAAAAGCTGTACAAAGTACTGAAATATGTACTTAAGTGGTTCAAAGGTCTGCAGATGGTCTCCCCTATATGAGCGGTCTACTCTGCAGACTGAGTGCGACCTTAAATACTGACTGAACCACGAGTGGCTTTGACTGATGCTCACATCGTTGGTGTGGGAGGAGCTCTCCTGTCAGAAATCATTACTGTGACCGGCAGAACTGAAAATACTTTAAATACTTTTACAGTATTTTTACCACTTGGAGGAAAACAGACACTTAAAAGGTAATTCTGAGTTTTTGCTTAGTGCCAACAAACTTCCTAAAGTTAAGGTGGATCTGCCCTTTTAGAGCCGACACATATTTAACCCTAGTCTGGTAACAGCTGATGACTCTGTTTATGGGTGCTGCTGTGGTAACAATGTCATACGGTTCGTGTCACCTTCAGGTCTGATGAGCAATCTGAGTGATTTTCTGCAGCATTTCCTCCGACTCCAGCTGCTCGAGAGTCAGCAGAGACAAACCCAACTGGTCCTCCTGGAGAGAAAGAGAGAAGCAAGCATGGCTGCCTGGTCAGCTGTTGTCCATAAACGTCAGTGCTCATGCTAATATGAGCTGTGCAGCTCTGTGCAATTCAAACTGCTTTAATCTACAGCAGCATTTATTCATCTGATCAACAAAGCTCATGATCTCCCTGGCAGTGGATTTCTTTTTCTGGCTCCGCTGGTGCCAGAGTTGTGCCAGTTAACAATGACACCAACAACTCGTCAGACACATTAAGCTTAACTTGCTAGATTACAATCCTTTTCCCCATTTAAGGTTTTAAATTATAACATTAAGTTTAATTTACATCAATAGAAATGAAGCAGACCCTTAGACAAGAGGATACATGTTTGAGCCAATCACGGGGAGAAGATCTCTAAACCCACTGCTTTGCTCATTTTAAAGCCACTGTGTTGCCCTGTGTTTGTTTACTTGTTGCAGTGGTGCTTGTGATGCTTGGCGGGTTGTACCTGTCTGAAAGGCTGAGCCATCTGCCGCAGGAAGTGCTTGGAAAGCTGCACGGCCTCGTCCACGGTGAGGTTCAGACTGCCGTCGTTGATGTGCTCCTGAATCCAGCGAGGTAGCTTCCCACGTTTGTCTGCTCGTGCGTAACGCTGCAGAGCACAGAGGGGGTTAGTACAGGCTTCGCTCAGCTACTTCAGTGTTAAACTCAAAGGACTGCTGCTGTGAAGCGGAGTGTAGAAGCCTGGAGTACTGCGGCAGGATCAGACAAATATTCAGACACACCTTGTCAGCAAAAATCATGAGTCCATAGTCAGTTTTGCCTCGGATGGCTCTGCCTACGCACTGAGCCGCGTGGCGCATGGCATCAAATGTCAGAAAGTCGTTCTCCCTGATCTGAAACTGATCCCGAAGGTACTCCAGCCGAGCCTGAGTCGAGTTACAGAGAGAGAAAAACCCTTAGGGTGACAAAACTATCCAGACTGAGAAAAAGCAAAGAACACAAACTAAAATGTGTGGTTTGTTCCTCATTTGATAATATAAATCCTTAAATAGCAAACATCACAGCTCAAAATATGAATAGATTTAACTTCCTACGCTTTGACTCCACACAGAGCTTCAGACACAGACGTGATTCTGACCTTTAAGATGCGACTCTGCGTATAAACATACGGCACTCCAAACATGAGGACAGCACGGCCATAATGGTGCACTGAACAGAAAACACAACGAGACTCAGAGTCAGCGACAAAACGCACGTTTGCTTCATCTTATCGTCTCCAGCCACGCAGGATTCTTCTTCTGCTGTTTGCTTTAATTTGTCCTGCTGGAGCCGCACAGAGTAACCTGATGACTTACCGAAATCTATCCCTTCAGACACTTTTCCTCTGGCCACAGACAGGAGGATGGCTCCTCGGCCGTTCTCACACGCCTTAAACAGCAGGGACAGAGAAAGGTCAAAGGTCAAAGTCTGAGACCAACACAAAGGACCTGAACAAAGTGCTGAACATCTGTTTGTTTGTTCATGGCTCAATTTATGATTTTGGTCTCTTTGTCTTCTCTGTTAGTTAAATGCTGTATACTACTACAATAATCAGTCTGACCTCTTGGTATTTCTCCAGGGCCATGCTCGTCTCTGCAGCATCCTGAGTCTCGATGAAGATCAGCTTGTTTCTCTGGATATTCTCCAGGATACCCTGCAAGCGAACGTGACCCCAGAAACAACAAAAACACACAAAATTAATTTATTATTAATATATTAGTTACTAAACGGATTGGGATTAAATAACAGAATGCTTCTTCCTACTCCTGTTTGAACATGTAAAGTTATCTATTGTGATTATTTTTCTCTTTATGTTTTATTTTGTTTGTGTTTTTTCCTTCGTTGTTGTATTTTTTTTAACATGTTTAAAATAAAGCCACTTCACAGATTACAGAGAGATATGTCAGATTTCTGCAGCTTTAAACAAACTGCGGTTGTTTCAGTTATTCAGATACTTGTGGATTACACACACACTGACCTGTTCATACCAGGACGCCACGATGTTCTCCATGTACACGTAGCTGGTGAAAAACGCCACAATCCCATCAGGAACGATCGCAGACATCTCCAGAAGCAGGTTACCATAATTCCGAATCACAGCTGGAGAAGAAAACATGAATATTCATCACGTTACATGTTGATGACAACACAGTGTTGTTAATTTAATGAAGTGGTACAGCCTTTGATTTGAGAGATCACGTTCAAATAGCACAAGTTATTTTTACTAACCAAAATCTTCTCTGGTCTCAAACTTGGAGCTCAGGGCCACCTGGTCGTTTCCTCTGCCAACAATCTGTGGAAGACAGAAACAAAGAAATGATGCAGCTGATTATGTTTCTCTCCTCTTTTTGTTCATGTCTCCAAGAGTTTGTTTATTGGGCTTCTGTTTATAATCATTATAAGATCGTTATAACGATTGTCATTGTGAACTGGCACTAAATTTATAAAATTAACTGATGAAGGAGGTGGTGCTTTTGTGACTCCATCCTTATATTAAGTGTCGTTACAGACCAGAGGGCAGAGGCAGGTGCGCGCCAGTGTCATGGTGAAGGACGCCATGGTAACCGGGCGAAAGTCAAGGATGCGGGGATAGATGTCCAGGGGGGAAAGTGTCTGAAGAGAGGAGAAACATCAGGGGTAAGATGGTGAAATTAGATCAGGCTTTCATTTAGATCCTTCGAATTAGATCTTTCATTTCAAATGCTTCAAAGAGGCAATGACCCGATGTCTGTTCATTCAGGAACACACGAGGTGCTTCTGACAACTTTACTGAGACGTTTAAAACTAAGAACAAGACACTGCAAGAAGGAATTCAGAGTCCTGCACGTGTAAGAAAACCTCAGCACTCACACGTTTCGTTGAATAAACAGCAGGATTATATTTCAAGACAGAACGTGTTGAATGGAAGTTTTACAGTATTATGATGTTATTATAGGAGGTCTGCAGGGAAAAAATGAACTGAGAATTTCACCTAATTTTGTTTCAAAGAATAAAAAGGCAACTTTGCTTGATTACGTCACTCACTGTGCGGACGTCACCAGATTGTTTTTGTACCTTTAATGAATAAACATTGTAAATTAAATGTCAGAAAGGAGGTCTAACGTACCCCTGAGGTGATGACGACTGACTGGAATCTTTGGAAAACTGGTTTGATGGCTATAGACGGGTCCATGCAGCTGAGAGGGGAACAGAGAAACACACAGAGCTGTGATACACAGATATAAACCTGGCATCTCCTTTTACTTGTGTTAAAACGCTTTGTGTAAAAAAATGAAACTAAATGACAGTCACAGGTAATCTCCTCTGCAGACGGCGGCACATGAACTCGTTCAGAATTCATTGTGCAGCTCACCTGAAATGCAGCACGGGGTTGGCAATGGTCGGAGTTCTGTCTTCAAAGGGCTCGATGATGATGGTGAAGCCTTTTCAGAGACAGAGAGACACTACAGATCATAATCCAACAGTATCTGCGTTTGTTAATGCCACCGTGTTACTTGGAGATGAACAGAGGCGGGACTTTTTACTACCTTGGCTGTAGGTGCTGACGAGAGTGGCGAAGTTCGAGATGAGAGTAACAGCTGAGAAGTCTGCGATGTCGGCGATCTCAAGAGTTCGAAGCAACGACTGCAACCGCTCTGCACAAAACCTGGAGATACAAGGAGGATGGATCAGTGATAAAGAGACGGGAAATAGAAACAACCAAGAAACTGAGCGAGGCTGTTCGCAGCATTACAGCGGAAAAGAAGCAGAAACTGACCTGAGAGGCTTGCGGTCGATGCAGACTTTGTCGAAGATGTCTTTAAGGAACTGAGGCGCGCTCTCCTGTACGACGTGTTGGACCCTCAGACGAGACTTCAGATACTCCAGGAAGCGTCTCATGAAACCTACAAAGTGCTCGGCTGTACGAATAGAGCCAGGCACCGCCTCTGACAGAAGGAGAGGACAGTTTGTGTTTTAGATTTTTTTTTTTTTGGATCATGTCTACAATAAGATTCGGCCCTTCATCTAAACCCAGCCAGAAAGATTACAGTTACAACGTCTGGAGTTTGATGTGGACAGAGAACTTTATAGAGACAACTTGAAATGCTTACTACCAAACTCTGCTTCTAAACCGCGCTTTAAAATTTACTCTGAGCTGAGAGAACAATTAAAGGAAAAACCTTGAAGGATTTCATCAGGCAACACCGGATTTGCGAGGTAGATGTCGGTTTCTCTCGCCACATTGGCTTCCTTCAGCCCCTCCACCAAGCGCCTGTACTCCTCCCTCAGCTTAGCAGCATCCGTCTCCTTTATCCTATCACACAGCAGAAGAGGCAGATTACAGTAGCTTAGATTAATACTCTTTGGTAATATTTGCCTATTTTCTGTCTGTTTAATCTGTTCTGCAAAATTACAGCCAGTAAGAGGAGCAAAGACGTTTCAATTATTGGTGCAATCTTTCATTCGTTCAGGAAAACATGGATGCATTTCCATGTTGCAAGTAATGATGCAAGCATTACTTGTGTATGGTGTTCTGGAGAGTGTCCACGTTGTTCTGACAGCGGTCCAGCGTTCGCCTGGTGATGTTTACGCTCATGGAGTCGATGCACACGTTGTCTGAGGAGAGAGTGAAAGGAAGCATGAATTATTTTAAATAATTACAGTAAAACAAATTCCTAAAATAGACAGATAAATTCAGTTAAATGCACTGAATTTGCATATTAGACTCAGATCAACTGCTCACCGATATTATGAGCCTCATCAAACACCACTACGGATTTCTTTGCCAGCTCTTTAGACACCAGATCAGCTATCTTGGGGTCCAGCAGGTAGTGGTAGCTGTACACCACAATGTTGGCGTGCAGGATCTGAGAGAAATCAAGAGGAAACAAGCTTCAGGATACAACATTAAACTCTGGATTATTCAGTAATGAGCAGCTGTCGTGTTATCATTTATTTTCCAATTAGTTAGAGCAGCCAGTGAGAAAAATGTTTTTCCTATAAAAGCATCTATAGTGTGCTAGAAAAGCAATTTTTAAGGAAAATGCAAAAAGCATTGTACATGTAATAAAACACTCAAAATCTCATTCATGTTAATTTACATCACATGGCCACATATTTGGCATTTTCACAGTAAAGGTTTCCCCAGTAACTCACTGAATAGCGAGCCAGATAGTAAGGACACCAGCCCTTCCTCCTGCCAAAGGCCTTGAGGTCATCAAGGTTGTAGATGCCAGCAGGAAGAGGCACCTGTCGGCCGACTGAATCGAACTCCTGCAACACAAAACAGGTTTTCCTGTTTTCCAGTTTTCAGGCATTGTAAACCTACAGTTTGTATCTGTGTTAAGATCAATGAGCTAAAAAGTCTCAAACTGAGACCTATAACACTTCCTGAGTTCATGTAGGCGACAGCCAGAAACCAAACACTTTTTTAATCTGCATATCTGATGGTGTCGAGTAGTTGCTGGATTTAAGTTTTCAGGCTGATTAAATGCTCCTAACTAATCACGTCGAGCCAGTAAGTTGTAATCATCCAGCACAGAAATGAACAGATTACTAAAGAATAGAAACCTGAACTTGTTTTTAAACTTTTAATCCATAAAGATCACAGAACTTACTCGTCTTTAAGCTTTATTAAGCATTCAAATGTATCTAAGTTTGCATGTAGCACAAAAAGGATCGTGCTTAAAGACAGCAGGAGTCAACCACATGCAACGCAATGCAGGAATAGTTACTAAGTTATACCTTCATATATGCATTTTAGTTATAGTGGTAAAAAACATTTTAGGGGGTTTAAATCTTATAAAATTCATGCATCTATTTTTGGATGCAAATCCAAGAGAAACACTCACAGTGTCACCACCACCACCATCTTCCTGCCTCTTTACCTCAGCAACCTCTTACACTTCATTTAAATCATGAGAGCTGATTTAGCCAGTTAGCATCCTAACTCAGTAGCATCACCGCCCCAAAAGCGCCTGACCCCACCGGTTATGTTGAACCCTGATGCTGTCGTGTCAACAGCCATTACAAAAAAATATCTTCTGCTTCTGTTGAAAAACACCATCTGATGTGAGTTCTTGCCTCGTAGAAGCGACAGACGGGCAGGTTGGGGTTGCTGTGATGTTGTGCGCGGATGTATGATGCTGTCAGACTGTGGCACTTCCCATCGACTTCCTTACCGAAGCGCAGAGAGCTCACCTGTGAGAAGACAAGCGTGTCGGTCACTTTTGAAAGGAGAAAGCTGAATCCTAAATCGCTCCTTTAGCTTCGTGGGATGCGGGTGTTCATACCTCAGGGTGGATGCAGAGGTTCTTCCTGGAGGAAAGAGCGAGAGCCAGGAAGTTGTTGCTCTCTCCTGTTTCTTTAGTGTAAAACTCCATCAGCTTCCTCAGCTCCTCCACAACCTTATCGGAAAGAATCAAACACACCATGTGAGACGTCGGGGCTTTGAACGCTTCTTCTTGTTTAATTCAAAAAGAAAGTTACACAGTAGAAACACGCTTCACTGACGACTGATTTGACGTCCACTCACCTTCTCGATCTCCGGAACTGTTCTAGAGCAGTAAATTAACTTGGTGACCTCCAGAGGGAAAGCCTGAGAGAGAGAGAACATATTTACATGCTGATCTACCACCAGCTGTTAGTATAAACCACTTATGAGAGAGGCTGAACTCACCCTTTGGTAGGCCACAATGAGGGACAGTAGAGAGATGGTCTTCCCTGTTCCTGACGGCATCTCCAAGACTCCATGACCCTGAACAGGAACAGGTTCGGTTAACACAGAAAGCAGCAGCTGAAAGTAAACACTCACTTTTAAACGTGAGCGAAATCTGAGATGGACACACTGTACTTCCCTGAAGGAGCAACACAATACGACACAGTGACACAAAAGGTAAAATCTGGACTAAATACTGTAACTTTAGGAATCATCTCTTCAACTCCAAGGAAGGAAAGAAGGAAAAAAGTAACTCAAATTTTAAAATACATACATGACTAGACTGATCACATCAAGAAAAAAATAGAACTTTTCTTTAACTGGAAACAGCAAAGAGCAGAAAATTTGATTATCTTAAATAACTGAAATAACAACTGGATAAAAAAGATGACTCGTCTTCCACCTTCTTCAGACCAAAATGAATCTATTGCTATGCTTGCATCCTCCTCTGTCCCCGACAGCAGCTGTACAGGCTTCATATATCAACCCCTTCGCATGTCCTCCTTCACCACATCCATTTTCTCTGAGTCCTTCCTCTTCTCTCCTGCCTGGCAGCTCCATCTTCAACACCCTCTGATCAATATATCCACTATCCCTCCTCTGCACACGTCCAAACCATCCCAGCCTCTCTAACTTTGTCTACAAACCATCTCAACCCTCTGATGTATTCAACTCTAATCTAACCATCCTCGTCAATCACAATGAAAATCTTAACATCCTCAGTTCAGCCTCCTGTCTTTTTTCAGTGCCACCGTCTTCAAACCAAACATTATACCAAATCTCACTACCATCTTGTAAACCTTGCCTTTCACTCTTTCTGATATCATTCTGTCACAAAGGACTCGTGACACTCATCTCCATCCAATCCACCTCTCTTCTCCACTGTTCATTCACACGTGTCATCCAACCTCTGGACTGATCGACAGTCCAGCTTACACCCAGGGTATTTTGTGTAGATAGGAGCACAGATGAACCTGTGCATGAAAACCACGCCTTCAGATTAACCTCTGACACCACCCACCTTGGCATCCAGCGTCCTCTTCAGCTCCAGCATGTAGGAGTACTGCTCGGGGTAGATGTAGTCATAGGGAAAATACACCAGCAGACCCTCAATGTTGAGCCTGCAAGGAAACAGCAATGATGCTAACAGTGCACAGCAGCTGTACAGACTTCATACTGGACTATCTTTAAGCCAAGTATGTGCGAATGAGTGCGAGACAGCTAAAATAAAAATTAAAACAGTGATTTGGATAAACTAGAGCCACAAAACTCTGATTTTATGTGGACTTGGCTCAGGTATGTCACAGTTGCTGGAAACGAGCTAACACTGAAAGCCCATGTTGTCTGTTTGTACTCAGTAAAACACTCACTTCATCTTCACAGCACGTTTAGCGGCAGCTCCTCTTCTTTTTACGTAACTTATGTTATTTTAAAACAGTCATTAAAATTTGAATGTGCGCAAAAAACACAAAACAAAACGCCGCATTAGCAACGCCACAGCCTGCTGCAGCATTTAATTCTTCTTCGTTTGTCGTTTAAACGCTATCAGACGGATTACGGCCCCCTACAGGCCAAAAGAAAAACTAAATAGTCCACTGTAATGCTTCGAAGTTACATTTAAAAACCCTTTATTTAATTAGTTTATAGTTAATGTCTCCTTATATTTATTTTATTTATGTATTTATATTTAAATTTGACGACGATTACTTCAACTGGAAGTGTTAGCCTGCTGCTATCGGCGCTAACTTTGACCACATTCGAGTCATATAACAATTTAATTTCCGGTGAATAGTTTGTAATATAAACGCTAAAATAACCCATCAGTTAGAATCGCACGAGCTTCAGTGTTTAATGGTATACTGTGTATTATCAAACAGCCGTTACATCTTACTGTGTAGAGGTAAATGTGACTTTTCGGTCGTTTTACTTTTTACGTTTTAATTATAATTCACAGCTGTGCTTTCTCGATGCTTTCGTTTATTATTTGGGCTTCAGCGTGTACAGCAAAGGCATGCATGTGTTGGGTAATTTCATTATATTTTTTTGTATTACTTGGAATACCCTACCCGAATAACTTTATTTTCACAGGCTTTTCCGGAAGTAGTTCTAAGTCAGCTGCATTAATGAGATTTTAGTCATTTTAAAGAGTTGCCATTCCAAAGAGTGACCACACGGGGGCAGCACATAGCAATAAAATCGCCCTTGTGCACACTATAACGTCTGATGTATCCTTTCAAAATACTCCGATTAGGAAGAATTTTTCATCCGCAACCAAAACAAAGTAATCTGAATTCTCAGAATATATTAATAAATAATTATAAATAGACCGACAACAAAATTAAACTTTTTTTTGCTGTCCAGATTCTTTAATTTCACACATATTAACATTTATTTATACAGATTTATACTTTTACTGCACCTGCACTGAATTGAAAACTAGTTTTTAATGGTTTGAAATTTAATCTGAAAACTATTAAAAAAGACTTTTTTTCCCTTTTTTTTTTTACTGTAATTACGTCACTGTGGTTCAGAGGTTTGGAAATCTTTATTCATCTCATCGCTGCATGTGAAAAACACCCATAAAGTATGCCTACTAGTGTTAATGTCTATAAAGCGTCTGTCTGCGAAGAAGAAACCGCAAAGTTTTTGCAGTAGGAAACATTTTATTCGTACATTTACAGATTAATCATACACCATAGATGACATTTGAATAATAGGCTACTGTGATCATGCAGACAGTGAATGTCAGGGAGGCAGAGAGTGAGCCACAGCATGTATAAAGACAGATATCTCAAAACTGATCAACAAAGCAGCACTTTTTCTTATTCTTACCCTTAAAGCTTTTAAACAACACCAACATTAAGCATACCCAGCTTCTCTCTGATGATAAAAAACTAAAAAACAAGGTTAAACCTGCCAGTGAAATGTTGATTAAATGGGATACAATCATATTAGAGGATGACAGTAAAGTCAGCAGCAGCGGAGTTGATGTAAAAGAGTGAAGATGTCAACATTTCAGCCCCAAATCACACCTTAGGAAGCCAAAATGAAGAATTTAACCTGCAGCATTAAACTAGTAGTATTAGCAGTTTGTAGCTTAGTCTATGTACGTAACATGAACTCTGCTGCAGAAATACACATTTATCCTGAAAGAATTAATAGCTGTGCAGCTGGAGATTCCTCCTGTTTTCCCAGGCCGATCTGGAGACAAGTATATTTGACTCTGCAGAGAAGTGAGCAGGAAATCCTCAGTGAGAGTCAGATTAACAGGCGATACAGATTAAAGGGAGCAGTGGTGATGTTACTGCAACTGTGCTGGTTAACTTGGAGCAGGGTTGCCAACTTTCAGCTGTCAGTTGGGGTGAGATGAGGGTGGCGATGTTTATGTGGGATAATTAAACACAAAAAATGATGCAGGTCACAGGTGAAGGACAGCCTGTATTTCCTCTCATAACTTGTTTGTGCAAGCGATTCGGTAGTTTTGGCACACTTCTCTATCCCACACTGGGATGTACTTGTGGATCAGCACAGCTGTTTCACTTTTTTATACTAGGTCCATTAAAAATTTGGGAGGCTGTCGCAGAATGTGGGACAGTTTTTAAAGATGATAATCTTTTTTTTGTCATTTTTGGATCACTCCTCGCTTTAAATAACCTAGAGAGAGGTGCTGCGACATATTTTAGGTAATTTTCAGGATAAATCTGCCAAATTTGTTTTGCTAGTAAAATTCTAAACACCTCTTGGCTTATTTTATTGGTTAAATTAATGATTAGAGGTGTCATCCTCCTATACAGCCTGCTGTTATGGTAAACATCCATAAACACTGTAAGTTGAAAAGTTTTGTTGCAGGGTTAGTTAATAGTTCTAAATAACTAATAAAGTTAGCTCTGTTGGACTGTTTTGGTAAATATGTGCAGCTGTTTCGCTGTGGGGACACTCACATGTATCCTTGTGAAGTTGCAGGTATTTAATACACTCACAGGAAAGACTTCCCCCATCAGCTGAAAGCAACAGGATGTTTATGGACCTGTTTTGTTCTAAAATGGGCAGAAAACACCTGCCCAAAACATACATGCAAATGGGTGTATTTTTTTTAAATAAAGGAGGGTCTGCAGGTTTCTTTGGACACCGTGAGAATGACGGTGTGCACGTAACCGTTGGCAACCCCATGTTATAGTTTAAAATCTATGTGCATGAGGTTCAGCTTTGAAGGCTCGAGCAGCAACGTCCTGCATTTCAAGCTTCTTGAAGTCTTTTATCACCTTCAGACTCGGCTCCCAGGAGTAGGCGGAAATATAAGTTCCCCTCCCTCCTCCGTCAGTCCCTCCATCTTTTGTCTCCATCAGTCTGTTCAGAGTTTTAAAGGATATATTAAACCATGTATAAAAATATCTTTTTGTCTCATTAATCTCAATCACAGCTCGCAGTGGTTGTCCTCAGCTTTGTAGCGGTCCATGATGCTCAACACATCCTCCAGGATGGATGGGCCCAGATCCAGGTTCAACCCCGCAATGGAGTCGGAGCGCGACACACCGGAGGGCTTTGTGAGGCCGGCGGGGTGGAAGACGGTGCAGGGTGACTCGCTGCGTTCGCTTCGAAGATCCTCGTTGCTCAGGTAGGTGTCGGAGTCCAGGCTGAGGCCCCGGCGAACGTCCTGCGGCCCGCAGATCTCTGACATGGAGTCCTCAGAGGAGCCCTCAGAGAGGGAGCCGGAGGAGGGGACGAGTCTGCGGATAGCTGGGGAGAGGGAGATGTCACGGCAGGGCTCGGACGCCAAGCGACCCACCACGCCATTCTCACAGAGCGACACGGTCGGGTGCTGCTGGCGCTGACCGTCTGTCTGGCTGCAGCCATTGTTCTGTTTGGGGGTCGCCGCAGGAGGGTGCTGATGGTGGTGGGAGGGACCATCCAGATGGAGGCGTGGCGGTTTGGGTGGAGCCTGTTCGTGAGCGATGAACACAGGCATGGAGATGGTGTTCTTCAGCAGGCCGCTGGACGAGTGCTGGTAATGGTAGCCGTTAAAAGCGTAGCTGTGCACGTCCTCTTTCGCGGTGAGGCCGTCTCCCAGGTCTCTCTCCACACTGTGCGAGCGGGCGTGGCCGTTCTGCGTCCGGCTCGTGGGTGGCAGCATGTCCATCTTACCCTGGAGGAAGCCGACGTCTCCAAACATGTCGCCCTCGCCTTCAGGCCCCACGTGGGCACTGTGACGCACGTCGCCCAGCGGGGGGCTGATCATGTCACCTGAGAGGACGTCCCGGAGCTTCAGCTTCTTTCCCTTCTTGGGAGTCGTTGTCTTTAGGTACATTGGCGTCTTTGCAGGCATCTTGATGTGGATGTTGGGTTCCTCGGGCCGTTTGAGCTCCAGCAGGAGAAATTCAGCGGAAAGCAAACAGCACTGAGTTGATAAGAAGCTCTCTTGGCTGTTTTTCCCACTCTCAGCTCAGATATCCAGTCTGTTCTGCTTCTCCAAGCGAGTAAACAAGTATTTGGGTCGGTCAGAGTAGCGATAGCAACCTGGCGGTTGAGCCTCACACTGACATGTGACTCAGGAAGGGAGAGGAGAAAGGCCTTGACCTCAGATCAGCTCCCTCTGTCTTCCCCTCCTACGCAGAAAATCCATATCAAAGCAAACGCCGAGCCCTCGTCTCCTCAAACTCTCGTCTTTATCCCGGCTCAGGCAAACAGCATGCAGGGGATCAAGACTGGGATCTCTGGCTGCCTCGCCGTCTGCTGCCCGGTCAGTCCTCCAAGTTCCTCAGAAACTTCAGGAATGTGACATCAAAACACTGGAGATCTGTGAGGAGAAATCAGAGCGAAAAGGGAGTCAAAAAGAGGCCGAAAGAGATCGAGGGGAAGAGGAAAAGCAGATAGATGGGACAGAGGGAGGAATGAAGCCAGGGGGGAGATTTACAAGCACTTTTTTCAGAGAGCCAGAGGACACTTGAAGGAAAACACTCCAAGAATCCACAGTGTTTGCTCAGAGGGCCCTGCCTGCCCCACACTGTGTGAAAATGTGTGACTGGAGGTCCTCGGGCTGCTCTTACAGAGTCACGCATTAGTCTCGCATTCCCAAAGACCCTTCAGCTTCGTCAGTGGAAACACAAATTACCACACCGAAACTGTCGGTTTTAAAACACCTCGTGCCTAATCACAGCATCTCATCAGGAAATAAAGTGTCTTTCCCGAGAAAGACACAGGGAACACCCGAAGCCTCGAGATCAGAACTCCAGTTATTTAACTGGTTAAACATGTAGAAGTGCAGGTTTTTCAGGACCACAGTTAATACAGTTTATCCACAGCTCTTCAGTTTCCACTCATTTACTTTAGTCATAGCAGATTAAAGCTACTAACACTGAGAGTCGCCTCACCAATGGTTAGAAAACAATAAAAGGGGTGAAAAAACAGGCAAATATCCGATACTGACAAAGTGTCTGAAGTGTGAATTTGTTCTGTGCTCAGTAACGCCATGACCTTATGCCTCTGTGCTAAATTGCTTGGGTATGGAAAAAAACGGCTAGTGTGAATGGCTGAAAGAGGCCAGTAGTAAAAAGCAGTTTGTGTGCTCAGTAAGAGCAGAAAAGAGTAGTTAAGTACCAGTCCTAAGTTTTTACATCTACAGTGCTTAAAAAATGTATTAGAGCACCTGTCATAAAGACAAGTACACAAATAATTTAGACATCTGTCAGAAAAAAAATGACTGAATTTACGTTTAGATACCCAAATCTGAGCTGGCACACCTGAAGTCTGAGAAGTGAGAAATTAATCAAGCATAAAATTCAACAGCTAAAACAAATTTTTTGTTCATGTTTGCAAAAAACTGTAATTTGGCGCCTTAATTAAAAAACGTTTTAATATTTTTTTAGTATTTTTGGTAAAAGTACATTTGAAAATTCACGGATAACAACAATTATTATAATTTAATATTAAAAATACAATTTAAAGAGTAAATTACCATTAGACAAATATAATAACTGATTTTTGGTAATTACCAGTTCTGTTAACTTAGCTGAGGCATAAACCTTAGATTGGGTGGTGATCTAAAAAAAATGTTTTAGTTTTTGATTTTAGTTTATTTAAGGTTAGTAACCGTGGAAACAGCAGTACTTCCCTTGGTAAAAGCTACACTCGCTCGAGCCCTGTCAGTTTAGACACCGTCTCTGCTGCACAGAGCTGTTGCTTTTGCTTCTTCAGTGACCCAAAGACTTGCATTCTCCTGCAGAGGAAATCAGACGAGCCTCCATCATTTAACAGGCGGATTAGAGAAAAGCTTTCCATGCATCGTTTAGAAAAACAGAGAAACAGTAGAACCAGTTCAGAGCCATCTGGTCGTATGTTAAAAACCAGTTGACCAACTTTTGATGAACCTTTGGAAGAATTTGGTCTTTAACAGTTTGTTTTCTTGTATAATTTTCAGATCTTGTGAGTCAAATTGCTGCTTTATCTGCGGTCCCCGTGTTTAGAAATGAGAGAAGCACGCTCGCAATGAGCATAAAAACATTTTTCTTTAAATCACACAGCCGTCATGTGTTTCTTGTGACTGCCCGACCCTCACTGGGTGTGTTTACTGAGGAAGTACATAGAGAATACTTTGGATTGCTTAAACAAATCTCTTTCAACAAATAAAATCTGCTGTCTTGAGTCATATTTGTGCCTCGGTCTGGGTGAAAAAACTGTTTATCAGCAGGGTTGATTTGTGCAGCTCTGAATCGTGTGTTAAATCTTTGTATTTCTGATGACTGTTATCAGTTCTGACTCAGTCGTGTTTTTGTTTTTTTAGCTTTTTAAATACCTAATAAAAATTAAAAATACCAGAATGAGATTTTTAGCTCAGCTTCAGAGTTTCCAGCACATCACAGAGGCATCTGAAGGGGACCTGTGAATCTCACACTGGGGTCAGACTGAGGTCACGCTAGAGTGCAAAACACATGCGGCTTGAAATTTGAAAGAGGGTCTGAAATGAGTAAACTACGAGTTCAGTTTGAGATTGAACCGTGTTTGCTTCTTTTATACAAGTTGCTTCACTTCTTCAGAAATTCTCAGTCCTCCTGTGATTTTGCTCCGGGACAAACTCTCATCGGTTCATCAGGATTTTATTTCCGTCTTTTCGTATTTTCCAGCTGCCCCGTCAGACGGAGTTCTTGGGAAACCGCTGACACAAACGGGAGAACTTTATCTTTGGTGGAGTCTTTTCGCGTTGCAACATGTATCCTGCGACACATGCAGGCCACCCCGGGGACACGCTTTAATGAGGCCTGAAGTTTCAAAACACTCCTATGTGGAAAAAAAGATTCCTTACAGGTTACACCCTGGAGTAAAAAGAGTCCAACTAACAGGAGCGTTTGCACTGAAGAACACATGCAACGCAAGTGAAATTTGCTTTTCACAAATTCAGTAAACAGAAGGAGAGGGGGAGGTTTCTTTAACCAGCGTTCAGAGTGTGAAAACAGAGAGTGTGGCTTTGGGTTCAGGTTCATTTAAGGCTGAGGTCAAACTTCACTGTGCTGATAAATGATTAGAAACTATGCAGCTCTCATTTATTCTTTAAACCAAACCGACTGGATGTGTTTTAATGACATTACAAGTAGTTATTGTCTCTGTCACAACAGAGCCCACTGAGCATTGGTGGTTTTTAGATATTTGAGTGAAAAAAAGCGAAATCTTATTTAAAAGCTGCTAAAAAAACCAACTATGAGATACACTCCCCGGACGCTTCATTAGGTACAGCTTGCTAGTGCTGTTTTTTCTTTCAGAACTGCGTTAATTCTTCATGGCACAGGTTCAACAAGGTGCTGCAAGCTTCCCTCAAAGATTTTGGTACATGTTTAGATGACAGCATCACACAGTTACTGCAGATTTATCAGCTGCACATCCATGATGTGAATCTCCTGTTCCACCACATCCCAAAGGTGCTCTATTGGATTGAGATCAGGTGACTGTGGAGGCCACTTGAGTAACTGTCTGAGATGATTTGACGTGTGTGACACAGTGTGTTATCCTGCTGGAAGCAGCTATCAGAAGATCAGCACACTGTGGCTGTAAAGAGATGGACGTGGTCAGCAGCAACACTCAGGTGGACTGAGGACTTTACATGTTGGTACTAAGGAGCCCAAAGTGTGCCAAGAAAAGCTGACAGGAGTGCGCACTGTGGTCTTCTGCTGCCATAACTCATCTGCTTCAAGGTTTGATGTGCTGCATGCTCAGTGATGCTTTTCTGCACAGCTATTTGAGTTAGTGCTGCCTTCCTGTCAGCTCAGCACAGTCTGGTCTTCTCCTGTGACCTTTGACATCAACAAAGCATTCTTGCCTAGAAAACGGACGCTCATTTTCTCTTTTTTGGACCCTTCCCTGTAAACTCTACGGATGTTTGTGTAGGAAAATCTCAGCAGATCAGCAGTTTGTGCAACACTCAGACCAACCCGTTTGTCACCAACAACCACACCACACTCAAAGTCACTTAAATCACCTTTCTTCCCTTTTCTGATGCTCAGTTTGAGTTTTAACAGGTCGTCTTGATCATGTTGAGAGTTGCATTAATGAGCAGGTGAACTGTGTATAATTAAATTACTGTCTGTTTTGAAGGATGGTGCAGAGAAACGGTCCTGGCAGTTGACTAAAGTGGCTCCAGTTAAGCAGACCTGAGTCATTTGTTGTACTGTCTGTTTTAATTAGCTCAGCTCTGACACACGATGATCTGATGAACTCAAATCTCCGGGATGAAGACACACGCCTCTCTTCTGTGATGAGCAATCGGTACGAGGAAGTTCAGACAGTGTCTGATGGGTGAGAACACCCCAAACCCTTCCCCCGATACTGGCAAAGACATCAAAGGGTAACTTTCCACCTATTATTAACACTCCAGGTGTTTTCAGCCCAGTTAGTGTTGGGCCTCTATGGAGGCCTTAAGACTGTCTTCATGAGTTTATTATTTAAATTACGAGTTTTAAGTCTCACTTAACACAACATGACATTCACTCAAAATTTTGTTGTCCAGGAATTAGACCAAGAAGGAAGATGAAGCAGAGTATGAGTGAGGGTGTGGCTATTTTTTGATTTCTCCCCCCCAGCTGAAAGAAGTCAAGATCATAAAAGCCAAAGCGCTCAGCCCGAGGCTTCAAAGCCCCACTGATGGGTGACGTTACACTGGTTACATCCATGCTTCTTCATCATCATCATCATGTTTCAGATGTCAGATCTTATCCTGCACGACAGCAGCTACTGCAGGGTAAACGTAGTGTAGTTAAAAGTGAAATGGTTCCTCCGGAGTTGTATGCATGTGGCTAAACTAGCCACTACAGGCCTGATCTGTAACAACAAACTGAAACCTCCTAAACCAACGTGGAAGTGCCAACAACTGCAATTCTATGAACGTCCACTTGATGTAGCCGCAGTGACGTCACCCACCAATAACTAAAGTCCTCTGATGAAGTCTCGAACTGAGCGTTTTTGCCGTATCCAACTGAGAAACGAGGGTCACTGCGTACTCATATCCCAACTAAGGCCTGCTATGAAACATGCTTTATCCTTCTTTGTGACTCTAATGCAAACCATAATTTCCAAAAATAAACATGCCCTGTGTTCAGTGACACTTCAAACAAGCAACTGAGACAACAAACTCACCAGAAAGGTGTTTACCAACGTTACAGAGCAAGGGACGTGAGGGCTGTTTTCTAATAGAATTCTATACATCCAGACTAACGACAAGTCGCCCCCTGCTGGGCAACGGAAAGGGTGCAGGTTTAAGGCACTTCCACAGGGGTATAAATCACCCATTTAAGCTGTTTTCAGGCTCTGAGCTTGAAATTATTATCTGAATGACAAGTGGATGCATGCACTGGCGTAGGGCGCCCCTCCACTAACTCACCCCACTGAATTGGACGTCTTGAGTGGAATTTTTGGAGCATTTTTAATGATAAATAATGTGGGTTGTTATGTGGATATTTGTTCTATGAGCCCATCCAAGAAGCTCCAGTTCTGATGGGTGAAATTCAAGCCTATGATTAGGGACAAAACAAGACTTCATGATATGACTTCACCATCCCATAGATGACATTATGGCATCTTTTATTGCCTATTGTACCAAATGTGATTTACACCCTCATTTCCTCCATTTCTCTCTCTGCTCCTCCAACAACACTTTGCACAAACAGCTACGAGCGGCAAAGGAACCGAGCAGAGCAGCAATTCTCTCCGTCTGACAGCGAGAACATTTCAGATGACATCATAAACAGCTCCGTCTAATTTGAGCCTCTGAGAGTCATAAAGAAAGCGACATTAACTTGTCAGCGCTCATTTTAACAAAGGGGGCAAAAAAATACCAGTTATATTTATGCAGCACAAGTCCAAGCAAAGAAACACCACGCCTGATGAACTCGCAAAAATAATGAGACTGACCACAACAGTGCAAAGACCAACAGGGATAATGGATCGGTCAGAACTGGTACAGAAGGGCGGAGGCATCTTCAGACGCTGGAGAAACAGTTTCTCTGGATTTTATGAGTTTTATGGTTAAATTTGCTAAATTTGACTCAAAAGGCCTGGAAAAGGAGACAAAATGCTTTCTTTTTTTTTTAAATGTTACCCTTATTTTTAATGGATTTCTACATGTTAAAGCTTTTTAGGCTATATATTTGTTATTTTCACATTTGCCAACTAAACTTTCGATAACGTGGTCACCAAAATGTATCTCCAGCAGTTTCATGGCCTAACAAACCTAATATGCATCTACAATTACAACACCTACAGACTCAGAAACAGCTGAGAGCAGCAAACAAACTGCTGGGCCTCTCTTTTTCCTCCGGGGGGATATTTTGCTTGCATGTCCAGGCACTCTTGTAAATTTGGAGGAAGGGTCACTCCAACAAAGCTGGTCAAAGTTTGTGGCGAGGTGGAGACTGAGACGTGTTTTGAAGCAGAGAATCTGTGATCTCGTTTATTTTTACTCTGGCAAAAATACTGTCAGAGAAAAAGTCATGTTTGTCCACTTGCTCTCAACATTTACTTAAAAATACAGTGAGGACTCAGGTATAGAAAGAGTTTTTAGATTTATCCCTGAACTGTTTAAAACAAAAATCTCAAAGAGTTGCTCAAGTTATTCCAGTTAATTCATCACAAAATGTGTAAGACTCTTTTAAAAAAAATAGTAGCTATCAGATATAACTCCATTTCTAACTAACAGGCTTCATTATTAGTTTTGTGAGATGGGCATGGCTGGCTGGCCTCCTTTCTGAGTGACTGCTTTTATCCGGTGATGAAATAATGGGGGTGGTTTCTTCTGGGATGAAAACAGTCAGATCCATAGAGCCTGAAGGCTCAGTAACTAGTCTGATTAGTGAGAAAATGATATGAATCATATTCTATTCCTTCACAGTCATTAGTCATCTTGACCTAATTGAAGTACTTTTGGACCAGTGCTCCCCACCACCATCATCAAAACCACCAAATGAGGAAGAATGGCACTCCTTTTCTCCTCTGGAAAATCATGCCTCAAAGTAATCAAGTTGTTCTGGCCCTGAGTTTTCTTTCCTTTTATTTTAATTTGTCACCCTTTTGTAGGAGAAAACGTGGTCATATTCCTGCAGTGAAGGCAGTTTTGTGTAGAAGGAGTCGCAGAGCTACAGAGAGGAGACTGTTGTGTAATGTTATTAGTGAGGAAATTCAATCGCTGCAGTCATCACGATCACACAGAGACCCACTCACACTGATGGCTGTGACAGACTTGAATTACTTAATACAAGATCACAAGAAGCAATTAATTATGCAGCTAGTTCCCAAAAGATCAGACAACCAATCGCAGCGCTTCTCATTTTTTTAGTAGATCTCTCTAGTAAAACCAATTTCTTATCCCTGGCTTTTACCATCGTTTCTAAAAACACACACACGTCTATTAGATGTCTTGTGGAGACATCTAATAGACATAATGCTTTCCCTAGCCCCTTACCCTAACCATGAAAAATGAATGTCTAACCCTCACCCTAAAGATAACAATAACCTAATTGTAACCATGTCACTAAAACGACATTTTGAGTCTCAAAATGCCTTCAAACTTGCGGCGACCAGGATTTTGGCCCCCATAAGGGCTGTTGGTCCCACAAGTATAGTAAACTTTCAATTTTTGGTACCCACAAAGATATGAATACACAAATACACGCTTACACAAACACACACACACACACACACTCACACACACACACACACACACACACACACATCATGTACACGTACCCCTACTGGGAGCTTTGTAGTGTCGATGAAGCGTGACTCCAATGTTTGTTGTCCTTGAGCTCAAGCGTGGGTTCCCAGCGCAATTCTGTCTGAACCACAACATCAACATAAAACTGACTGACCTCTGAGCCTCACTGTGACACACGAGGTGGGCATCACATACTTGTGTACTCCTCTTATTCGCCCTATCAGCCTAAATACGAACGGAGGGAGAAACTCTTTCAGACGGCTGGTTGGTATTTCTTTGCATCACCTTTCCTGGAAGCTGGAATTTGGGCCACTGCTGATGATGCAATCAACCACAGAGGAGGCCGAACTAACATCTGTTTCTGCTCTCAGGCCCAGTTTGTTTAAAGTCTCTCCACCAAAACGGACCGGAGCCACCCATGAGTCCTGTCATCTCCTGGGACAAACACGTACTACACGCCTGAACGCACGACTCTGCGGCTGCTTTCATTGTTGTTATTCTCCGCAGAGTGGCGCGTAATTGCGCTCAGCAGGCGACTGTTGACAAAAGCATTTTTTCTCCTCCATTAATCCGTTTATTTTTGCCATAAAGCAAAGCTGACTCCGTCTGTTATCTGGCTGTTTTCCCACACGGTGGTTTCACGCTAATGCAGCTTGTGTCTGAGAGTTAATGGTGACTAATTTTCCATATATCATTCGTGCCGTGGGTGTACATCCAGCCTGTTTCTCCTGATAACTCACAGCGATTATTGTTAAGTACCAGTAAACCAGACTGCATGTGAAACCCCAGGTGAAGCAATGTGCGCTCTAATGAGTCTTTAATGTTGAACAACCCCCTTTTTTCCCAGGTTTAGGTTTAACGTTACCGTTCCTCCCCCACCCCCTCATAAATGTCTGGAGGATAATAATCAAAAATATTCTATTTTTCTATTCTATTCTATTCTATTCTATTCTAAAATGCTGCCAAAACTGAATGAAGGCGAACTCTAGTTAACTTTCCCTCTCTCCCTCCGTGCGCGTTATGTAACTGCAGCCTCTCAGATCATCCCATGTCCTCCTGAAGCCATCCTGCAGCTGACTGATTGGTACCATTGGAGCAAATCTTTGAAGTCTAATCGACACAGGCAGCCACAGATACAGGTCCAGTCAGCTCTGACTGGCCCACAAGGCTTTTGTTTTTAAGTATTAATAAACTTTAGCCGATATGCATACATATTTTTTTACAAAAACAAAACATCAGACTCTTACAGCGAGTGTCTCCTGGCTGTGACCTCCACTCTTGGGTAGTAGTTCGCTCCTGAAGCACCACATGTAGCAGTGATGTGCTATAAAATGGAGTAATATGCCTGCCTCCCCCCGTCTGGGGGGATGTCTAAGGCGCTTCTTCTGCAACACTTAATCTTCTTAGAAATTAGATCATCACGAACCCAGATGGGGAGCGATTGTCCAACATCGCCTATTCTGTCACTGCGCGGTGAGTCAGCGATGACTGGTGGATGAAATAAGAGTCTGGCGTAATTGTGTCACCAGAAAAAAAGTATTTTATAAATTAAATTCTTTAAACACGTATAGCTTTACGTTGTTTATGACGTCAGGAGTCGGGGACACGTGCTGAAACCTTTATTTTTAAACACTGCGTTCCTTCAGATTTGTCAGCTCGTTGAGCCGAACTGCGCACGCAGCGCACGCTGAAACTAAAGGGAGTGCCTCTCAGAAAACACACACGTTTATAAATAAAATCACACACAGCTTAATTTTTCTTATTTTTGTTACACAAAACTACAAATCTCCTCAAAGTGTAATCTATAACCACAAATCAACAGCTGACCACACAAAAACCGCAAAAAAAGATAAAATAAAGTATTTTCTCTGATATTTACCTACAGCTCCGTCATTCTCCGGGAAATAAACCCACTCTTCTAGTTTGGTCGTAAAATCCACGACACAGGGCTGAGGTGCAGGGCAGGTAAACCTCTTAGTGACGGCTGATTACTGTCTCTGGAGCGCTCTGAGCGGAGAAAGTAAACTGATCAGCTCTTCTTCTCTTAGAGGAGTCAAGTCTGCAGCACTGAGCAGGGAGTGCTTCCGGTCATGATTTTCACAATAAGATATTTCTCCTCTAAAGCGCTATCGCATTTTGTATCACCCACCACCCTTGGACTCAGTGGAGACATTAAATAAATAAATAAATAAATAAAAAGAACGAAGGCAGTATAAATAACCTTAAACGTGATATTTGATCGTGAACATTTTTTGAAATATTTGTTACTTGTTTTATAAAATGCAAATATAAAAATAAATACGTATCCTTTAGCCCTGTCTTTGAGAATCACTTTGATAATGAACCAATTTAATGCCTTTTAGTCAACACAGAACAACTCATTTTGGCAAAAACGAGTGTGGGCTTTTATTTTAAGGGTAAAGATCACAGCTTCCGGTGTCACTTTGCCTCACAGGCACTGACGGTGCAGACGCTGTGATTAATAAACTGTTACATGGGTGTTTATATCAGCACGTGGGACTGAAACCACCAGAACTTCTCAGATAACACACGAGTGACAATGTTAATCATACAAATGACCACGAAAGAGCCGCGAAGCCGCCGAGACACTGAGGTGATGAAGCACCTCTGGGAGTCTCTTGGATCTACAGGTGTGAAACCATAAAAGGTCACAGGTCACAAGGTGAGAATTAGCCTACTATCAGGACGTAGATCTCAGTTTATGACTTCTTTACTGCAGAATGAACTTGTTCATATTTAATTGATCAGTAATTAAATCATCCCCACTGACCCCTCTGTACTGTGCAAGTGAAACGGATCAGTTTACTGACCATCTGTTCACTTTAACCAGCCAATTACAGAGCTCTCTTACTGTTGATCTCCTGATGTGACAGACGGTGTGGAGGTGATGAGGGTGCTGTTCTTTAATTTGATTAACAGCAGGCGGAAACCGCAGACCTGCTGCTTTGCAGCCAGCAGCCACCCTGATGCAGAGTGATTAAGAAAACGGAGAGCAGGTCTCTCGGATGCCTCGCCAGACTTTGTTCAGTGTTCATAAAGGAAAGTATGGTGAGATGTTTGGAGAGCTGTGAGCTGCATTCAAAATCTCAGCAATTCATGCTGCAGTTTCTTTTTTTTTTAGTTTAGCACAGAAAATAAATGCTGTTTTAAATGACTGAATCTTTATTAATCTGTTTAGACATCATCATGCTGTTAGGTAAGAAATATATCAGACTCAAGGAATGTGAATGCACTTAAAAATATCACGACAGACCAAACATTTTGCTTCTGCTGAACTTGGTTCTGTTGACTATGAAGTTATCACAGAGTTTTGTGTACTTGAGTTCATATACCGACGGCTAATGTTTATGTTAATGTCATATATCCTTCTGCAGCAGTTGGATCTAGGTCAGTGAAATAAACATTTATCCTGTTGTCTCCACAGAGCTATAAAGTCTCAGCATTACAGGGAATAATTATGCATTTTAATTGGCCTTCAGTTTATTTTACTGCTGGAGCACAAAATTTGGAGGCACAGTCTGGTGCTCCCAACAGCATTGGTGCTGGGTATAATTGCTGCAAAGTAATGAGGACTCAACAAATGGAGAATGCAGACGTTTGCTGTTCGCAGGTCAGATTGCAGACACATCTTGTTTACAGCTCCTGAAGGACGCCCGCAAGGCAAATTAAACCCATTCCCTCTTTGCTCATCCACTCGAGTGTGCTTTGAGCCCTTCTGCAAAGAAACACTGGCGTCTTTTCCGCTGAAGCAGCATCACACAATAAAACTGCACACGTGCAGAACAACCTCCAAAGCACGGGAGATGTTACTTTGGGGATTTGAGGTTTCATTGTGTGCGTTTCTGGAAGCGCTTCATCTTCTTCTGTGACACACAGGGAAGCAAAAAGGGCCCCAGAAGTTCAGCAACGGTTAAATCTAAAAGTTTCCCGTGGAATTCCTCAAAGCAAGACCAAAACGACGCTCGCTTTATCTCGCTTGCCCACTGTATTACTCTCACTCGCTATCTGCAAGTGTTTGAAGGCGTGTGGAATGTGTAAACTAGATAAGCAAAGAATTACACAACCTCACTGAAAGATGTGGTTAGATCACTGAATCGCAAACACACACACACACATTTATGACATCACCTAAGTAATTCAAGATGTAATCAGGGCAGTATGAGGTGGGTCCATGTGCAGATCCATAAGACCACTATCATTTGTCTCTCCCTGACACACACACACACATACAAACGCACAGGCCGCCAGGCCCCCCAGGTGCTGCCCCATGCAGAGACCCCCTGAGAGGTTGGTGTTTCTCCACTTCTTAAACACAAAGTCGGGGGTGGAGGTTTGTGTTTGCATTCAGTAACAGAGCTTAACCCCAAAGCAAGGACGAGTGTGAGGTCTGTTTAAGTTATTCATGTGAGAACAAAAACAAGAAGGCTATTAAATTAAATCTAAAACTATGAATTGCTTTCATATGAAGCGTTCTGCTTTGTTTTGTGTCTGCAGTTCGTTAAGAGAGGGAAGAGAAAAGAGAAGCAGAATTGCAGGAAGAAGGAAAAAGGTTGCATTTCCTCACGCTCTGGAACATGGCACCACGTTGGTCCTGGAAGGCGATGCTGGCAGGCAGGATCACAGTCAGGGCCAGTCTGTCCTCTCTTATTGTTGGTTATTATGCAAGAGGCTAACTCAGCCAGGTGGAATTAATCTGTCCCCACGAGACACAGATTTCACAATAAAAGACCTGGGATTAAATTCCAGTGTTGAGTCATCTCAAGACTCACTTCCCAGGCAGATTACTTTCTGTTACACACAATTAAACCTCCATAAAACTCATTTAAATGTAGATTCCGATCATTTAGTATAAATACTCCATATCTGTGGAAGTTACACAATATTTTTAGTCTACAGTATAAAATTAAGCTCTCTTAGTTTCAAGTTCATTATTTGGGGTTTGTATTGATGTGAAATGAACGGTCCTACTTAACATCTGCTCATTTATTCTTGTCTTATTAGCGCTTGTGTCAGTGTGTCTTTTTTATCTGTATTAGCTTCCTAAAGTACTTCAGATAAACCCAGAAAGCCATAAATCTCAAAAATGCTGTAGCCTCACTGGTCTTGACCCACACAGTCCAGCATGCAGCCCCGCAGTGGTTCTTGGTGAGCGTAGGCGTGTACTTCCATTTCCGAGCAGCGAGAGTCACGAACAACATACAACGGAGACACAAAGTGACCTCATAGGCAGGAATTCTGGGAATCTGTGAGTAAATGAGCCTCCATGTGTATCCATTTAGTTTGCAGTGATTGAAGCAAACTGCTGCTCCTCAGGGGTGATTGGCCGAAGGAAGAGGGAGAAAAAGAGGAAAATGAATGCTGGAAAACAGATGAGGAAAGACGAAGAGAAGAGGAAGAAAGACACCAGCTTTGAAATGAGGGAAAGGAAGTTAGTGATACTGACTTGGTTGGAAGTTAGATGAGTCAACTTCAGATTATATTTACAAATTTCTTTGGAAATTTTATCAAGCCTTAATAATTTAATGGTAATCTAAAAGATTAAACTGGAAATTTTTAAAGAAAAACACACACATTCATAAATACAAACACAAGAAACATAAACGAGCCCTCTGAGTTTCAGCAGTGAGTTTCAGCCCTTGACAAACACACATCCACTGTAAGGACTTGCAGACTGGTCATTTCATGTCTCTGCATGTGTTTCTGATCGTTTTGTGGATTTTCACTGTCTTTTTGGTCCTGGGTCTCTGGGTAAGGTGACAGAAAATATCCCAGAAACTACAGGGTTTGAGATTTTATATGAACAGTCAAGTTCCTAATTAATCCTATGAAATATTTTGTTCCTCTAGCTCCAAACACAGGACAGACTTTGCATTTATGTTGCATTTATTAGGTCAAAAACCACTCTACAGCCACCTGGGTAACATCTATAACACTCGAAGCATTTAATGATGTTGATTTCTCTTTATTTCAATTCTTTCTTATATTGTTCCTGGCAACAACAAGAAATGCCTGTGTTATTAACCCTGTATCACCAAGTCTATCATCTGTGATACACAAGCTTTTCAGACCTCTACATCATCAATTTGATTACCTGCATAAAATACTGGATGTAACAAAAATGATACAAATTAAAACTGATATCTGCAAATTGATATTTTGTTTCTTTTTTACTTTTAATTTGACTGAAGGTTCAGTTAAACTTGATTTAAAAAAATTAGTACACGCTAGTGTACACCCAGCGTCATGGGTGGATGGACTGAATCTATAGGTGGATGCTCCAAAGGTAAGGATGGAGGTAGAAGTTTAACTTCGAGGGGATAAAAGCTTTTTCAAACCTTTTTTTGGGGCAAAGCTTTTAAGCTTTATTCATTTATTTAAAATGAAATGTGACAGCTGAGCTTATAGATGCAGTTTTTATGTACCAGGGATTGTTGAAGATTATTTTGAGCTTCAAAATAACTGCCCTGATAATTAAAGTAGTCTCTCATATGCTATTGGAGGGAGCGTTGTGAAATCAATACGGTGAACATGTAGAATTCATGAAAAAAAGCTTGACTCAGCCACTGTGACATCACTGTGATGTCACCAGGGTTGTAGACAATAACAGAGCCCTTTGTTTGGCATTTTGGTCATTGCCATATTTATCCAGCATCTGTTACTAACCATCATATCACAGTAAATTTAAGTCTGGTTTTTGCAGCGAATCAGTCATCGCATGTAAAATAAAACAATACTGGAAAAATTGGACGCTTTAAAATGTGTTTTAGTACAACCAAATGCTGACACGAGGGCTGGATGTGAGTCACTGCCTGCTCATCGTGTAGTGACTTGTATCCACTTTGAGTATAAAATACGCCTGTGGATAAACTACTATAAATATTTAAATCAACCAAATCTATCTGTTGTTGCAACGCTTTTGTAAATTATCTTGAGCATCATCAGACTGAAGACATAACATAACAGAGTAATTTCAGCAGTGAACAATACAATGCTCCTTTAAAAATAACCACATGGATCAAATTAGCCAGATAAAATCAGCTGGCGCGGTTTTGAACTGTGGGGAGTTAAGTTAAAGTGCTTCATGTGCCACTGGGCTTCCCTACACATTGACACTGTAAATGTCATGCCATTTTTCCAGCTGGGCTTCCCAGAGAGTCGCCCGGCGGTGGAAACCAAAACAATGAATGATGTAAGAGGACCGAGGGCAGGAAAACACAGGACACTGTAAATGTGTCACTGCGGCCTTAAAATATTCAACTGTTAACATAAACGCTTGACAGAGACGTGCACACTTACACAAATACACAATTTCACCTCCACAACTGCAGTGTGTTGTTGCATTAGACATAAAGCTACTCCATATCTCACTTTCTTATACCATCTACCTCAAAACAGTGTATTAAACACACTCTGGGCTGCTCCTCCAGCCTCTTCAGCCTCCTTCCTTTCCCACAATGCTCTCCTCTTCTTTGGTCTCCCTGCGTTCCTCCCTCTCTCCCTGCGCTCCTTCCTCTTTTCCCCCTCCTCTTCTCTGTCAAGGCTCAGAGGTCATGTGGAGGGTCAGAGCCACCGCCCTCCTGGAACAAACACACTGAAATAAATAGCAGCAGAGAAAGAGAGGAAGGGAAGCGGCCGGATGATTGCTTTTCTACTTATCGCTGTGCCTGAATGAAGCAGGGAAACAGGCTGCATGTATGCGTCCAGAAATTCATTTTGAAATCTCGAAGGTGAGGATGTGCAGCATGGTACTCACTTCCTCACAGGGGTGTTTCAGGGTCGAAGTGGAATTCAGATGAGCTGGCAGGAGAAAGCTTGCCCGCGAGTGTCAACACACGTTTAAAATACTAGAAGTGCACTCAACAAAACTGGAGGTCTGTTGGTACAACTAAACACACAAAAGTCCTATTATTTCATTTTTATTCATATATATCGCCAAATCGCAACAACAGTCACCTCGAGATGCTTTATAAGATAAGATAAGATAAGATAAGATAAGATAAGATAAGATAAGATAAGATAAATCTTTATTAGTCCCACACATGGGAAATTTCTTATATGGATTTTTATTATGGCAAGATAAAGGGGGCGCTGGTTTGGCTCAACGCGTTGAGCAGGCGACCACATGGCGTGCAGCTGTGAGCGCCCGGTCCAGGTTCGGGTTCGAGTCTGACCTGCAGCCCCTTGCTGCATGTCTTCCCCTCCCTCTCTGCCCTCGCTTTCCTGTCCTTTCTCCACTCTATCTGTCAAATAAAGCTGAAAAGGGTAAGATAAAGAACCTAGTAGAGAGAAACCACTGATAACCAAGCATTTGGTGACAGTGGGAAGGAAAAACTCTCTTAACAGGAAGGAAACCTCCAGGCTTAGGGAGGCCTGCGTTTAATTACATTAAAGGAACAAACACCACAAAGACAGCTGATAGATCCAGTTCAGCGACTGTTCAGATTTTAAAATTAGTTTATGCTTGAGCTTATCACACTGGCACACAGGGGTTAAAAGTGACATCGCAGCTGACACGTGCGGTCGTTTTGCCTCGTGCACCTCGATCATCAACACAGTTGTTGCTCTTTTCCCTTTTTTTTCCGAAACCAGCACTGATGCTGTTTTTTCTGAGTCGCAGTAATGAGGCATTTGCTGCAGTAAGTCTGGTTCTGAGGTGCCATTAAAATCGTTTATGTGGCTGCGGTGACATCACAGTTCATGCGAGCGTTGGCCAGTATCAACCATATTCCCTGCTTTGACTTGCGGCCTAGACGGCGCTCTCCTGTAGGCAGTCTTTACAAATCACTACTATACCTGAAGCACTCATCAAAGCAGACTAGTGGACAGGTTCAAGGCTTAATGTAAATTAAATAAGTGAGTTATATATTAAAAAAAAAAATCTCCCTCACCAGCAGGTACCATGAAGGGAGACATTCACTAGAGACCAAAACTGCAGTTGTTTATTTGTGGGATTTTAACCATTACTGAGTTTTGGAGTCAGCCTTGTGTGGCCATTAGAGGAACTGGAATTCTGAATTAGCCTCATTTTTTACAGAACTTACAGATTTTCAATTTATCGATACAAAAAAGTTTCCAGCAACTTAAACAACATAAACAAACTGTATGTGTGAATTAGCGAGCTGGCAGGTTTACTTTGGACACAGTCAGATTTGCTGTGCCAACTTAGGTTGGCTAAATACAAGGTGTAGCATCATATTTACAGTGGAGACATAAAAGGGATATCAGTTTTCTCATCTAACGTTCTGCTGAAAAATAAATAGGTGGATTTCCCAAAATATCAAACGTTTCCTTTGAGGCTCAGATCGAGGGTTAAGGTCAGTTAGTTTAATGTTAGCGGTAGGTTCAGGGGCTATATGGAGTGTAGTCGAGTTTACAGTCCAAACACGTGTGTTTATATGCGAGTGATTGGCAGACAGCATAAACCTGGGAACCTCAATAGTTGAAATACAAGACAAACAAACATCCAGCATGCCTTGTTGATCCTGGAACGTTTCCAGGGCAACTAAGGTGTGTGTTTGTGTGTGAAGCGTAGGAAAAGCAGAGGAAGCTTAACAGATGGAAGCTTTAAAACACTCACCAATGTTTATCTCGTAAAACATCAGGACTGAGAAGCAAACCATGCTTGTGTGCATGTGCTAAATCCAGCGTATGTGTGTGTGCATGTCTGTCTGTGTGTGTGTCATTTGGATTAACAAGTGTGTATCTCCATTCTTAAGAAACACCCAACAGAGGCGAGTCCAAAATCCGGTGCCAATGTTTACTGCACTGTGTTTAAGTGTGTGATTGTATGTGTGTATTTCTGCGTGAGTGAGCGCGGTTCTGGGAACACGCCAGCTGTGGATAGCCACTTTTAAATTTGGCCTGTGGACTGGTTCAGTATGCTCCACAACAGGAAGTTGAGATGTTGATGTTGGAGTCTCTGGGAACGGAGGCCTCGTGCAACACTACAAGCTGTGCCGACGTCATTTGAAACGATTCCCCTGACTTTAATAAAACTCGGTGCTTCACAGGGTGAGCTGCAGCTCCGTTTGAGGAATGTGTGTTCAAGCCTCTGAAATGTGGTTCATGTTGCTTTGGCAGCTTTCTGAATGGCAGGTCGTGCTGTCATCTTCATTTAAAAAAACATTTTAATTGGTTCGCTTTCCTGCTCTTACCAGCAAACCTAGCTGAAGGTGATTGTGTTAAATGGTTTAGTGTCATTCAAAGCTACTGTGCGTATTTTCCATCGGCATGTTGCAGCGTGCTTTAACAAAGCCAAGGCATTCTGTGCTCAGGCGATATCTTCCTGATCGCGCAGTATCAGACAAACTGGAGTCATGAACACTTGGGTGAAAAAAAAATAACATCAGCTATCCGTTTTATATTCACAGTCAGAGATATGGGACATTTTTCACAAATGTAATTTAAGATTGTAATATAATAATTACTACAAATAAATCTGAAGCAGATGAGAATCATTGATATGTCTATGTTTTGGGTTTAAAAATGATTTAATGAACCTCTAGGGCTGAAAAATAAGGCCAGCATGGAAGGGCCAAAAACAGCACTTCCTCTTTGAGGCTGACTTCAAACGTGTGATGACGCCCATGTTAAAATACTACTTTACAGCTGAAATAAATATGTTTATATTCTGGTGGAAAAATAGTTTTGTCCTTCATAACAACTGTGCAGTGAGCAAATATTTTTATAACTCAACTAGGCTGTCTAGTGACAAGTGTTTTGAGAAGGTGTAGTTCTCTGCTGTAAGTCTGGTACTGGCCTGATTAACAGAGGTGTGTATCTGTGCATCCACCTGTGGAGGGCTGCTGCTTGCTAACCAAGTTTGCTAGCGTTACCTGTTAGCTTCACACGCCACCTTTTTGTCCAAATATGGCCCCTTCGAGTTCCAATAACTGACACTGTAGCAGCAAAAACACAAACACCGAGTCTAAAACCAATTGTGACGTCACTGCGGCGATAGCCGTCTTACATATACAGTGTATTGTTTCACAAGTCGGTAAGTGGCTGTATTTATTTACAAGCTTTTTCTCCCTCACCGATTCACACGTATACGACAACTACATACAGCCAGGAATGGCACCAAGTTGGTGGCCTGACCTGCTGAAGTCTGTTCCATCCATACTTTGGCTTCCCTCACCTCCATGCGAGGGTCAAACGATCACAGGTATGATACCTGTGATCATTTGACAAAACATTCATCATCCTGAGCCACAGCAGACCAGACCAGATGACACTGGGAAAAATAGCACATTTAAACTGTTTCAGGCAGTGACACGTCCTGCACGAGAAGTAACAAAGGTTCTTTTTCCCAGTTTTCCAGTTTTTCCTCTGCAGGTTTATGAAGGTGACGTTCAAGCAAGTCTTGTATCTGACCATTTTCAGCTGAATGTTTGTTTTGCTTATTAAGCCAGCCACTCAACACTGATCTATGAATCATTTAAGGATTAAAAAAAGACACCTAGCATAAAGAACCAATTTTAAACCGTATGTTTAGACACTTTGTTACTTTGTTATGAAAACATTTGTTCCAATTCCTCCTGCTGAGTCCATGAAAAATGCCAACGATACTGGTCGACAGGTATAACATTCTGTTTTTGCACTGACGGGGTGATTTACTTTAGCCTTGAAGGTCCAGATGAAAGACCTTACTCGGTTAACTTTCCTCCTGTTTCAGCCGAGGTGGATGGCGTGACACTTTCAGACAGTTTGTATCACAGGCTTAAATTTTAGGACACCACAAAACTTCACGAGGAAAAGTCTAGATTAAAAACAGGATCTTATTTTGAAAACATCCAGCCCCTCATTCTCAAGACATCTGTCCTGCACGGCACAGACTCTGTTGACTGTCCCTTTCTAAATAAACAGTGCAGCCTGAACACCAGCATCGCAGTCTAATAAACTATCTCAGATTACACTCAGAGTTTTGGCTTCAAACCAAATAACTTCTAGATGTTTACATATGTGCTGAAAATATACTCCAGGATTTTATAACTCTAAGAGCTCTCTCCCAAAATTCGTACAGCATTTGAAGAATGACATTAAATGTCAGTTTCAGGATGGTTATCAGTGTAGAGAGGAAAAAGTTTTTCTTTTTTCAGACTCTGGCCTGGCTGAGAATGTGATGTTCCTTTTGGCTCTGACAGGAAAGCACAGCATTGTTTAGTTGCACAAGTGATCCATCATGGAGGAGGAATGGGACCAGTACAGAGGATGAAGAGGAAAACGGAAGGAGATATGAAAAGAGTTTGTTTTGATGGCAGCAAGGACAGTGACCATCAAACCATGAACTGTAGTAACCTGAGCACAAGGAAAGAAAGAGAGAAAGGAAAGAAAATGAGGAAAATAAAAAGGACAAGGGAGGAAAGTAGGTTTTTAAAAAGGAAAAGAAAGGAGGAGTCTTCCCAGGATGGGAGCAGCAATGGGAGGAATTTTTTTTTTCAACAGGCACAGGAAGCGGCGTGAATGTTTATTTTTGTGGGGACCAGTTTGGAGTTATAGACCTTTGGAAGGCTTCCCACTTTCTGCCATGCCTCCAAACTGCTGTTTGAGAGTCCGGACCTGGTTCCTGGGTTCAGGTAAGAAAGAGTTTTAGGTCAGGCTTAGGGTAAAGGTTCGGGTCAGGCATGTAATTGTGGGGAGTTAGGATAAGAGGCTAGAAGAGCCTAGGGAATGCAGTATGACTGCCTGTGTGTGTGTGTGTGTGTGTGTGTGTGTTTGTGTGTGTGTGTGTGTGTGTGTGTGTGCGCGCATGCACCAAGGCCTCATGGGAACTGCAAACTTGACAATCCCAGAGTCTTAGTTTGATGAAGTGGAGGGCTAAACGCTGTTATCTCACACACACAGACACACACAGACACACACAGACACACACACACACACACACACACACACACACACACACACACACACACACACACTCACCCTTATGCAAAACAACATAACATACATGTGCTTAGGCTCTCAGTTCTCCTTGAAGTCTGATTGTTTGTTTGTTTGTTTTTTCAGATAATGTGTTAAATCAATCAAATGTTGATTTCATCATCTTACATTATCCACCTGTAAAGTCCAAGTCCTAGTTAGATATCCCTGACAGAGTTCCCACGACACTCTGGGGGGTCTAAAGGTCTCCATAATAATCCAGCAGTCTCTAAAAACATCTAAGTGGAGGCTTCACAGACAGATACAGAAGCAACCAAAACATCAGGACCACTGTAGTCAAAGGGACGTCGTTATTTCCATCTGCATATAAATGATTCTGTTTTTCCATGTGCACATGTGGATAGCGTGAGTCTGAAAGTAGCATTAAGATCCCAGCACTGAGCAGAGCAGGCCTCAGTGGGAACAAGTCAGATATGGCAGCCAGGGAGGAGGTGGGTTGCAAAGTAGCTTCACGTTCACTATACAAACAGACACACTTATGCAGACAGACACATCTGTGGAACCAAAAATTACCCTTAAAGCAGCTTGAACGGCTCCACCTGTATGATGTCTACCAACTGGATATGTTGAAGGGTATCAGCTGAGCCATCAGCTGATGTTGGTAGGAATTGGCTGAAATGGACGGTGTGGTCCAGCAGAAGTGACACAAGTCTGCATGAAAACATGCAGAATTGCAGGGTTTCTTTCGTCCATCTGTTGCGTTCATTCAAAGCAATTCAATCAGAACATACAGTGAGTATTTCCAGCACTCAAGGTGCTTTGTACTGTAAGTTAAAGACCCTTTAATAATAATAAAAAAACCCAATATTCAACCAACCCCCTGTGAGAAGGCACTTTGTGACAGTGGGAAGGAAAAAATCCCTTTTAACAGGAAGAAACCTCCAGCAGCACCAGGCTCAGGGAGGGGCGGGGCCATCTGCAGTGAACGATCGAAGGTGAAGAAGGGGAAAAGGACAACACACACAGTATGGAAGAGAGTCAGAGATTAGTAATAACTAATGATCAAATGCAAAATGGTGTATAAACAAAGAGGAGCGTGAAGAAGAAACACTCGGTGCATCATGGGAAGCCCCCAGCAGCCTAGGCTTATTGCAGTATAACTACAGGGAGAGTGGGTCTACAGTAGAAAGGGTTCATTCTGATCAGGATTATCTAATCCAGATGAGTTTAATATCAAACTCATCAGGATTATCTAATCCAGATGAGTTTAATATCAAACTCATCAGGATTATCTAATCCAGATGAGTTTAATATCAAACTCATCAGGATTATCTAATCCAGATGAGTTTAATATCAAACTCACCGTTTGCCACACTGTCACAAAAAATGATCTCAGGTTTGTATTTACTG
This sequence comes from Oreochromis niloticus, assembly GCF_001858045.2. Lineage (NCBI taxonomy): Eukaryota > Metazoa > Chordata > Actinopteri > Cichliformes > Cichlidae > Oreochromis > Oreochromis niloticus. Next base: position 34,807,875 of record NC_031979.2, read on the forward strand.
TAAGTGAAATGATGATTAATACAAACAGCCACACACACAAAGGCCGATACAACATAGATACTGAGCTGTGAGGCAGATCTATAGGAACACACACACAGGCACTCATGTGCACAGGCACCACAAGCATGTGTCTTCCACAAAGGCTCCAGTCACATGTTGAACAGATACATACCAGCATAGTGATGTCAGTTTGTTCATCCCAACCTCGCACTGCTGATCTATTCATCAGAAACTCTGCAGCTGAAGGCCACAGTGAACACTGCCAAGTCTTTTCACTGTCAGAGTCTCTCAGAAATCATTTGTTCTTAGGGTCTTCTGACGTCACGAGAGGCTGTGTGAAACTCATCGGGTGTAGCTGTGTGCTTACATTTTCTGGAGTGCCAGATGGGTGGAGTCAGCACAGTAACAGAAGATACAAGAAGTGGCACCAGGCGAGATTTAAAGAAAATCCTTCTGACGCAGCAGGTGGAGCTGACACAGAAGGGAGCGTCCTGTTCTCGAGTTTTCCTCTCATGCAGGAGAACCGGTCACGATTCCTTCACCATCTCCATCAAAGAAAGATTCATGTTAATCTGATTCCTGTTGGATCAAATAAGTCAAACCTTAAGTGATCTGTCATATGATTTGATACATTTGAAGTCTGATTCCCTCAAGAAGGATTCAGACGTTTAATTACTGTAAACAAAAATATGTTTTTAAAATAGCTGATGTTTATAGAAAGCATCAGCAGAAAATAGAGGTGTTAAACTCAGTTGGATATCAATTTGCTGTATCCCACCAGGTGCAGTTTGCTGAGGCATGTTGCCAGTTTGTGTAGAGGTCACAAAGTGGCAACATGCCACGGCAGGAGCAGAAACAGATTCACGGCTCACCTTCAGGGTTTCTCACCATTTCTACCCAAAGCACAATAAAGAGTCCTGATATTACCACAGAGACAGTGTCATCAAACCTGAACTTCATCCTTTAACAAATTAAACATTTGATTTTATGTTTTTTTCCTCAGCACATAAAAATAACATTAAAGGGACATTCCACACTTTTCAACTTTTTATCATTTCCTGTATTTTCTGTACATTTTCTCCCACAAACGTATTACATGAGGTCTAATATGGTCAGTCAGAAACATTCCCAACTGGCTGTTACACTGTTGATCACACAGACCACATAGCAATAACATTAGCTCAAAAAAATTAAAGGATCAGGTTTTAATCAGAGTACGGCATCAGGTCAGTTAAACTTCTGGGATACTGATCTGGTCAGTAAGTAGCAGAGGGCGCTGCTAATCAGTTTCAGCTGCACTAGATTGGCAACAATGGAACAAACCTCAAAACAGGAATGATTTTTCAGGTGGAGGCCACAGAAATTTCCTCCCTTCTCATCTTTTCTGACTGTTATTTCACTTGCTTTGCATTTGACCAGGGTCATGGTCACTACTGGTAGCATGAGGTGATACCTGGACCCTACAGGCACATGCTTGCTGAGGATGCACAGGTAGTCCAACTCTTCCAGGATGGCACATCAATGCAAGCCATTGCCAGACAACCTGATGTATCTCCAAGCTCAATAGCATGGAGGAGATTCCAGGAGACAGGTGGTTACTCAGGGGGCAGGGCCATAGAAAGCAACCCGTCAGTGCGACCAGTATCTGCTTCTTAGTGACAGGAGGAACAGGATGAGCACTGGCAGAGCTACAAAATGCAGCTGGTGTGAATGTCTCTGACCAAACAATCGGAAGCATACTTCATGAGGGTGGCCTGAAGACCCAACACTGTCTAGTGAACCCTGTGCTCACTGCCCAGCACCTTCAAGCCCGACTGGCATTTGCCACATGATACCAGAATTACCAGCTGCACCACTGGCGTCCTGTGCTTTTCACAGATGAGAGCAGGTTCACCTTGAGCACATGTGACAAACGCTAAAGGGTCTAGAGAAGCTGTGCAAAATGCACAAACTTCCACAGGCTAGGCAACCATCGGCAACCTGCCATTAGATATCAGGATGAATCCTTGGGCTGACTGTCAGACCCTAAGCTGGATCAGTGGGTCCTGCGCCCCCCCCGCCCCCCTGCCCCCCGGTGCACAACAATGTCTGGCCTAAATCCAACAGAGCACCTCATGTTATGTTTTGGTCCACGCGACACCTCAGACTGTCCAGTGTCTTTGAATTCAGCCCTCTGTAGGCTGATCATTTTAATTTCCATCAAATGAGTCATTCCATGACAAATCATTGTCATGGAAAGATTCACAACACGTTATCCAGTCAGTATATCTATACAGTCTGATTTTTCCCCATTGAGATCTGCTGTTTCTTTAAATTTTTCAGCAGTTTAGTGTTACGTGTTATTGAATCCTTAATCAGATGTAAAAGGTCACGTTTCGCAAACCAAATGTTGTTTGTGTGATAAGCTCAGGGGTTTGTTCAAGTGTCAGGGAAGTCTTTCCACGTTTGTACATGGTTTTGGTTGGTGACCTTTATATTTGGAATATGTGGCATAACCAGCATATAACCGTTATTAGCGCTTGTTTACACAACAACCAAGACAACAAAGTAATATCCAGGATTTCAGTTAAGACAGCTATGAATCAGGTCAGAGTTTGAGTCTGTTATTTAATTAAATAAAATAAGCTTTAATCAGGTTACAACACAGCATCTGAGGGGTTTTTGTGTGTATTGTGGATAAAAACTACTACTGTGTGCTGCTAACGGTAATGAAGTTCTAACAGAACTACATATGTTTCTGGGGTTTTCTTTGCTGCTCTGTTCGGTTCAGCGCACACAGTTCCTACCTTCCTGCCAAACACGAGGATTAAAAATAAGTCTAATAAGTCTAGCCTGTGAGCTGCAGGTTATGGTTGCAGTTTCCACAGAGTTCAGAAAGACATTCTGGCAGTTGTGTTCAAATGATCAGCTTGGCTGTCCCAACATAATAATAAGACAAAGACAGAGCAGAAATGAGAGGTGGCGTTTACATTTGTGTCCTTCTGGCATTAACAGACACTCTTATCTGAATCAGCTTCCAACAAGCAGCTCACAGAGACAGACAGACTCCCTGTCTGGAGAGCGTGGGCGCCTGGGAGAGAAAACGACCACAGGACAACAATATGTTCTTTACTTTTATTTGACGCAGATGATGGGATTAGTTGGTTAATTGTTTAAGCAAAGAAGCTCTTTAATAGTAATTGCCAGTCCTCTGGGTGCAATAAATCCCTTTAGTCCTTTAACGTCTGTGTCCTCCACTCTTCAGCGTGCAGCATGTGGGAATTTTTTAGAGACTCCCATGATAGCGAGACAGACGGGCACAAAAGAGAGAGACATAAGAGATCTTGTGAATGGAGATTGAAAGTTCAGCCTGGCCACCAACGTCACCCTTCACACGCTGCGCCCCCACAGGCGCAGGACCAGCACTACGAGCACCGCGGCTCACAGACCATCAGAGTCCAAATCCAAGCTGAAGTCGTCCTCTAAGAGGATCACATCTTCTAAATATACTCTCACCACAGGTAGTTTCCCCGAACAGGGAGCTAAGCAGATTACTGATAACAGATACGCCCAACGCACAACTCAGAGTGTGAGGGAACTCTGGGAAAACACCAGTATGAGTACAGGTCATCTACTTAACAATACAAAAAAACCCCAATGCATCATACTAAAAGTAGACGACAGCACTGCATATTTCCCTATTTCAGCAATGAGTTTTCATGTCCTCGGAAGTCTGGATCACCATATTCAATCCCACGGATCTTATCTGGAAAACTTCAGCTGTGCTGAAGAGTGAAGAACGTTTTGTGATTCTTTTTTTTTGTTGTTTTAAATTCAGTGGATTTTCCAGACTGTCTTTACTTTACTTTCAGTTTTGTCATTACTAAAAATGTAAACCTATTTAATCGTTTTAATGTTTTCTAAATAAATTAAAATGGAGAAAAAGAAGAAGTTGAGAATAGATATTACAATACAAACCAAAGTTTATTGAAGGCAGTTCACGTGCAGATGTCCCAAATTTTGATAAGCATCTGCACCTCAGCCTCCTCAGGCCAAATTAAGAAAGACCCAAGTCAAAGATAAATGTGAAGTAATCAGGGCAGTCTTTACAGAGCTCTAAAAGCACTTTGTCACATTAAATTATATTTTTATTTATAACCATGCTATAATATTTTCTGATAAAACAATACAATGGTTTAAATCATAACTGTCTTACCATGAACTATATTTTATTGTCAAGAATGAAAAATCTTGACCTCTAAAACGTTGTTCCACAGGGGTCTGCTCACACGGGCGTGCTTGGGATCATTGTCCTTCTGCAGAGCAGAGCAACCAAAGTTTACCTGTCAGACTCTAGATTACTTTGGTAAACAGGGGAGTTCACTGTCGACTCGGTGACTGTAAGGTGCCTCAGCCTCGTGGCTGCAAAACCAGCCCAGATCATCACCCCTCCAACAGCGTGCTGGCAGTTGGTTTGAGGTGTTTGTGCTCATGTTCTGGGTACTTTAGTTGGTGCTGTGCATCATTGTCAAACATCTCCACTTTGGTCTGCTGTGCTCCTGAAGTCTTGTGGTTTGTTCAGATACAACTTTGCAAACGTAAGCTGGAAACACGTCCAAAAAAGCCCCACTTGTTCATTCTCATTCTAATTTCGAACTTTTAAATTTAACATGCCAACTGAGGCCTAAACATTGCACGGTACATCACCCTGGAGTAAATTTGCTGAGACGTCCACTCATTCAGATGGACTTCATGTTGTTTGTTCCCCAGCTGATGGCCAACAACGATTACTTCTCTAACATCATTGCTGAGCTCATTTCTTCTTGTTTCAACACACACCTAAGACCACATAGTGAATCATTATACTCTATACAATGGACTCCATGTATGTGCAGTGCCTTACAAAAAGTAGTGTACAACTGATAATCACTGCCCTGTAGTTTTTGTTAAATAATTTTGTAATGTCATACTTTGTTTCTACCTAATTTTTAGACAATTTTTAATATTTCTCAATTTCTAAAACCTTAGAATTTAAAGAGGGTATTCTCTAATTTATTTATGATGTTGTAGATTTTGTGTTTTACATTACTGCATTTGACCAAGGAAGACATAGGAAGTTCCAGACATCAAATCTCTTAATTAAATAAAGGTAATAATCATTTTAATTAGCTATTGGATAACCTTGTATAACATTGTGTTGTGCTGTGCTGAAGGTCACAGGCAGGTACAACACGTAGAACCAAACCGTCAGAGGAGAACATGTGCGCTCGCGTGTGTGATAGGAAACCTTTGAGGTTCGGGATGAATAGTTTGTCTTCCTGGAGCCAGCGCTGCAGGATGGGAGGGTAGCAGGAAGTGAGTCAGTAGTGGATCGTACTTAACCAGGAAACAGGCTGTGTGCTGCTGAGGTACTGATCCAAATCCACAGGGGCCGAGCCAAGAACTGCACGGTTCAGGTCTAAATATATAAAAGAACAATAAAAAAAAAATGACAGCTCGCTTGTGCAAAATACATCTGAAAAGCAGGCCAAAGGGTGTTTTTAGATAATCTGTGATTTGACTGGAGATGCAGACAGCTCAGCGGTCACTACGTTCATCCTGCTGAACAATTGTGACTTCAATGAATTACTTAGAGGCTTCGAAAGAAAACAAAAATGGGTCATATGAATCATCCGAGGTAATAACGACACAGGAAACACTTGAAACTGATTGATCATGTATTAATTTTATTTAAATACTTACAACCTCACCTACAGTGTACAGTTAGAAAACTCCACTCCTCCAAAGACGAGAACTGGATACTGGTCAAATTTACATAGTGAGGGAAAAACAAACAAAATAATAAAATATTTTTTTAAAAAAAGAAAAAAAAGAAATCCATAAAGGAAAAAACAAACAACTTTCACACTTGCTATAGCTGACACTCAGCCTCCTGACAGGCTTTTAAATGGACTGGCAGGGAGGAGGACATAATAGTGAATTTTTCTTATCTGAATCTTCATACACAAAACCAGACATGAACGTCTTTCCTCTCCTCACGCTGCTGCAGAGCGCCAACGCCCCACTGAGGTGAGTGGTAATCTCTGACATACAAAATGATTCAGCTCAAAATTTACAAGTGAGGAAGTATATTTACTCAAGTATAAAAAAATAAATTAAAACGTTTATACACAAGACAGACGACAACGATCCTGAGAGCTGTTGTACAATCTTCACTTTCTGGAGGTCAAAAACGTCTGAACCCGCCACAACTGACCGCACACGCACAGATTCACCAACGAGAATGGCAATGAAACCGCTCCCTCCTTATAACAAACAGGAACAACCGCTTTCCCTCACCCTGATTCAGACGCTGGACTCACTTCCAATTCACGGTGTTTATGGCAGACGTTCTGGAGAGAAGACTTGCACTCTCATCTAGGCTGTAAGTCCAAACCATGAAGTGAACATTTCCACAATTACACGTCCACTTTTTCAAACAATTTTTTAGTTCGTTTCATTTATTTTGGTTGGCATGGTTCAGATGAAAAGCAGAGGGAGCACAGATCAACGCGAGACGTACAAGTTATCTGAATTTTAGGTCCAAATGTAGTTTATGATTGTCATGGTGCCACCAGCCAAGCATTTCAATTGAGAATGGAAGACGGAAAACTTCTCTATTCAGAACAGCTAATAAAACAAAACAAAGAAACTAAACACGGAGATGTAGATGACTTTTAATTCAGTGGTCCAAATTCGAATGTAATCAGGAGGAAATACATGGAAATAACTTTGACAAAACCGGTTTTGGCAGCAGAGATAAAAAGGACATGATTCAATGGATAACTAACCGCTACCTAAATGTGCCAGTGGAGAGCGAAGTGACCGAGTCAGTCATCAGTCTGAGCAGCTAAACCTGTTTCCTGCTTTTTCCTAACACCCATTAAGCTCTACGGAAACTAGAGCTTAAGTGCTCTCCATATTCACAAACCGATAAAAATAAATGTTCAAGTGAAAGTCTGTTTCTCCTCACAGCAACCAGACCGGAGTAAAGGCAAAATCTGTGAGAATTAGGGGCTTCAACGGTTGTGTAGTGGTTAAAGAGCCTGTCACCTGTAAGAGCTAAACACCTGAAATGGAGCTGTACATGAACAGCGTGAAGGGTTACAGCCACTCAAAATATTAATACAAGCCTCAGAGACACAAGCTGACAGTGCAAAGGAGTAGAAAAATACTTAAAAAAGCATTTAAGTAGAATAAAGATTTAGGGTTAGACCATTTCAGTCATTTCTGCAGGAAAAAAAGTAACATGAAAAGAAAAAAAAAATGGTTTAGTTTGATATAACGCCAACGACAGAGAACAGTGGATGAAAGCAAAGGCAGTGATATGGAGGGCATTTAGTTTTGACAGGTGTAAAGTAAGTTGCCTCAGTGCTCTTGATTCTGTTTAAAGAAACACCAAAAATAAACAATATATTGTTGGGAAAATCAGATATAAAAAAAGCTTTTAATTTGTTACAAAGAGCACAGCCATCTGTAACTAACCAAAAAATATGCATATATACACGAGCACATCAGCTTTAAGAAGAGAAGAAATACGAAACAGAAGGATGTGAGAAACTTAAATAAAAGGAGATTTAAACACATGTGATGCTTAAAGTTTCATTCCATATAAATGTGTTCTGTTGTCAGGATAATCATTTTCATTAAGCACTGAGATGAGAGAATACATCTATTTATACATCAATAAGTCTGTTTAAAATAGAGATTTCACTTTAAACTTTAAACGCTACCCGAGAGTCTTTTATAGAATCTGAAACACTGTGGTTGAGTGTGTGTGTGTGTGTCTGTGTGTGTAATACGTCTGCTGCCAATCTTATCTAAACTCGTCTTACAGGCAGTTGCCGCAGTGCAAGTTTCTCTTTTCACTGACATGTTCAGTGTCCAAAAACTTGAATCAACCCACACCCAGCTGCCACATCTGGGGCGTCAGGGTTCCAGGATCAGTGTCACTGGCAGAAGGGAGAGGCTGTGGGGTCAAAGCCTTTGAAAACTTCCTTCAGGGAGCCGTTGTCCTGCTCTGTGGCTGCCTGATCAGACTGTGCAGGGCTGTTTCCCCCAAAGGGGCTGCTTGTCCCACCAGGCTTACTAGCCTGCTTCACAACACCAAATAAAGAGGATACCGGTAGGTTATGGACCCCTGCGGGCCCCTGGTCTGCAGCAGATCCAGGAGCACCCTGACCTCCAGGTGCAACCACCCCAGCTGCAGCAGCCCCGCCCTGAGCTGTGGAGTTAGGTGAAGGCGCAGGTTTGGGCCGGGGCCTGTTATAGCTGTTGTATCTATCCGTGCCTTGCTCTGTACTTTTCTCTGGCTCTGGTTGGTCCAATGCAGACTTCCGAACAAAGAGGGGCTCCTTGGATTTAGGTTTACTCGTTGTGGGGTCACTGAGTTTGGACTCAGTTTGGCTGGCTGAGCTGGGTGAGTTGTTAGAGCCACTGCTGGTACCAGGGCTGCCTGGTTTGTTAGTCCGAGGGTCATACAGACTAATGCTGCTCAGCACACTGGCACCCCCTGGTGTCCCGGCCCCTACACTGCGCCCTGCCCCAACTGAGGAGAGCAGCCGTGGGTCGTAGGGAGCAATGGCAGGTGGAGAAGAACTAGATGCTGGTGCAGGAGATGTGGAGGGAGGGGGCGCAGGTTCTGATGGCTGCTTCAGTGCCGACTTCTGTGGCTGGAGACGGGGATCAGAGGGGACTTTGCGGGCAACACGGGGGTCAACAGGCTTTTCTATAGAAGCTGCAGGCATGGACTGAGGTTGACCCATAACTGGCATAGTGGTAGGAGGTGTGGGTAAATGAGGAGGAGAAGGAGTCTGGGACGTGCTGGAGTTAACATTCTTCAGGATGCGAGACAGAAATTCAAATTCTGGGAGGGTGGAAGCTGAGGAGGAGGGAGCAGGGGCATCTAAGGAAGGAGGAGGCTGTACGGAAGGAGGCTGCGAGTGAGGGAGCGGCGTGTGGAGCTGCTGCTGACCGCGGGACAGACGTGAGTCAAGGGTGGACACGGGAGGGATGCCTGGGGGTAGAGGAAGCAGGTCCTGCTTGGGAATAGGGAGCGGAAGCAGATCTTCAGGAGACCAGGTGATGGTTTTAGCGAAGGCTGGCATGTGAAGAATAATATCCTTCTTGATGTGGCTGAACTGCTGCAACTGGGAACGTGGGTCTTTCAGAGCCATACCCATAAGCGGATCCAGAGGAATCGGCACAGGCTTGTCCCGTAGAACCCGCTCAGTCTCTTCCTCATCCACTGCCGGGGTCGTGAGCGGAGGAGGCTTATAGACCAGGGGAGGTTCAGGCTTAGCAGCTGGAGGCGAATGGGAGGCGGATCCTACTGAGGCAGCGGCAGCTAGCCTGGCTAGCCTGGGGTCTGCAGGTGGTCCAGATGACGATGGAGCGAGCGTGGAGTGGGTGGGGTCAGAGATTTGAGCTGACTCAGCAGCACGTGCCAAGCGTGGATCCCGAGCTAAGCGGGGGTCTGCTGGGCGAGCTGGAGGGTGGGAAGGAGAGGCTTTCTGGAGGCGTGGGTCGCTTGGATGCACGTCAGATTTCTGAGGAGCCTGGGTCTGCTGACGGAGGGTCTTCAGGATGGAAGTCACGCTACCACCGCCATCCTCATCCTCACTAGAATACCAGTTCCCTGAGTCACCTAGGAAAAGAGGGATTTGACATTTTGGTCAACTCTAAGCAATCACTGAAAGGGTCACCTCTGTCTCATTTCTGTTACACTTAAAATGGTTTTAAGTCTGAAGTCTTTGGTTTTACAGGTTTCTCCTGTTTTTGGACATTCATACGGAAAGAGGAATAGTTGCAAAGGATGCTACAACTCACTATGCCACAGGAATCATTTATACACAGATGCAGGTGCTGTTCCCCTACCTTCAGTGTCTCTGCTTTTTTCTGCTCCTCCCTCGGCCATCCTGCGAGCCCTTTCCTCTTCCTCTTGCTGCTTCTGTTGGATCCTCATGAAGAGGACGCGCTGAGCTGGTGGCAGAAAGTCAGGCACAGAGATCCCTCCCTGATTGGCTGTGGCTCCATTAGCAGGGCCTTCCTGGCTGCCTGACTGATTTCCAAATTTTCCTGTTCCTCCTCTCTCGTCCATACCGGAAAAACCCTGGTAACTGTCACCTGATAGGGAACAGACGACATTCTCATAAGTTTAAGAGCCACCATTGTTTGAAGTAAGCTGCTCCAACTCTATTTTGGTATTTAGTATAAAATGATCTCACCTTCTTGAACCACTCCCTCCATCTTCATACCCTCTTGCTGATTGTAGAAGTTATTGTAGAAGTTTCCTCCTCCCTGAGGAGGACCTGGAGGCATAGCACCTCCATGTGGAGGGCCCTCTCCTGGTGGAAATCCTCCCATCATTGGTGGTCCACCGGGTCCCATGTTGGGAGGGCCCTGGTTCATTCCAAGGTTGGGGCCCATGTTCTGCATGTCAGGGGGCATCATACCTGGAGGGGCAGGGAATCGGGGAGGAGGGGCACCAGGGGGCCCTTGAGGTCCAGGTGTTGGGGTCTGACCCTGGTTGGTACTGGGGGCCTGGCTTCTAATACAAAAGCGGGAGTGTGATTTAGAATTCGGATAGTGACTCTCAAAGCAAACTTTTTTTTAATTATTTAGAGTTAATTTAAAAAACGTAGATACTAATTCCTGTTAGACATTATTCTCTCTGCTAGTTGTGCATTTCCTAGAAGTCTGACAAAATCAATACTCAAATACTAAAATAATTATTGCACTGAAAATCCTTTGTCTACTCAACACTCAGGTTTTGGGAGGAACCTTTGAGCTGTTGTGAATCTAAGCAGCTGCTTCTCACCCTTAAAGCAGTTTCACAAATGTTCAGAAAACGTTTTCAGTTCTCAGAGTAAAAACCTCACACAGTATTCCTACATTCCAAAAACTGAGAACTTGGATCTTCTTACAGACAAAGTCAGGATGTGGATTATACAAATACTCTCTTTAATTCTTTGCATTTCTGATCTCTTACCTAACTGCCAGTTTCTGGGCCAGCTGTCCTGTGGGCTGAACTTTAATCTCAAACAACGAGGGGATCTTCTTCCCCATGCCTCCTCCTCCTCCTCCACCAGCAGGAGGTGGGGGACCCATGTGGGGAGGAGGAGGAGGGCCAGCTGGATTCGGCGGGCCACCTTGGAAGGGACTTCCATCAGGACCGTGGACAGGTGGACCGGCGCAGGGACCAGGGCCAGGGCCAGGAATAGGCCCTGGTCCTGGGGGACCTTTGACAACTATGGGCACCTGATTAGGTCCAGGAAGACCCCCAAAGTCACCAGTTGGAGGCCCAGCAAAATCCACACCACCTGTGTTGGTTTCAACAGGAACTGGCCGGGGAGGGGTTGGGAGGAGGCCGACTCCAGGAGGGGGCTTAGGAAGCGGGTTAATTCCTTGCTTCTTCAGCTCCTCCACCTCTTTTTCGTCCTCAGCTCCAGCTTCTGCATCCTCTGCCAGCATCTACAAAACCAAGAAAAATTCACTGCTAGGTGAATCTTAAAAAAACACAACTGAAGGCAAACAAAAACAACAGTCTGTCAACTTAAATTGGCAGACTGTGCAAGTGGCAAAAATCTAACTTATATACACTTAATAGTGTGAGAGTTTACAGAAAATAAACGAGGTGACTGTCTTCGAGGTCGGAGGTTCCTACCTTGTTAAGCAGCTCCCGAGTATCATCGTTGAGTTCCTCATGGGAGAACATACACTCGTCACCATTGACACACTTCCCTGTGGTGTGGAACAGCTTACAGGGGAATTCACGTAGCACGGGAGTCAAGGAGGAACACTCGTGTCACATTATCAGTTGTGTCAACACAGTTATCAGACAAAGTGGGTAAGGCGATTGATACAGCATGGCATCATATTTAACCTCACTCACATACAGCAGTAAATCATTTACCCTGATTATTGGATATAACAATTTACTAGTTCATCTTTTCTTCATAGTTTTAATGGTTGTTCAAACTAATATGAAAACTAAATGGTCATTTTAACGATTGGAGCTTTTAAAAAACAAACAAACCCTGAAACAAAACACTGGTGCATATATCGAGCAAGGGGTCAACTTTGGCCTGGTGGGCCGCCAGGATCGGAATAAACTGGTGTAAACCCTGGTTTGATTTCACTTATGCAATTTCATACTGGTAAATATTGCCAGCTTGACTTTTAACTTGACTCACTAGTCAGAGATTTAAGTTTAATTTGATTGGAAAAACTGGTTCTGATCCACAACTCCAGACTGCCTTATCTATACTGATAAAGAGGCTCTCCATGTGGTCAACAGCAAAGGATATCATGCATGTAAGGACAGTGGTCAGCTCGGGCACAGAATCCAGTGATGTAGAACTTGCACAACTCCTTCTTCTTTGGCAGCTCAATGTCATGGCTGAAGTTACAGTGGTCGCCCTGTTGGATGGAAAAAACGTGTGTGTTATGGATGTCAGGGCTGAGGCAGAAGCCTACAGATAATTTGTAGACCAAAATAAACAACACAGCATTTCCTCTGCATCTTGCAGCTGTCGTTATTACATGCTGCTGTAAGAGTTTGTTAGTATAAAGCCTTTTATAATATTTGTATTTAGCTATAGATTCCTGGCACCAAACGTTGAAATTTCCACTGGAAACCATTGTATTTTTATCCAGTCAGGGGGTAGCTAGTGTGCTAAACAGTATAGTTGGGTTTAAATTTGTTTCTAAAACATGTTTATAAAACTCTAAAATACTTTTTTTTTAAATGCATTTGAGGTATGAAATCATGAAAAACTATTAGAAAGTTACAACTCTGCATGTGTGATTTGGCAGAGATGTGCGCCGGATGCCCTTCCTAATGCAACCTCAAAGGAGATGTGCGCATGTCCGATTGGAACTAATGTAATACAAAATTTGGAAATGTACTCTTATTTCAACTTAATATGTGCACTTTGAAAAGTGAACTGAACTGCATGTATATAACAAAATAGCATTAATAATACATATTAATGATATTTGTGCCATCCTACCCAAGTGCATCTCCCCTCGATGTAGTACTTGCAGATGGCCTTTCCTTTCTTGTCCTGATGCTTTTCATTCTGATTCCTCCTCCCCATTCCCGGGCCATCACCTCCAACACCATCCTGAATCCACCGCACACAACCAGCAAAGACAAATTAGCTGTACTGTCCAGTTTGTTACCAGATCAGGGCGCTTTAGGCTGAGCTCATAATAATTATGAAAGTTTTACCCCATTGTCCATGTCTCCGTTGTCATCATCATTCCCCATGTCTCCTCTTCCTCTCCCTCTGTTTCGACCCTTTGCTCCTCTAATCATACCCCGTCCTCCTTTACCTCTGCCTCGCCCGCGGCCCCCTTTACCACCTGGTGGAGAAGTCAACAGACAGTGTGAGTGAACTTTTGGGCAAAAGAAAAGGATCTATTTCCCCATTAATTTTGCATAATTCATAGTTTAGCCATTTTAGTTCCCTTAACCCTCCCTTTAATGCTCAGGCAACTTTCTGCTGATTGGCCTCACAAACAGGTTTTAACAGCATGTGGGGCTTCAGTGCTCAGCTAGAGCTGTGTGCCATAGTATGGACATCTAGCTTCTATGACATCAACAGGATGAAAGATTTAAAAAAAAAAAATACTGAAACTGAATGTTTAGAACAGTCTGGTACCTCAGTTTTTGGCTCACAGAAACACTTGCACATACACTGATGGCATTATGTGAGTCTTTGGCCATATTTAATATGCGCACAAACCATTATCTCAATAATATATGAAAACAAGAAAAAACAAACAATGTAGGTCCAATTTAAATAAAAGGATACTTTAGATTTCTGCAAGAAATTAAGAGACGAAGAACAAACCTCTGCCTCTGTCTTTGGACTTCTTGTACTGGTTGAGCTCTTTCGAGTAGTCATCATAGTCATCATCACCCATGTCGTAGTCATCATCTCCATACTGTATGGACAGGGATTATTATTGTCATTTACTGACTCTTAATGAACTTGGAGCAAAATATAAATAGTACAGAAGCTGTATGTTTGTCTAAGCCAGATCAGGCTAGTTTTCTGAAGTAAATTATTGCTCCACGTGGTTTTTGTTTACTGGCACACTTCCAGTATATTTAAACAACTGCACACATACACAAAACACAGGAAATGTAGGAGGGAAACATTTTTGCCTTCTAAACTTTGACCAAAGCAAAAGACAATGGGTTTTATTCTGAGCTCTAATCCTTACCTCCATTTCATCTCCGTAGCCGTCTCCATCATCATCTCCTCCCATCTTTCCTCCTCCGCCTCGCCCTCCTCTTCCTCTGCTTCCTCCTCTTCCCCTCCTCCCTCCTCTCATTAATCCTCGGCCTCTCTGGTTCTTCATACGACCTCTGCCCCCTGCACAGAGACAAAGAGAGAAGTGAAGTAAGAATAAGCTAAAAAAGCAGGACACCACCTGTCAGCAACTTATCTGTGAAATTTGGATTGATAAGAGAACTTGTATGTATGTATGTATGTATGTATGCAAATATGCTCGAGTGTGTGCCACATATGTGCAAATTCAACTGTGGTGCAGGTAAAATAGTGAACTTTGATAACACAGTGATAAATTTTTCTCTTTACTTGTTTGAAAATATCCCCAGAAAAGACGGCTGGCCTTGTCACAATGTTGGATCTTAGATTTGATTTTTCCGTGTACGGTCTTGTTATTAAACCATGTTGACTTGTCAGCTGAGCAAATATTTAGCAAACAGCAGAATATGTTTAAAAGTCTATTTTTCAAACTGCCGTGAAACTACCTCGCCCACCACGGCCGCCTCCTCCCTCCTTGGCCTTTCGGTACTGGTTGAGCTCCTTGGTGAAGTCATCGTAGTCATCATCCCCCATATCTTCATCTTCCTCTCCCTCATAGTTGTCATCTTCGTAGTCATCGTAACCTCCATAACCCTGTTTGTCCATCTTCATGTAACCACCTCTCTTTGAGCCAACGTAGCTCCCGCGAGACTAGAGAGAGATAAGACATTGATAAACTGAGAATACTGTCATAATGATCACATTTTATTATGTACACATAATATGAGTGTGGGGAAAGTTTTCTTTTCAGACTTACAGAACCGTACTGGGGGCTGTACTCTCTATACTTCCTTTTCTCACTGGGACTGTAGTCAGACTCCTCACTGTAGTCTGAGTGGTCATCATCCGAGGACGCATGACGCTGAGAGAAAAAGGGACAAATGTTAGAGTTGATATTTTTAAGCCAGAAAACAAGGGTGTTTTCACCTCTGCGTTAACCACAATTCTTACTTTATGTCGTGATTTGCGTTTCTTCTTGGACCTCCTCTTTTCTCTTTCTCGCTCCTTCTTCCGCTTCCTCTTACGACGGTGGGCTCTCTCGTCATCTGAATCGCTGCTAGCATGGCGCTCCCTACTTCGCCGAGGCCGCTCCGCTGACCCTTCGTGGCCTCCTTCACCTCCACCCACTTCTTCACCGTCTCCACCTGGACCGACTGCTGACACACCTGCCATTTCTTCCTCCTCCATTTCTCCCCCATCATCTTCCAACTCGCCCTCCTCCAGCTCTCCATCTTCTGCCCTGTATATGAAAAGAAAGCCATCTTTAATGTTACGGCCACAAAATTTTACAAAGATAAATGCACAATAAAATTCTACAAACAAAGAGGAAGAAGCAAGAATGACTTTATTTATGCAGCTGGGGATAAATCGGCGAAAACGAGTACAGAGGCTTGGTGAATTTGAAAATTGAGGATACAGGAAAACATGCGCAATTAAGAACGAGTCATCGATCATAATCTGCTGCTAATATCATAGATGGTGCCATTTTTTGATTGAGCCGTCTCGATTTCTGATTTTCAAAATTATCAGTCAAATTCATCTAGATCCTTGTTTACTGTGTGTCGTATTTTTGTAACCCAGGTATGCCGCCGAGAGGAGACCCTGGGATAGATACAGGACATGCTGGAGAGATCATGTCTCTCAGCTGGCTCAGGAACCCCTCAGTGTCCCCTTGGAGAGCTGGAGGATCTGGCTGGAGGGGTCTGAGGGTCTCTGCTTACACTGCTGCCATGTGACTGTGATATGAGCTGATGGTTGTCTATAATTCTAAAAGAGACTATTATTCTGTAGCACGTACCACTTTCTGCCAGGAACATTTCTGATGCTGAAGATTTACAAGGTTATACGGTGTATTCTGATGGACTGACTGTCACACTGTTAGATGGGTAAATGTAAATTTAACTGCAGAATTTGAAATCTATGATAGGTTGATGTTAAAGTTAATGATTTTGTATTTGTATTCACATGCATTCCTGTAAAGACTGCACATAATAAATATCTGGGACTGCCATAAGAATCAGCCAAGGATGACCTTTCAATCGTATAAGCCAGGTGAAGGCAACACTAAAATGTCAAACAACACTTTATGCATACACTGGGAGGGATATATAATCGCACTAAAGATTAAAAAAACAAACTCAAACGCTCCTGCAGTGAGGTTAGACTGCACAGCTGCTTATTGACATATTATCTAGGTCATCCAAACAGAAGGATAGATAAAAAAAGGCTGAATGGTGAACTAAAATACACAAAACTGTGTATTCAAGGCGAACTTTCTACATCGTCTACACAGCTTCCAGAAACAGCATCAACAGCTTTCCTTTGGATTTAACCTCATAACGTGATGAGCATGAACAATTTTAGACTTCAAATTAGGTCATGTGTATATGTAATACTGTGCTCCTATTATTAACACTCACGACAGCAATGCTGGTGTCTTTTCACCTCGTTAGCCTCTGTGCGTGTGTTATCATACACAGATAAAATGCAATCATCACTCCTACAGCAGCAGGAGTAACCACAAAGGAAGTCTGCGCAATATGCCAAGTGTTCATGTTTTTGTCTGTATGCAGACAGATTTTAGCCACCACAGCTGGAACACTGCCAGAGTAAAAGGATCCGGAGGTAAAAATACCCTATAAGGCCTATTTTTCTTTTGAATGTATTTTAACTTCTTATATGAAGCACATCCATCTGGTGTAGAAAAAAAATAAACAGAGACAGTTCCTGATGTCTGCTGTAACTGAGGACTACCTCAGAGAAGGTTTTGAGTACTTTAACGTGTTTATGTTTGGCCATCTCTCAAAATAACAAGAACTTGCAACAGAGTGCTGCAGTAATGAGTCTAAATCTCAGATTAAATTGCTGAACAAAATATGTATTTATCATAAACTTTTATTTTCCACAGAGCTCATTTCCTGCCACAATCTAGAAGCCCGTGGAAACATCCTACTGGCTTTTAGCTGAGGGAGCCAGGTCGATGCCAACTTCTGGGCTGGCCTACAAAAGAAAAAAAAAAAACCTGTGGCACTCTGTTACGTCAAAACTGTGCAAGACACACGTCATAAAATGTTGACACAAAAATGTTAGTAACAAAGAAAAGAAAAAATATTAGTCCCTCCCTATTTGAGAAAGACGCTTGTGTCTCTCCTGCAAAAGCCAACACCCAAAGTAGGCTGACAAGCACTGTGTCCAGCAGACAGGGAGAGGTCTGAGCTCTGGATGATGTGA
The DNA here is from genome assembly GCF_001858045.2 of Oreochromis niloticus. Lineage (NCBI taxonomy): Eukaryota > Metazoa > Chordata > Actinopteri > Cichliformes > Cichlidae > Oreochromis > Oreochromis niloticus. The sequence continues at coordinate 34,825,466 of NC_031979.2, forward strand.
ACAGGAGTTAACTGATTCACTGAGAAGACTACTGCCATTCAGTATCAGACTCTCAAAGGCAGGTTTTGTCCTCCTCTGAGTCCACAGTGAGCTAAGATGGAGCAGGTGGTGGAAGACAGTTGATCTGCTTTTGAGGCAAAATGTCAACTCCACTGTACGTGTAGTCTGCACTGCACCACATCCTCAGCTCACTGGCTTTCTCAGGGGAAGCAAACTTATCAGCCTTAATCATCAGAGCCCACTTTCTCCCCTCAAAACAGCAAATATCTTATTAAAAAAAAAGAGAATGCCACAAACACATTAGCTTAAAGATTAGCTTAAAGAAGAATGAAAACTGTCTCCAGCAAAGTCCACCTTCCACCACAAATCCTGGCTGCTACCAAGATTTAGCCTGCCAAGGGACTGCTTCGAGGAGTACAAAGGTCATCTTTCATTAGTAGCTATTCCAGATTTGACTGATTTTTAGGTTTGACAGTGCAAAGATATCCACAGATGACCTAGTAAACTTTCACTTTTATTAAAAATAAGCTTATAAAACCTGGACTCACTCCCAGAACAAAATTCAGTTATCTGCTGATTGCTCACAAGACACAATCCAGAATAAACAACAAAATCTGTCTTCATATTTGGTACTCGGGACCATGGGCCAGAATTAAACTACACTTATTCTCTCTGGAAATAAGTAGAAAGACACGCAGTATCAGATACCAACTAACCCAGTCCAGTCCATTTTTGACTTATTATCTGAAACATTTTAGCAGACTCTATAAGATTATTTGTCCTAAAAACAGCTATCAGCTTTTAATCAAACACCACAAACTCAGCCCCCTACTTTATGACTCACATTACTGCACAGACCTGTTACAAAGAAGGGCTCCCTTTCATAGCACAGGGATTTGGCTGCATTGTGAAGGCAGGTTGTTGTGAATAGGGGGTGGCTGGGATTCGCTATGGGCACAAGCTGTTGGCCTCCCTGCAATTCTGAAATGCCCCCATACACACACATATAACCTGCTGCTTCTCAATTTAAGGAATAATGTAAAACAGGAAACCCCATTCAAGCATACTCTATACTACCAAAACAAGCTTAGCTGTACAGAGCTGTGGAGAGGAAAAACTGTTATTTACTTAGTTATTTGTAAGCTGAGCACAATAAAGTCCAGTCCTGTGCATGATCAGTTCGCCATGTTAGTTACACCAGACAGTTTCCATTTATATCCAAAGTGTAAAATCTCCTAACAGACAGCTGAAGTTTAGCAGAGCACATGATTATTCCGGATCAAATGGTTTACCATGCATTATGGCACATTATTAGCTCAATATTCGACTCCATAACTTAACTCTATAAGCACAAAGGGCCACGATTAAAATGGGGAATACTTACTGTGACGGGCTCTCTTCACATTTTGCACTCAAAACAACAGAAAAAAATTAAATTTCTCGCTAAACTTTCGGGGACACTAAGTTGGGGTTTGTGGGGATTGGAAAGTGGGGGACCAACCGGGTACAGCAAATTTTGCCAACTGGGGACAGTGGAGAAGGGAACTTTTGTGTTTGACTTGAAACACTTTTGGGATGCTTTGCAGACGTTTTACACATTTTGGGGGAGGTGGGGGGACTTCGGGGGGATGTTGGGGACGAGTCAGTGTGGGCACGACTGTGAATAAAAATGGCATGTTAGTTAAAATACATCCATAACTACAGCAAAAAGGAAAAAAAAAAAAAAATTTAACGACAATTAAACGTTGACTGTTAAAGGGCGTTAATAAGGGGAGCTAAAGGGTTTTTCTTGTTTGAGTTATTTACAATTAATGAGACGAGGAGACGACGACAATTTTAAGTGCGTAGCGCCAAGGGTGCAATAAAGTGCTACACACCGCCAACGGCACAAATGCATTTGAACCGATAATAATCGACGATGGTGATCAAATGACTTAAAGTTGGGCTACTTAAAAAAAACAGCAGCCCTTAGAAATATCGACGACCTTAAAAATCACAGTCAACATAAGTATTAGCCCTTAGCTTAGCCTTTCTCTGTTGTTGCCAACAGCATACGTTGGTAACACCAGCTAATATGCTAACGCTGCTAGCCTGAAAGTAGGCCTCACCGTTAGCAAAAAAACACCAGTTTAATGTTTGTGTTTTTTTCTTTTAACGCTGTGATCGCTATTGTTACCAAACACACACACACGATTAACTGAACTAATTAGTTAAGTTTTTTTTAAGAGAGGGTGATTAGTTAGCCAAGGCGCCGTGATCAGTCGTCGAATTGTTAAGTATGGTCGCTTAAAGTATGATTTATCAGCTGTTTCAACCTCATCTTTTTTCCTTGAGACAGGCTGGCTCAAGTCGATTGCTCGTTGATTGTGATAAACGTAAATAAAACAAAGGGAACAACGTTATCCCAGAAGTTTTTTTGGCCTCCCAGTTGGCGTTGTCGTATCAACATGGCGTTACCTCTGTACTCGTTTTCCAGAAAAGGCGAGTTTAATCCCTCTGACAGAAAAAAAGGAAAAAGAAACCCCGGGCTTTTTGTGTAAAAGCACAGGACAAATAAATAATTTCATTTAAATATGACTGTAGAATTACTCGACCTTTCGTCAGTCAGGAGACTGTTGTGTTCGTGGTTGGTAGTTGGGGAGTTTGGATGGACAGTCATGCTTTCCACAGCCATTTCCTCTAGCTACATTGAGGTGCAAAAAATTACAACTCGACACTGGAAACTACTGGCTTATGCGTCACTTCACACTAGGATCTAATTGTTTTGATTTTAGGAAGAGTTTCAGTTCATAGTAGGCAATTCTCCACTACAGTTGTAAGAGAAATATTGAGTCCTGACGTTCTCCGTCCTACTGTAGCGATGTGAAATGACGACTGATGAACCTAAAATGGCCGACCGTCTTCTCTAAGGAGAAAAGGGGCTGGCCTCCCCGAGAGTGACATCATGACGAATAACGTACGCTCCTCACGGAAATCAACGAATGGCAAAATTACAGGGTAAAATTAGGCCTGGGTATTGACTTGCAGGTAAACCTTCTCCCCCAAGTAATCTTATCCGATTATTAAGGATTTCAAAACGTGTATTTTTTTTTAAGGTTAGTACTAGATAGATGTCTTTCTCCCTGTTACTTACGTTGGTTTGAAGTCAATTTCATTCACGGTATTTTATTCTTAGGTCGCTGTGTTATCTTTCGTATAATATTTCGTGTTAGTGAATAAAAGATTGGTCATTCTACACCTCATTTTCTTCTCTAGCCTCGTACTTGTTAGGGTCATTATAACACAAAGGTTCAATGTTCTTAAATTCTCGACTCTGCGGGCAGTCTGATTATAAGACAATGCCCAGGGAAAAATCAGCCCCAATCTCCTGCACAGTTACGTGACAAAGCTAAAACTTAATTACTTACGCTTTCAAGTTTAACATTTATTTAAGGGCTCAATGACCAATGCTTACGCTAAATCGCAGCACGGCGATATATGTATATGTATATTTTTCGATATCTATATTTCTAATACTGAACTCATTAAAAGTTAAAGCGACGGTGAAGAATTTAAGATAAAGAGATAAACGACATTAATATAAATATAGCATTCTATTTACAGCATGTGAAAACTACGAATAAGAAAAAATATATATCCTTAAAAAAATTTCGGTAGAAAAAGAGTTCGTTAAAAAAAAAAATCTATTGTTTTGTTCTGTCGACGTCATCAGCTAGCGCCTGTTCAGCGGGACCGTCGCGGCATTTGAAACAGCTCCATCTGTAGCTGCACAAAATATTCATTTACCCCGGATTTGCCTTCATTGGAACGAACTGAACTGATCGATATGATCGAGAAGGAGGACCCGGTTATTAGTGAGGAGGAAGCGGCACAGTACGACCGCCAGATCCGACTGTGGGGGCTGGATGCCCAGAAGAGGTCAGTTAGCTCGGGAGGCTAATCGGTGCAGCCGGAGCTTTGACTTGCTGTACTTACTCTGCACCTATTTTCAACAGAGTACATCGTTAAATCTTTCTTTTACAAAAAAAAAACATAATTAAATGATTTAATTTACGAATGAATAATAAATGTGTTATGTGTTCTTACTTGAAAATATTGATAATTACCTGAGTAGGTAATTTCTGCGATCGCTTCATTCAAACAGATGATGTAAATAATATCGGCACAGACTTCTCCGTGTTCATACTGGAATTATTACATGTGAATTAACTGTTTAAGGATGCATTTTAGTTAATGCTCACGTGATATTAAAGCTTCAAAAAGACTGCTGAATCTCACAAAATGAAACTTTAGTTTCACTCTTACACGGCTCAGTATCCGTTATTTGTAATAGCTGCTCATTTTATTCTGTCTGAATGTTTTTTTAAGCATCTCTTTAATGGGTCTTTAATGTAGTCAAAATGTTCACAGACCATTTCATTACGATTTTCTTCCAATCAGCACACAATTACTTCTGGAACCGCACAGTCAGCAGTACTTAAACCGGTTTTTAAATTCTGTCTGTATTCCAGGTTGCGAGGGTCTCGAGTGCTCCTGGCAGGTTTGGGTGGTCTCGGGGCTGAAGTGGCCAAGAACTTAATCTTAGCTGGAGTTAAAGGACTCACCTTGCTGGACCATGAACAGGTAAGTACCAGACAGGCACAGCTCAGGTCTCTCTCTTCATCGTTATCCCTGATTAGAGATGTCATTGAAAGAGCAGCAGGAATCCTTTTACACATTTATCAAACAAAACACATTTACTCAAATCCAATAAAACAGTGGAATAGTGGGCGGTCTTATGTGAGAGCTTTAGATTTGCAGTACTAAAAATACACACTAGGTGGTTCCAGTAGCTAGATGTTTTCAAAACTATTGATAAAAAGTGGATTTAAACATTAAAATAACAACAAATTAAAAATGTTTTAAGTACAGCAAAGGATGAAATACAGTGCGTCAAAATGCATAATTTTTATTCAACCTTTTTTTTAATACAGGTAATCCCAAGATAGAAAAAGAATATAAACAGTTGCTTTAGGACTTGGTTCTCCCACTGAAATGTTGCATCCAGAGAAACTGAATCAGTTTTTGACAGAAAGGACGTAAATAACTAATATTCACTTTGAACATTTCCACATCTTGCCATAGAAGATATCTTCTGTTCAAAATTTGAAATGAGGGTCTTTCTTTTTCTTGTCAGTACAATATTTGTCTGATAGCCTCCAACCCCACTCTGTGCATTTTTACCAGTTCAAGGCCAATGAGACAAGACTGATCATGGTTTATTTAAGCAGTTTTTTGTTGTTGTTTGTGTCAAAAACATCAAAGTTCATACAAAAAATGTCCATCTGATAATCTGACGACAGGCCTGTATTATTACATGTTTGTATCAAATTACATCAAACACCACAATTAAATCTCTTTGTGTCAGCGGCAATTCACATATTTCTGGGAAAGTAAAACTGAACATTGTAATTTAGCTGTTCTGTGATAATTTTATAAAGAAAGTTACAGACTTCTGTCTTCTTGTTCCTTGTTCTCTGACACTACATGAGGGCAAAGTGGAGTAAAAATATATTAGATCATATATTATCATAAATATAAATTAACACCTGTCTGTGTGTATTTAGTCTAAAAGGAGATCTGTTATGTGAGCACAACAGCAGTAACAGTTGCAGTAAGAGCCTTATCCAGCTGTGCGCTCCCTGTCGGGGTGTTTTCCAGGTGTCGGAGGAGTCATGCCGAGCTCAGTTCTTGGTTCCGGTCACAGCTCAGGGTCAGAATCGTGCCAAGGCCTCTCTGGAGCGAGCGCAGAACCTCAACCCGATGGTGGAAGTGCACGCCGATCCAGACAGAATCGAAGACAAACCAGACGACTTCTTCCTCCAGTTCGATGCGGTGAGTAGGGATGGGTATCGAAACCCGGTTCTTGTTGAGAACCGGTTCCCACTGTTTCAATTCCTTGGAATTGTTTGCCATTTTTGCAAACGATTCCCTTATCGATTCCAGTCGCCCCGAATGACGTCACCACGTTGCGGAGCGTCATTTACCTGGCAGGCCGCCTAAGCGGCTCAAATGCTCAAAAGTTTGGTTATACTGTACGAGAACGGATGACAACAGGGCAACTTGCAATACTTGCAAAGTAGATATTTCATTTAAGGGAGGAAACACTACGAATATGCAAAAGCATTTGCTCACAAAACACGCGATAACCTTAAATGAATGTCGTGTTTTTAATTCCGCTCCGGACTCGTGAATCTCAACCCAGCAGCAGCGGTAACGTTTGCACGTCCTCTCCCGTTAATGCGGCAGGTAAATAATCAGCTAACAGTGCATATTATGTTAGCGCGATCTGCCTTATTACAAAATCTGCCATTACTGTGCATTTAGGTGACCGTGATGAGAGAGACAGACAGAGTCTGGCTGGCTCAGATGCTGGCAGTTCTCGCTGCAGTCTACCGGTAGCGTTTCCTTTCAGGCCAGGATAGACGAATGTCACCGAGCAGTGACTAAGTTTGTGGTCAAAGGCTTGCACCCATTTGCCACAGCAGATGCCCCCGATTTTCGGTAAGTGAATGTGTTTAATTGTAGGCAGTGACGTTACTGGATAGTCTTGTGTAATTGCTACAGAATAATTTAAGTTATACTTTTTTATTGCTACAGAAGAATATTTATTTTATTATTTTACATTTACAATTTTCTTTCCTGGGGACCCTGTGACACCCCATTGAAGAGCCGTAGGCTGTGGATCTCTTAAGATCTCACTGTTGGGTTTGTAAGGCCATGTTACTCCTAAATTTCTATCTTGTTCAAAGAAAAGATATAAAACAAAGTTCTAAGCTAAACGACCTTAGTGTTCTCCTTTTTTAAAAATAAGAATCGATAAAGAATCGAATCGTTAAACAGAATCGAAAATGGAATCGGAATCGTGAAAATCTTATCAATTCTGTGATAAGAATTGTGAGCCACAGGCCAGAAGATACGTCAAGTCTAGTACATCAAGTCTTGTCCAGATCAAATACACTCCTAAAAAAAATTAAACACTTTGAAAAAGAATCAGATCTCAACACGGGGAAAAGTGGCTACAAGGTGCCGGGCAGTGAGCACAGGGGCCTAAGAGAGGACCTTGGGGCCTCAGGCCAGCCTCTTGAAGTCTGTTTTTGTCTGTTTGGTCAGAATTCACACCAGTGGCCCAGTGGAAGTCACTTTGTAGCTCTGACAGAGCTCATCCTCTTCCTCCTCACCTAAAGGAACAGATACCGATCCTGCTTCTGGGTTACGGGCCTTCTATGGTCCTGTGCAGCTCTCTTAGAGTAACTGTTTGTCTCCTGGAATCTCCTCTATGTTCTTGAGACTGTGCTGGGAGACAGAGCAATAAGACACGGCAGTAACACATATTGATGTGCTATCCTGGAGGAGGTGGCCTACCTGTGCAACCTCTATAGGCGCCCAGTATCGCCTCATGCTACCAGCCTTCACACTGACCCTAAACAAATGCAAAACAGTCAGAAAAGATGAGGAGGAATAAAATTTCTGTGGCCTCCACCTGTAAAACCATTGCTGTTTTGAGGGTTGTGTCATTGCTGCCCCTCTAGTGCACCTGCTGTTAATTTCAGTGACCCCAAAACAGCTGAAACTGATTAAAAACCCGCCCTGCTGCTTAACAGACCAGATCAATATCCCAGAAGAAGAACTCTGATTAAAAATGTCCTGTTACATTTTTCAGCAGTGTGACTGACTGACTGTACCTCACAGGTTGACCACTAGACGGCGCTAGTAGACCACGTGGTGCACTGAAACACCTGCGGTGAGATAATGTCTGTAAGGTGTCGAAATGACATGAGCTTCATTGTCCAGCCAGTGAAAATGGTGACGTTTAGAATTAAATGTTACACTGATATAATTAGTTTATAATTATATGCAGATTATACACACAGCTATGCTGCTGTGTATGTGAGGAGAGTAAACCTGAAACTGAACAACCCGAGGAGTTGGAAAGAAGAAGGGCCACATTAACCCCCCCAACCCTAACCCACCTTTCACTAAGACCACACTGACTTAAAGTATCCACCTGTCAAACCACGGTGAGCCCTGTAAGCAGACTTTCCTTGTTGGTGTAGACTTTGCCTGAGGGAATTACCCACACTTCAGACTGTTGCAACATTAAACATGGGGGTACCAGGGGAAGTCCTGAAGCTTTAGGGAAAAGAGCAAACAAGCCGTGGAATAAAAGACTAAACTAAGCGAATGGATTTAATTTAACAGCGTCGTTCACTCAGTGAGCCGGCAGAAGGATGTCCGGGTCAGCGAGTTGGTCTCTTTGCTGATTTGGGTGTGAAGAAAATCAAAATCTCTAATCAAAAAGCAGCACAGGACATGTTATTGCATGATACATAACATAAGATCAGGCGGTGCGTCTCATTCCTGTTTGTTTAGTCTGAGTCACCTGTGATGGTTTAATGGCATTTGGAATGGAGCCCTAAATATTGTCACGCATATTTATTTGAGTTAAAGGAGGAGTTCTTACAGCTGTGTTTTCTTTTTTTTATTAGCTTTTGATTTCTTGGAGTCTTTATTTTATTTCAGTTTAGTGTTTTCATTTAGAGTTTCAGAGCAGCGACGCAGTGGTGGAGCATGGAGGTTGTGGGTTTGAATCCGGCAGCTGGCTGCCTGGGGCACTCCTGTGTGGAGTTTGCATGTTCTTCCTTTGCCAGTGTGAGTTTTCTCCGGCTCCTTCAGCTTCCTGGTTGTCTTCCTGATTGCTACTTGTCCTGGGTGCCTTTCACCCTACGCTAGGTGGGCTCTGGCACGCACCCCATTACCAGGAGATCACGAAAACTGGTTCCAGATCAAGACCTTGTTGAATTTTCTGACTGCATCACCAGGTTCAGGAGATACTTTTAACAAGGGAGTAATAGTTACCTTTTTATAGTGGGATTAAGATATTACATTTCTACTTTCCTTGTAATAGAAATTTACTTCCCTCTTTGAGTACATCGTGTAAAATATGATGTCGTGAGTAGCTGGTGCTAAATACCGTGACAGTATTTTTGTGTTGTTGTCAGGAAAAACAAATGAATGATTGCATTTTACATTCGGTTTCATCGCTTAGCGTTATTCTCCACAGGCTCGATCTAAGTTTTATCAGCTGATGGCAAGAATTCATTTGAACACCATCAGAAGAATAACAGATTTTTTTCCCCTCCCGTTGAGCCTGAATCGTCGGCAGTCTTCCTCCCTCCGGGGGTGCTAAATGAGTGTCAGGAGGAGGGAAAGTAGTACAGGAGGAAGACGAGGGTGGGAGCACTAAGACAAAAAAGAGTGAGGACAGGTTGAGAAGGATGTTAGTAGGACAGATGGAGGGAGGACGAAACTTTTAAAGAAGAGAAGGTGAAACAAAAAAAATAGAAATGATTTAAAAAAAGGTGGAAAACAGAAGGGGGTCTCTGCTGCTTTTATCTGCTTCCACTGATGTATCTGTGTGTGGCTCAGCGGGAAGATGGAGGGTGATTAAAGCGGAGCAGTTGGAGTGTGGTCGCAGTTTTCATCTGAGAAGCCCAATTACTGAGGGATGAATACAATAGAAAAGCACACAGTGTCCATCTGTGTGCCTGCAGAGAGCTGCCGACAGTGTTTACAATTCAGACTCTTTGGTTTCAAGTAGGAAAGAAAAGGAAAAATCACACGTCATAACTAACAAACACGCTGATAAATCTGAAATGTATCCTTTTACCGTTTTTTTTATTTATGTATTGCTAAAAAATATCATAATTATCTGCATTTTTTTCCTTTAAAGACAATAAATCTGTGCTGCTGTTTTTACAGGGTTTTCCTGTTTTATCTGAGAGTTTGATCAATAAAATGCAGCGTTGTGCACGAGTAAATAAAACTCACAATTAACAAAATGGTTAAAAAATAGATGCTGGTCATTTCCCTCTGGCTCGGTTTGGGGCAGGCACCAAAATTCACCAGAGTTTCTTGTTTAAAAATAAACTCCTCAAACATCAACCTTTGAAAAGGAATCCAAGGTTTTCCAAGTGTGCAAGAGGTTTTTCTTTGGAGGTGTTTCCTCCCCCAGTGGCCCAAACTCTTTGGTGTTTGGCCGAACTGAAACATCTGGCTATAGAGAGCCTCTCATGGTTATTTCTGATTCTGCTCTTATTTATAAAACATTTCTACACTCGCCCAAAAAAGATTTCAGCCTTGCCCCAAAGGCGAATCTGTAACTATTTTATTTTTATTTAAGTGGACTTAAATGTACTTAAGCATGAAATGGTATTTGATTAATGTAAAGGTAAAACACTGGCTTAGACTCACTGCCTAATCTGTATGCCGATGAATCATGCTTCATTTCCCAAAGGCCAATTATGAGGCAGAACAAACCCAGTCGTGTTCTCAGAAGTTCTTATTTTTGCCTCCCTGTTATTATTCCACAAAGACGCTTTTAGCAGCTATGTGTTTGGTCCTGCATGTGTCTCTGCTCCTAACTTTATTTTTCTACATTTCCTATATTTGGATGTAAACAAAGCCTAAATGATGCTATTACAGTGAAAACACAGGCACACATTAAGATACCCGTGGTTATCTAATATGAAAAACATAAACATTTCAAACATTTTCTTTGGACACTGGTTTGGTTGCATGCAGCTTGTTTGTGAGCAGTAAGAGGTCATGCATTTGTTGAAACCTGGAAACCACCAGCTATCGTCTGCGTTTGATTTAGCTTTTAGTCAGCTTTATCTGCCATTTATCCTGAACAGGATATCCAGGCTACTGTGGGGCGTTTCACTTTGTAAAAGCACTCTGACCTGTGCAACAGTGCATACTGTGAAACGTATAACTGCTAATCAGTGTGTTCATTGGACTATAGTTATGCCTCAAACACTGGAAAGTAATTAATGCTGGAAGTATTCAAAAACGCCGTATGTTTTCATACAATGGCTCACCTATTTAGAAGTATTTATCTCACAGCATGCAGAGTGTTCAGAGCATAAGTGGCCTGCGCGCACGCGCGTGTGTGTGTGTGTGTGTGTGTGTGTTTGGGTTTGATTTTGTTTGTCTACTACTCGACCCCCGGGGGGCGCTTTAGTCTCTTTTTTCTCGGGTTTATTGAAATTGTTTTCCGTGAACCATTTTTTGCAGTTTGAAGCTGAAGTTTTTACATATTTTCTGACTACGTTAGTTTAGAGAGTAAAGTTTATTTTCACCTCCGTTTTTTGACACAACACTACACCGAATGAATCGCCAGTTTTCTTGATTAACATTTGACTAACGTGGCAGGTTACTCATACGAAGATTCCCATTATGAAAGCAGTTTGTGCAGCTGCTCGCGCCTGTTGTTGCTCTTTCTGTTAGAGGTGAAATGGGGACATTTCGTTTTAATTGCTGGGTTGTGTTTTCAGCTATCGGCCGTCTTGCAGATAATGTGTTGTACTGTACAGCTTGTCATACTGTGGGTGTGTAAATGATAATAATTATTTGTTATCTCGAGACTCTTCAAATCTCCAGAGAGTGTTTTAAAAACACTGGTCTTGGAGCCCCGGTCTGCCCGGTGCGATGAGGGGGTGTCGGCATCCGTCTTATCTGTGGGTTTAGGGTGTTTTGCGTGTTCTGTACTGGGTCAGTTGGATAAGGTAGACCCAGCCCACCGGTCAGTTGTTTACAGTCATACATGAGCCCACTCTGGTTATATCATAGCCCACTGCGTCTCTCGCCACACAATCTGATATCCTCATGTTGGTGTTTTTTCCACGACTTCATATCATCATCGCTCCAGGAAGTTTGGCTTTGCTGCTTCAAACACAGAAAGACATTTTAATACATGATTAACACTGTAAAAAGGTGGTGGTTTTTTTTGTTTTTTTGTTTTTAGGTTTTGTGCCAAGAGCCACCCAAACTGAAACCTAAAACTGAAAATATTTTTTATGATGATTCCACTGGGTCTAAAATAATAATTCTGCTTTTGCTTCTGGTTTCACAAAGGACACCAACTCAAGTGTTGTGGGTGAAAATCATTTGTTTAACCCTTTCACCCACCACAACCTACACTTCCTCTGCTGCAAGAGTCGCCACAAGACTCAAATAATGAGGCGCCCAAAAAAAATAAAATCCAGTTAACCATAAAAATATAAATGACTAAATACATACATAAATAATACGCCAAACAAGCAGCCAGGGCTTGTGTTACATGTAGTGTTTTATATTCATTCAGTAAGTGTAAAAGTATTAAAGGTGGTGCTGGATATTTTAGATTACTAGGAAGTGCAGGTAAGTGCCTGCTTTAGTATTTTTTCCCTAAGGATGCCTCTGTGGTGTCGCATCAACATGATTGGTCAGTTTCAGCGATGATCCCGTAGCAACACCAACACAAAGACATCAAAAACACCATCAGTCAGCCTGGCTTTCATATAGTACACTGTGTCACTTTAATGACTTTAATCTCGTTTCACTCGGGTAGTAAACTGCTGCAGTAGGTGTGTCTCAAGTGTTTTGGCAGCTCACCAGCTGCTGTTCAGCATCTCTGTTGTTCCAAGAATGAACATGCAGTGAAAGTTTCAGGTGTTTTTATTGTTTTTTTAAAGGGGGATTAGAGGTGATTTTTAGAAGTAAAATAACTTCTTTTGGAACCTAATGTTTCTAAGCAGTTGGGTCTTTCCACGTAAAACCAGTAAATCTGAGAAATGTCCTCAGAATCAGTGGATTTTATTTTATTTATTTATTGTATAACAGCTTCATCATTTAAATTTTACCTTCACACAATGAAAATTGCGAGGGTTGTAAGTAAGTGCATACGGTTGGGTCAGAATTTATTATTCTGAATTAACGTTTTTCAACTTGTCACAGTCTAATTACTGTAAGAGTTTATCTACAACTGCAGTAATTTAATGTCTGACATAGAGATGAAGTTTTGTGGGCTTATGAAGCCTATAAATAAGGAAGAAAATAAGATGACTTATGACAAAAGTTTCCACCCACCGCTGTGTTCTTCAAGAGCCTGAACCTCAGAAAGTATTTATAGTATGAAGGTCAAATTTGACACAAATTCATTACATATAGTGACGGTCTTGTACTATTGATTAATAGATGTTTTTCATAGAATGTTTATATTAATGGGAAATCCAGCGTATTCCTTTTGAAAGCCTGGTGCAGCCCAGAATAAGCAGCTGACGTGGTGTCATGTTTTTTCAAGAGCAGCTTACTGGGGCATAGGTCTGAATTTATGGTGTGCAAGTTGCACATGTTATGGAAAGAAGTGCACAAAATACAAAAACAGCCAAACAAGATGCAAAAGAGGGTAGAAGTTCATGCTGAATATATAGTAAATTTAAGAATTTTCCATTATTCTGCTTGGCCTGAGTGTCTCATTTTAATAAAACAAAAATATTTTCTTTAATCTCTGATAAATATTCATGTTTGTTAAAGTTATACCGTCACAGAGGAGTTTTTCTAGGACAGGATAAAAATAAATAACAGTGCAAAGACAAAACTTCCAACGACTGTGGAGTGGGAGTTACAGTCATATGTTTCAACCAGTGCAAAAAAAAGTGTAGAGATTTTAGAGTAAATGTCAAATTTTCGATAAAATGTATGACAAATTTCCCCCTAACAGTAACCATGATCATATGACTTGAAAGTTGTTTGTGTCTCCGTCTGAGAGTGTTACGAAACTGCTCGGTGAGCCCTGAAGAAAAACTGCTTTGTTATCAGTAACTGGAAAGATTTGCTCGTTAGCCTTCAGGTTCTGATGATTGAGATCAAGATAAGATTGGGAAAACGAGGAAATTGAGTGGGAGAAAAGACTAGATTTTAGTAGAACGGGATTAAAAAGGTCACATGAAAAGGAATCTACACTTTCAACCTCATTTTTGCAAATTGTAGGATTTGTATCATGCTCATTTCCACCGCAGTAGGTTTACTAAAGTATGACTCAAAGATCATAATAATCCTAATCCTTTTCTCATACTGGTGCAGCCTCCAGTTCATCCTCTGTCTGAAACAAGCTTCTCCAACTCCTTCCCCTTTAAACAACTTTTATTCTGATTGGCTGCCCCTCACAAACAGATGGTTTAAATATGCTCGAGATGACCTTATTAGGGATATCTGCACTCAGTGTCATCACAAAGAGCCCAGGGTAGAAAAAAGCTGTCTGAAACGGAGCATTTAGGTAAACCTGAGATTTGTACTCACTGGGATTAATTGTACATATGTTGATCTCATTATGGCTCTCTTCCAGAGCATGTCTTTTATCCTGTTTTCCTTCTCTCACCCCAAAAGGTCCCGGCAGATGGCCGCCCCTCCCTGAGCCTGGTTCTGCCGAAGGTTTCTTCCTGTTAAAAGGGAGTTTTTCCTTCCCACTGTCACCAAAGTGCTTGCTCATAGGGGGTCATATGATTAACTTACAATATAAAGTGCCTTGAGGCGACTGTTGTTGTGATTTGGTGCTGTATAACTACAACTGAATTGAATTGAATTAAATTATTTCAATATCTGAATCCCTAATGAGCCTTTAACCCTTTGTTTTTGTGTTTGTTTTGGGAATTGTTTTGTCCCTCAGGTGTGTCTGACAGGCTGCTCCAGAGACCTGATGATACGGGTTGACCAGCTCTGCTCCAAACACAAGATCAAGGTCTTCTGTGGAGATGTCTACGGTTACTACGGTTACATGTTCTGCAACCTGGGCCAGGCACACAACTATGTCGAGTAAGTGCGACGGGGGCAGGTTTTATTCCCAGTTTGTGGGAATAAAGCTGGTCGTTGTGTGTTTTGTGTCTTGTAACACAGCCTCAGACATAATAAGAAACCTTTCCTTGTCTTCATTTTTACTTTCTTCTTCTTGTTTCTTCTTTAAAGGGAGAAACCCAAAGTAGTAAAACCCAGCGGTGAATCCAACGACGGCCCGGAGGCAAAGAAAGCCAAAGTCGACCCCAACGAGACCACCATGGTGAAAAAAGTACGTGCACAATTATCAGCTGATAATAAGGCAGAAACATCAAACTGAAAGAACTGACATAAATAAAGATATATTTTAACTTAGACAAAGAGATGTATTAGCAATCCTGCCTTTAGTAAAGAGAAGGAATATTCAATATAACAGCAGTTACCCTCATTTTTATTTCTTTCTTTCTCAAAGGTTCAAACTAAAATCGATTCTCTTTCTAATTTATGGTTTTAAAAAGGGCTTTTATGATATCACATTAGCAATAACAGTATCAGACAAATTAAATACTCTTTTTGAGGAATGAAACTTTTAACTGGAAAATAACATAGAAAAAGAACTGTTACATGCTATGTAATAGTCATTGATGAGATCATATTTCTATTACTGGCACATTCTGGCAGCGTTCTATTAAATCGGAGGTTGTCATCACAGTCCTATATTAAAGCGTTTACTGTTTGTCTTTATTTGGCTTTAATAATAAGAAATGCAAATAAATGGCTTTTCCTGACAAAATGTCACCCAGATATAAATCGCTTTTTATTTGTCATAAAAACAAAGAACAAACAAATCAGTTCAAAACCTATTCACTCCATATTGATCTTCTCCAACCAATCAGACGGCCAGTTTTTGCACTCTGAAGGAGGCTCTGGAGGTCGACTGGACAAGCGAGAAGGCCAAAGCGGGTCTCAAGCGAACACCAGTGGACTACTTCCTGCTCCAAGGTACCTAAAGCTGTTTTTGTTTCCAAATGTGGGATGATTGAGTTTTTAAATGTAAAAATAAACTTTCCAGCATCATTTTTAGCAAATCTGTTGTAGTAACAGCTGATAATTTTTCAGTTTGTGAATTGAGTGAAATTATAATCAGAATATCCACATGTTACTACAGAAAATTATAAAGATGTTTGAAGTCTGTTTAACAGTTTCTGACGTGTACTACTTTTAAACTTTGTCTTTAAAAATGACCATTTTAATTCTGCATAATTATTTCTCATGTGTATGAATAATTTTCTAAAAAAGTTTTAGCCTTTAAAGATTTTGCGAAGAAGTTGCAAAGTTTTTTTTAATTTTATTTTATTTTATTTTAATTCTCCTTTAGGTGATGTTGTTTCATTAGCATGTACGTTTTAATTGCATAAAAGAGCTGAATATTTGTTGCATTTCTGTGGCAGGCAAGATTTCCCATGCATCGATTTGGGCAAATAACATAAAGAATCCTGAAGGGTTTAAAAAAGTATAGAAAATGGAAACTGAAAAAGCGTAGGATCCTGCAGCTAGACTGAAACACATAGCATTAACATGCAAAAATCACTGTTCCAGTTTAGCTGATGAAATATCACCGCACATGCGTGGAAAGTCATGTCCATAAAGCGTGGTAAATGTCATCTAAATATAAACGCCAGTGGGATTTAAGCAAGATTGTCTTCTAGATAAAACACATTAACTTTAGATTTTGTCAAATACATTCGGTAACTGTTTGAAAATAAAGAATATTCTTAAAACACAGCGATGGTATACTGCTCCAAATGATATATTGGAATCATTTCTGTTAAATGCTTCGTAACCATGGGCCCAAATGAACATTTTGATCCATGAGATAAATTTACCTTCCTGTTTTTCAGGTTATTTATGTGTGTCTGATGACCTTCTCCACAGAGTTGTTATTGTCCCTCCTGTCACCTGGCCCTGCACCATTCCCACACTCTGCACGCTAGTTTCCATCACAAGCTGTCCATGGCCAGTCATGTGCACTGAGCGTAGAACAGAGAGTGGCCCGACACCTACACGGCATGACAACAAGCATATCAGAACAGGAAATACAAAGAAAACTATTAAAGGTGTTAACTCAGAAAACACTTGTGTGCATAAATGCACTAAACCACAGTTTATGGGAAATTTCACTGGATGAACTGATCACAAATATTAACCACAATGCGCTACGTTCAAAACGTTTCGTAGAATTTCCCCATGGGGCTGCGTTGGTAAGGGCATGCAGCGTAAAAATCTGCCAAATCAAATATGCTGAGCTACCTGCTGTGGAGATCCCTTGTGAATAAGGGAGCTGCTGAGAGTTATAGAGTTTGCAGTTACACTCTATTATCAGCATTTTATTTGTATTAATTTTATTTTTTTGCAAAAGTCAGTTAACATTGATGACTAATGCTGTCATAGACTAGACTAAATAAAATTAATAAAACTGGTATTTTATTAATAAGCTTTTAAATACTGACCTGGAATGATTTCAGAGTTTAAACATCTAAGTGTGTTTTAATCAAAGACGTTTTTACGTGGAATACACACATGAATGATGCTTTCATATTCAAGCTGTAGAACAGTTTTACTCACAAAGGACAAACTTATTATTAACCCCTCTCATTACATCAGTTCCATTTTGGTGGAATTGATGGGGGCTGAGTCGGACCGATTGAGGCCGTTTTGTGAGGAAGTCTTTGATCCAGGAGCAGGCGGCAGGGCGGGATCTGAAGGTGGTCCAGTTTGAAGATGAGGATGTCTGGGATTATGGTGTTGAACGCTGAGCTGTAGTCCACGAAGAGCATCCTCACGCAGTTCTTCCTCAGCGTTCTGTGAAGGGTGATGGTGATGGCATCAACTGTTGACCGATTTGCTCTGTAAGCAAACTGGTGAGGGTCGAGGGGGGCGGGGGGGTAGACAGTCTCTGATGTGCCGAGACACTATCTGCTCGAAATACTTCATGACTACAGACGTGAGGGCTACAGGTCTGTAGTCATTGTCTATACCAGTCTTTTTGTGAGTTCTAGTGGAGGCCTACAGACAGGTGGGAAAGGTGGCATGAATCAGGGAGAGGTTGAACAGCCTGGTGAGGATCCCTGCCAGTTTGTCTGCACAAGCTTTAACCACACCCTCTGAGATACCTCTTCTGGGGTTCACCGCCTTCAGTCTCCTCCTGACGTCATGTTCCTTTAGGGAGGGGGTGGTGAGGTGGGTGAAGGGGGAGGGCCGGTCTCAAACCAAGCAAAGAGCTCCTCTGGAGTTTGAGGTTACTGTCGGGGGTTGGGGGGCTCTGGCCTTTGTAGTTGTTGAATCATCAGTCCTCATCCATGCATACCTTCGTCCAGTAGCCCACCTTACATCGATATATCCTGGTACCTCAAAACCTGATGCAGACTTTAAGTTGGATGATATCTGAGGTGCTTCAGTTGTGTATCTGTTGCTCATGTTCTGAGGTAGACGTTAGCACTGGATCTTAGCGTGGGGATCTTTACTGGATGCATAGCCTGGCTGGGATTTGAGTTCATGATCTATTGTTCCAAAGATCGTAATCCCTAATTTTATCATCTCAGGCACACAGTTCTGACTGTGAGTCCAAAAGCTCCACCCACTTGTGTTGGACAGCCAATCAGAAGAAAGTTGACTTAAAGAGGGAGGGGCTAAAATGGCTCATTTCAGACAGTGCAGCTCCTCCACGCATCCTCTAAGGCAGTGGTGTCCAAACCCAGGCCTCGAGGGCCAGTGTCTTGCAGGTGTTAGATCTGTCCTTGATCCATCACAGCTGATTTAAATGGCTAAATGACCTCGTCAACATGTCTTGAAGTTCTCCAGAGGCCTGGTAATGAACTAGGTGTGTAGACCCAGGGTGAGATCTCAAACCTGCAGGACACCAGCCCTCGAGGCCTGGAGTTGGCCAAGGCCTGGTGTAAGATAACTATTTTGATCAGTGAATCATGCAAAGCTATTTTATTAGAGCCCAACAATAAAAATAAGGTTCTGAAAAAGAGCATTAGAGATTCCCCTTTGTCTCACACCCACTCACAGCAGCCACATGCAGTCATGTGACAGTGGCTGTCTGCTTTATTTGCTTACTAAACAGTCAACATGCTCCTCAGTTTCTCATCTCGTTCAGGGGGATTTTGCATTGCGGCAGTCTTGTCTGGTTAATTTTAGTTTTTGCCAGCCGTCATGGCCTTTAGTCTAATAACACCCCATCTGAAACCCACCTACCCGCTGCAGCCTCGCCCTGTCTTCAGTCTGCTGAGTTTCAGGCTAATTTCTGAGTGGAAACACCACCTAGTTGTTGTTTTTTTGTTTTGTGAAGGCGAGATGGGAGGCAGTGTTATTATTCGTCTGCTGTTGCTATAATTGGAAGTTGTGGTGGTTGTTTGGTGCCACCAATGAGGAAGTGGCTCTTCCTCTGTTATAACTGCTTCCTGTCTCACTAGGAACAGTCGAGAGATGTGAACCGTGTGTAGGGTGTATGCGTTTGTCTTTGCTTTTATCATCTCTTTAATTCCTCTTTTTATTTAAGATGTAGTCAGAGGGGAAAAAAATTGACCAGCAGAAGATAAGATGACACTTGAAGTGTTTCCTCCTTTAAAAAAAACAAAGTCTAACTTTTATCTGCAAATAAGGCTTTAATTACCTTTAAAATCAGCCTCACAGAGATTTCTGAATAGTTTTTCTTATCTGAAATTATCATTTAATATCATATATGAAAGCCGCATGCATCCAACAACTGGGAGAAGCATCAATTCAAATAAAATTGGCCATTCAGCCAAGATTTTTGCAACATGGCTGAAACCTGTACTACAAATGTGTGTGAAGCATTTTGTATTTTGTGCAGAAAGTATTTCAGACTTCAAAGGATGCGATTTCAAATTCAGCTTCCAGTGTAAGCTGTTTCATTAAGTTAGCTCAGTGGTTCTCAAATAGTGACTCGAAATCAGGTGTGCCGTGGAATTTTGTGACAGCGGTACATCATGAATGCAATACATAACAGCACAAAGGGTATCAGTACTTTATATGGACTGATACAAAGTACTCTAACGCAATCCTTTAAAAAGCTCCTGTCATCGAGAACTCGTCGGTTTGCACAACTGTCGACTGCGTGACGCATCAAAGGCCCCAACTGACAGCGAGGAGGTTAATAACGGGAAAAGGCATTGCTTTCTTGTGAGGAGCAAACTAAAGACAACAGAAAATGTGTCATAAATTCTACATGTCTTATGATTTCAGCTGAAGCAAGGATGTCAGTAGCGCTCCACCCTGTTGGATCATTAGGTAATGCCAAACAATGTGTCAATCAAGGTAAAGAGGCACGTGGAAACCAAATGTCCCTTATAAGAGGAAGTTTTCAAGAGATTTCACTGGAGGCAAAGTATATATTAGTGGTGTGGGTGCAAAAGATAAATGAATAAATACGAGTATTTATCCTTCTGCAGAGTGCTGTTAGATTTAGTACCATTAGAAAACCACCATCCACCCACACTCGACACTCCAGTGTGTCCTCCATGTGTGGTAAGATATGCCTCAATCACCTCAGGTGCCCAGGAGACATCCCCAGAACCACCTCAGCTCTTTTTAATGTGATCTCATCATCACCCTATCTGTTAGGGAGAGGCCCGAACCAATCAGAAAGCTCGTTTCCACGGTCCTAGTCTTTGCTCACTACCCAGAGCACGTGGTCAGGAAAGTAATGTAGACTGCCGACCAGTCAGCAGCTTCGCTTTTACACTCAGCTCTCTTTTCACCACAACATCCTCATCGCTGCTGACGCCACACAAATCCACCTGTCAGTATCCCGCTCCCCTCACTCGTGAAGTCCTCCACTCAGGGCAGCAACTCATCCCTGACTCAACGTGAGCACTTCAGCCTTTTCCTGCTGAGAAACTGTCTGAGAACATTAGAGTACCTACATGCATGTTACATTCAAAGCTCACCAGTTTTTGTGTTAGAGGTCTTGATGATGGAGGGGTTTCTGGAGTTTCATGTAAACTAAACTAAACTGTTGTGCCCTGTTTGTGGTTTGTTTGTGTAAACAGTCTAATTTATTTGTTTTAGTCAATTTCAGAGTGGAAATGTTATTTTTCACTTTCACTTGCTGCAAAAGTAAAAACCAATGAATAAAAGAAGAGCTTGTTAGATGATGTCGAGGCTGTTTTACGTAGATAATGCGACCGATATGTTGTTGTAATGTGTTTGGTGTGCCGTGGACACAAAAAGGTTTAGTTGTAGGTGCTAATATGGACATAACATGGCCAAACTACCAAGATGTCTTAAATCTGAGGTGTACATGTAATAAAGAATAGGTTCATATCCACCTGCCTACCTCTGCCAGATGAACATGTTTCTCTGTCCATTGTTTTTGATCTGAATGTGCAGGATTTGGCATTAAGGACCATCTCGAGCATTTCCCCTCCACTCTAATCTGTGATGGTATCACTGCTGCCTGTGTATGTTCAGAGATGGTATCTTTGTTCCATCCATGTTCACATTATTATATTGTGTTATGAAATTCAGTTTGATTTCCTTCCCGAGCGTGATGCCATTTGTACCAGCCTGTAACTTTCTACTAACAAAGTTTCACTGATAAAGGGCAGAGCCGAGGTGTGAGAATGATTCATCGCTGCTACATGTGAGCATGTACTGTGTGTGCGGTGTGCCACGCTGGTGGAAATGGCCGTGGGAGGACTTGACTTCCTCATGTGGTTTTAAGTTAATGGACGAACAGGAAATACGGGGGCGAAGTGTTGATGTGTGCATCTGTGTGGTGCAGCTGGAGAAGTCGGTTGTTGTTTGAAATATTGCACATGACCAAATAGTTCGTGCTTTTGATTTTTAATTTCTCAATCGGTCCTAAAGCCGACACAGGAAAGAGTTTTGGTTTTTTTTTTCATCTTTCTCGCTCTGAGAGGCAGACTTAATACTTCCTCTGTGATCCTGTGCAGGTGGATGTGTGTTGCACCCAGGAGTCTGTGACTGCGCGCTCTTAATTTGATGTGGGGGAAACGTGGGCCTAATCGGATGAAATGGTTGATGGTGCAACCACATACTGATGTTATCCTGGTTCAAAGGGAGCAGCAGGGGAGATGTTGTCTTTCCATAAGATGATAATTCACTGTGGAAGTCACTTGAAAGCGTGATGTAATTATAAATGGCAATAGTGCAATAGATTATGTGGAAAATATTGCCTTAGTTAAATGGTTTAAACTTCTTTCCTGCGTCTCAACTGTCATTTCTTTCCTCCCATCTGCTGCTCTCCACAGTTCTGCTGAAGTTTCGTACCGACAAAGGCCGTGACCCCGACCCGCAGTCCTTTCCAGAAGACAGTCAACTCTTGAGGCAAATCCGCGACGACGTCCTCGAGTCCCTGTCATTGAACAGCGACCTTCTGAGTGACGACTTCATCAGGTGACTTTAAATTTACACAAGTCGATTCAAAATATATCCTCTGCTCTTTCAAACACAAACACACCAAACATTCCCTGCTGGGGGGGGGCAGACATTATTTTATATAATCAAGCTGAATGTACTTTTTTAGACGGTTGCATCCACCTTCCTCACTTTGACCCTCTTGTTGGCCATAATGCCCCTCCATGCATCTCTTCTGTGACCTTAAGGAAAGTTAAATCTCTAAACAGGACCATAACTGTGCATGCAGCCTTTATTTCTTTACTAATTTATAGATTTATCAGTAAAATGTGATCTCTGCAGAGGCACTAGTTGCAGTTTAATGTCAGCATAAACAGCGATCCACCACAACATAAAATCTCTGAATAACGTTGAAGGTGTTTGCTTTTCCATATTTCCTGTCACATATTTACTGCCACATGGGTGGATGTTCATATTAAAGATGATCAAAATTTCAAATAATGAGCTCACTGTATGTAGAATACCTGTGAAATCCTTTTTGTCTGCTATAAAAATGCTTTTCAGAAGGCCCAGTGTTCATGAGAAGCTAGTCTAGTAGTTCAAGGATAAAACTACTGAGCTGGAAATTGCAATAAGAAGTTCACTTTACTGATCCCAGAACAAGTCTGAAGTGTTAGCCAAGCTTTCAAACTCTTCAGACTCCAACCCAGACAATCCCAGACAGCATACATGTACACACACAGCAGTATAGATTTGATTTTAATGTCGGGGCTGAATAGATGGCTTGCATGGCTGTTATCAGCTGTTCCAACAAGAAAATTCAACTTTGAAAAACGTGCACACGGGCACAGGGGCCGATGAAGACTCAGCAGCTGGCTCTGATTAAAGGCCGACTGTTAGCTGCTCTCAGTCTGCAGATGAGTTTCCTGGCTGTAATTCCACCTTCACTGCTTTTGATTTTTGACACGGTGGGTTGCCAGTTTTTGGCTTATAAACACAAGCTCATTAATCCACTGCTACACCCTCACATCCACCCTGATGGCAGAAAGAAGCACAGTAATGTTAGCTTTTCTCAAAGTCTCTCTAATCAATTTCACACCAGTGTTTTGAGACCAAATGACATCACCTGGGGGAGGGGGCGATGGCAAACCGATTTACCCAAACACACATGCTTCTAGTGTCAGTGAAAAGACGTTTATTTAGTTCACATCAGCCATAGCAAGACAAATAAATCAGCTGGCAGATGAGCCTATGGAACATATTTTTTTTTCTTCGTTTTGTGGCTCTTGTGCTCTTTTTTTAGTTACTTAGTTAGTCACTTCCTTAGCGTTACACTTTCTATTTAGTGGTTAATGTTTCCTTGCACTGTTTATCCTCAGCTACTGCTTCTCTGAGATGTCTCCAGTGTGTGCAGTCGTGGGAGGAGTTCTGGGACAGGAAGTTGTTAAGGTGAGGATGTAAACATGAAGATTTTTGGGGCAGTGTGCAAATTGCACACAGAATTGTATGAATCTTGCAGCTTCAGGAAACGTTGTGAAAGGGCTGATGTCATCCCCTCTGAAGCGTCTAACGGTATTCAGTCGGTGACTTTGTGATGAAGACGGCAGGTCTGGTGTGTCAGCTGACATGTGGCCACTCGGCTGGTCGCTGGGTTGGATCCAGAGAAACGGCGGCGGCTCTGCTCAGTGCAGAAGCGATTTTCGCTGTGACCACAGTGCAGCTCTGTGTGACGCTCTGGCAGCAGCCGTTTAAATGGAGAGATGATTTGTACTGTTCTCAAGCTGAACGCCGTAATAACCCCATTCATAAAAGAAGCTAATGAAAGCTGTTAGTGGGAAAACAAAAAGAAGACAAGCGACTGAACGGTGACACCAACACCTTTCCTACAGTCAAGCCTGTTCTGTTGTTTGAATTCCCTCAGGATAATCAGTTTATTAAAAATAACAAAAGCTCCTTTAAACTGTGCCAAAATCTATGCAGTGAAATATCTCACAGAGCAATCACTCTTTTCTTTGTTTCTACATGAATCAGTTTGCTGATAATCAACAATACTTGACATAAATTCAGCTGATCTCCTCTTCAACTCCTCCTTGGGCGGCACTGCAAGATTTCCAGCCTCCATGTTTAGATCCCTCTGTGGAAGACTTGTTCTGTGCACTCTCAGACTTCACCATGAACCTCAAACTGACTTTCTCTGTTTCTCTGCTGACATCACACCGGTCCACCTTGCTCTGTAACCCACTCTCTGACAGAACAGTGAGTTTTTTGACAGAGAACCATGTTGCCAGATGTGGAGATGCAGACTCTCATCCAGGCAGTGACCTTCAGAATTAATCAACAGAACACAAGCAGGAGTACTATCCAGTGTTTCCTAAAATGCACTCACTGATCACTCGAGCTACGCCTTAAGGTGCTGTCCATAAATATAACGAACAGATCTGAGGACAAAGGGCAGCTCAATGAGTCCAAAACTCACTGAAAATGTGCTTGACTTTGCACCAGATGTTCTCAGCTCTCACTTTGAGTATACAGGGACCCAACGGCTCATAATAGCTTTGGATCAGCTCTCAAACTTCGCACAGTGCAGCCCACAGGTGTCCCAGGGATTGCCCAGTTTTCACCATTCCTGAAGTTCTCAAAAAATGTGTAGATTGGATGGTCAAACTCCCATACTTCCTCCAGAAGTTAGAGGGATTATGGGAATAATGTTATAGTCAATGATGCTATAGTGATTTGATGCCTGCATGTTTCTCCCACTGAATACAGCATCCAGATCAGAATCTGGGAGTTCTGCTGTCACATCCCGATGGAGACCGTTCAGGCTAAAGCTCCTGAACTGTGTCAGTCTTCACTCGTCAGGTGCCCTAGTTGCCAGATTTGACTCTCTGTGACTTTGTCCTATTCCCAAACTCGAAATTCGACTCAGAAAATCACCATTTTGACGCCTGGGAAGAGATCAAAGGCACATTGCAACGCAAAAAGCAACTCCGGGGCATCCAGGGAAGGACAGCCGTAAGAGCTGCAGGGCTGCTCAAAGCGACAGCCTTTAAGGAAAGATCACCTGGATTTAAATTGATATTGTATTTTATTTTTTATAAGTGAAGTCAGGGAGCTTTCTAAGTCTTTAGTATGATTATTGCTTACCAGCAACTCTTGTGGTTAAACCCAGCAGTCAACATGTTGCCTGTTTTTTGACCCAGAAACATTTCAGACAGGCACAGTTAAGATTAGAAACCTGTCTTTCTTTCTGGGGTGAGCGCAGGGCGACCTCCGGTTGACACAAATGGGCGAGTTCATTTCAGGGTGAGTGTGTGAGACAGGCCGGGGGGGGGAAGAGAGGACAGACAGTTCAGAATCAGGCTGCGTTATATTGGCACAAGGCCAACCTGCTGTCTGGATGATGATGATGATGATGAAACCTGCTGCAACAGCCAGACTGATGTCTCTCACAGTGAATCTGT
Source organism: Oreochromis niloticus (assembly GCF_001858045.2). NCBI lineage: Eukaryota > Metazoa > Chordata > Actinopteri > Cichliformes > Cichlidae > Oreochromis > Oreochromis niloticus. Next base: position 34,850,968 of record NC_031979.2, read on the forward strand.
CTTATTTCTCTCGCACACAGAAACATTAACTCCATTTATGAACTGAAGAACTGACAGAAGTGTGACAGGCTCTAGTCAAGTTAAACCCCGGCATTGAAAGGGTCTTTGAAACTTTGTTAGCTGCAGTAGAGTATTTCATCCTGCTGACGGAGCATGTGGAGGTTTTATTTCTCACAGATTTCTAGACGAGAGGCCGAACTTTTACAAACAGCCACTGTAGTTCCTCTTTAAATAACATAACATAACATTTTTCTTCCCTCTTTGTCTTCAGGCCCTCTCTCAGAGAGACGCTCCTCACCGCAACTTCTTCTTCTTCGACGGTCGTAAAGGCAATGGCGTGGTGGACTACTTTGGACCAAACTGAACGTGTCAGGCTACGCCGGTTTACAGGCAAACTTCAGTTTGTCCTGTCTGATTATTTATGGCAGCGCTTGTTCTGCTCGTTCAGTTTCTTTTCTTTCTTTTTTTACAGTTGGATCCATTTCGCCCCAAAATCTGATACAAGAACAGCAGGATGTTTTTTGGTTTTTTACATTTGTTAATAAAACATTGTGTAGTAAAATGTTTCAGCCTCTCGTGTCTGCTTTTTATTAAATCTTCCACCAAACTATAATGATGATTCTCCTTCCTTTGCTGCTGGGGACATTTTAAAGTCCAGGACTCGAGCTGCAGTGTTGCATCGGCATGAGAGAGAAATCACACGCAGGCTAGATTCATGGCTGATATCGGTGTGGTTTATCTGAAGGGGAGAGACAACCAACAACACCAACAACACATGATGTCTCGCAGAGTGTATGACTGTATTTGGTCATAGCCTCCCATCGCCTGACATGTGACTCATCCAGCCAAACATGGTGGTGTAGTGAGTATGTCACAGCGCAGCAAAGAAATAGGAAAGGGCGGTGGCTGCCATTCAAATGAGCCGTGACATAAAGTCACAGCATTTCCTCTCTTATGCCCCAAAACAGGGCAGCAACAACAGAGCATTAGCACAGAAAGGCAGCATCATTACATCAGCCACTGGGTGTGGTGTTTATGTTGCTGCCCTCATACCTGTGAAACCTGATGCTCAGTGGAAAAAGTGACTTATATTTTGATCTTGGCTCACATCGGCGAGTGCTGACGGCTGCATGTCGGTGATCTCTGAAAGCAGTGCAGATTTTAACTGATGCAGCACGTTCAGCAGATAAGTGCACATCATCATGATACTGTGAACCTTTGCATACAAACGAGGCTGTCAGACATGGTCTGCGATAAATGACCTTTTTTATTTTAAAGCAAATATAATGTAAAATCTTGTTTAAATCATAAAGAGTGAAGGTTACCTCAGGCTTCCCCTCGTCTGTTTTGGTTGCCCTTTTTCTTTGGTAACACTTTATAATACAGCCTCTGACTAAAGGGCATAATTCCTCAATAATTAAAAAGAATTGCAGTGTATTTTATTTGAAATTACATACAAATAACTAAAGGTAGGTACATTAGAACAAGGGAATAACAAGTCAGGTTTTTACAGAAAACAAACAAATAATTATATTTTAAATATTTTTAAGTACTGCCTAATTTCCTGGTAATTTAGCGGGAAAAACAAACAATATTTCCTCATCTTGCAGTACACTGTAAAGTACTTTGTACTCTTTGAGGTGCAGGTTGTGTTATGGAGTGGCTTAACCTTGTCTAACCTCAGCTGAATAATAGAAAATCTATTGTGCACATCGATGTAATAGGTGTTAGATAACAATGTAAAAAATAAATAAATAAAGGTTCAAAAACAATAAAAGGGTAATTCACTCAATATGCCCTGCACCCCAAAAAGCATAGCATACTTATGATGTAAGATTGGGAAACTGTGTTTTTCTGCAAAACACTACTTCAAATTATTTACAGTATCATTTGTGTCTCCTTTCCTGTAAAATACCCAGAAATTAGACGAGGTTAAATCACTGAAAAAGCATTCCAGTCCACTAAAGAATCAGAGTTTTTATCACTGTCCTGACTAGTTGACAGTTGTCCTAACAAACACAGCAGTAACCACTCATTTTCTGACAACATGGCTTTAGTCCAAGTCCTTTAAGGCTTCAAAATGGGTGATGCCAACGTTGCTATAGCCAACTTTTATATGCAGTCTGTGGTTATGCACAACCCACAGGACTAAAAGGATTTGGCAGATGGGAGACTGTTAATATCTTTGACTCATTTTTAACCGAAACATAACCAAGAAAACCCGTCGCCTAACTAAACTGTGACTGAAAAATACAAATAATAGAAAAGAAAAGAAATCATTGTGCCAGAAAAGTCAAGCTTCTCACACTAGTGGACAGAAACTGCGTGGTTTCTACTCTTTCACACATAAAGACAACATCTGGGGAACCTCTGTTGTACCCTTAAAGATGAGTTTTGATACCTTATCATATATCAATGAAGTTGTGGTTTGATGACTATTAGAATAGTAGAGATCAGCCGCACTAACGTCCTATCATTTTGTCTATAAGAAGGTCTTAAAGGAGAGCTTCAAAGGGTACTCCGAGCAGGATTTTAAGAGGTAAAGAGTTAATGTTGTGGCTAGATCTACATCCAAACTTTTAAACCATTGAGTTCACTGTACTTTGTTGTGTAAAATTTACACAAATCCTCTAAAGGAAAGTGTATTTTTAAGGTATTTTACAGTAAGACTAATGTGGGATTTGTATCTGCTTTTGTAGAACAGCTCTAACACTCATTCAATGGGTTTTATGAAAAAGTAAACAAGAAATCTCGGGCAGCTGTAACTTATGTTGCCCCACATAAAAGCCATCATGTCAAATTGGCTTTAGTCTGATTCTGTCAGAACTCAAGACTGAGATATTTCTATCCCTTGACTCACACTTGTTCTTGGCTCCAGAAATGGGCATATTTTTAAATTAAGATGGGACCGGGTCTATTCACACACGGGGTTCACTGCAAGTTCAACGCAGAACAAGGTTGAGTCCGGGTACGGAATAATACCCACATATGGAGTAACTCCGTGTACTTTACCCACATATGGAGTAACTCCGTGTACTTTTGAGTGGTGTCGTGTTTTTTGGCTGATTGAGGGCTACAGAGCACCAAAACAAGCCGAGCCCTGTGATGAAACCAGAGGGGCGATTATGCAGCACGGGGTGCCGCTGCTCTTTTCCTGGGATTAGGAAAGCAGATTAATTATGGAAGGTCCCTTTAAGCTCATTCTGCCCCTTTAATTAAACCTAAACTCTTATCTGCCAACACACACATTCATTTCACTCTCCGTGCTCTCAGGACTACATGCTGACTCCACTGCACTTTATCTTTTTCTCTCCATCCCCTTCTTCTCTCAGCCTCCTTCTTTCTGTCCTCTCCTCCTCCTCCTCCTCCTCCTTCTTCTTCTTCTTCTTCTCGTCTCTCTCCCACACACACACACACACACACACACACACACAGAGTTAAATCCCAGCCCGGTGCTCCTGCTGTGTGGTCACTCTCTCTGTTTCGGCCTCCACTTAGCAGCAAAAACCAAGTGCCTATTGTGGCAGCCAATCACATCCCGAGTTTTACTCTCAGAGCTGAGTGATTGGCTCGTTGTGCTGAGCAGTTTTAGTGAGGATATCTAGTTCCAGTGCTGCCTGTTGACTCAGTAACAGACAGAGTGTGTATTCGTGTGTGTGTGTGTGTGTGTGTGTGTGTGTGGGCTCAGCAGCAGGTCTGTTTCTGATAAAGTTATGTCTTTTGTGGATTATGTAAAATGTATCAAGGCTCCAACTAACAGTCATTTCTAATTCCAGTTAATCGCCCAAAAATTTTTTCTTTATCCATTTAGTCTCAGAAATTCGTAAAACATGTCCTAATGTTCCACAAGACGGCTTAACAACCTTTAAATATCTTGATATAACAGAAAAATGTGCTATGTCATACGCTGACATCATTACTTCTAACTGGTCGTGTTTAATACGAGCATCTGCCACTTCAGCGGTATTTATATTTTTCAGGAAACTTGAAACTTGAAACAACTTCCTTACTCAGTATCCCTGATGCAGTTATTATTGTTGTGTTTGTGTACACTGAATTTTCTGAATTTGATATTTGAATATGAAACTTTGCCAAAAGATTCACAGAAACATAAAGAATTATGCTTAAATTAATAATTAGGAGTGTCATAAACATTGTTTCAGTCATCGTGGCGTCCAGTGTTAGTGTGGCTGAGAACAGTGTAAAGGCTCAACAGCACTCTTTTAGCAGTTACTTGCATGTCTTTGGACTGTGGGAGGAAGTGCACACAGAGAACAAACAAACAAACTGACCAGTGGATCTGAAACCAACTGTTGTGGGCCCACAGCCCTAACTATTGTGGCACCTACCACATGAGCTATCCCAGTCCAGGTGTCGCTGGAAAAAAGTGACTACAGCCTGGACAGGCCGCCAGCCAATCACAAGGACCAACATACAGAGAGCCAAGAGAGGCTCCAGCGCCCAGAAACCAGATGGATCTGTTGTCTCTTATTTTATTTTTCCTTTGTCTTTAAATATGACTCAAATAATGGTTAAATAAAATAAGGTTTCTATAAATAAAATGGCTTTTCATTTTTCTCATCCACTGTTCTTTAACTAAAGCCCGTTACATCAACAGTGCACTGTTAAGAGAAAGTCTAAAGAAAAATTCCACTTCATTACATTTTTAAAAAATTAATCAACCACACAGTAAACAATCCTAAAACTGATAACTGATGAAGTAAATGTGATAGAGAATCTGTTATCAATATCTCAGAGTAAACATTAAATGACAGAGGAGCCTCTTTAGAAGCCCCCAAACATGCCTGTGTACGTATTTCAGTCCTGATCTTGTGCCAGATTGTTGCATTGATAATCGCTGTAAACACTTGTGGTGTGTCTGTGAGCAGCGAGGGTCTCGACCTCATGTCTGCTAATCTGCAGCACGCTCCAGATGTGATGAAGACCGCACCACCCGCTGTCACGCAGAGCCACAGAGTGTCAACATCTGTAAACATCTGATGAACAACATCCTAAAATGGTGCTGCTGTCCTCGCCTGTATCACCAGAGTGATGTCATCCCACAAATCAAACTGAAACTACAAGCTTCCAGCTGGGCTTCCTGCTAATATTAGTGCGCATATCAGACGCTGGTTATTTAAACGGATTTATTATTAGCTTTAAATGTATTTTCTTACATTACATCAACACGAGAGAGAATTAAGTGAGCATCTGCCAACGTACACACCTCGGCACCCTTTATGTATTAGCTTTAAGCTAACAAGCCTGCAGACAGTCTTTATCTTTAGACCTTAAAGGCAGTATGAAATCATTGTGAGGGTGATCACAAGTTTACAGCACACAGATGTTTTTCTAAAGCACAGCTGTATTTTTTTCCATTGTGATGTTTCAGTTTTGCTTTTTCTTGTGAAAATGGTCCCCGTATCATTTTTCATTCTTTGCTCTGACTTCTTAAACAGCTCTCAAACAGGGACTTCATTTAGTGGAGTGCTTTAAAAACTCTGATAATTAAAGCTGAACAAAACACAGCAGCTCAATAATCTGTCAGTTACATGAAAACAGACAAATCCTAAAATCTGGGAACAGATATGAACATTACTGAAGCTTTTAGACGACCTATTTCCATTTAAAGTTATTTTATCAAGCTTTTCCTTATTTTCTGTTATCTTTATATTGTTACCACAGTGAATGTTCAAATTAAATAGTGAGCCAGGTTTGAAATTGTTTTATTATTATAAACACCTTACAGTACTGTCCAAAGTTCTCAAGCCACCCCTCATTTCTTTACATTTTGCCTCCAAGGGGCCGGACTTTCTCGTCAGTCTTAAACTGTTCTTGAATAATAGTTGTTTAGACATTTGGCTGCTTGTTCACTCATTTTCAGTCCAGTCCTTGTACCTGACAATTTCCAGGGGGATGTTGTTTTGTTGTTTTGTTTGTTAAGCCAATGCACACTAACCAATGAATCATTAAAGCAGTTTTACAAGAACCGAACTCCAGTGATGAACCTGTGTTGTGTCTACATGTGACAGTCAGCTTAGCAAAGAAATCATTTAAAACTCTTCCCACCCACAAGCATGGTGGTGCAGTGGTAAGCATTGTTGCCTCACAGCAAAAAGGTTCTTGGTTTGAATCCACGAGCTTGACAGGTCCTTCCTGTGGGGAGTTTACATGTTGTCTGCATGGGTGAGTACTCTGGCTTCCTCCCACAGTACAAAGACATACAGTTAGTAAGGTAGGTTTATCTGGTGGTGTGTATGCCACCTCTCAACCTACGGCAGCTGGGATAGGCTTGAGGATCAGTGCCAACAGGTCTTCTGGAGTTATGAATCCACATTGCAAATTTTTGATTCAAGTAATTTGGGAGGTCAGGTGAGAGGTACAACAGTGACTGTCTACATCCAGCTGTAAAGCACAGTGGAGGCTCCGTCATGTTTTGGGCTCCATTTCAGCCAAACTTCTATCAAAACTGATGGAAATATGAATAAAGAAAAGTAGCATCAGATTTGACTGTAAAACCAGATGCAAGATCCTCTGGAAAAGCATCTGATTGGAAACGTACTCATTTTTCAGTATGATAGTTATCCCAAACACACTGCCAGGGGAGTAAAAGCATGTGAGGATAGAAGAAAACAGAATGGTCAGCCATTAGTTGGCCTCCCCAGAGTCCGGAGCTCATCGTTATTATAAAAAGTGTGAGATCATCCTGAAAAAGAGCAGAACAAAAGGCAGCCAAAGAGCTGGAGACCTATTCCTGCAGACTAATTAAATAAATGTCAAGAAAGATGCCTGGAGAAAAAAAAAGAGGGTCATACCAAGTATCGACTTTCAAGCTTGTTGGAAATGTGCTTTTGTGTTTTTGTCTCATAAACTGTATTTTTGTGTATGTTTGCAGATGTTTCAAAGAATCCCTGCACATTATTCCGATTTTCATACTAAAGTATTAAGAAATTACAGGTGGCTTAAGACTTTTGCACAGTACTGTATAAAGAAGTAAACCCTGTGAGCTAGAAGCTCAGGCTTTAGACTGCTCCGATGCTCAAGAGAATTTTATGTTTTTACTTTTAGCTCTGGAGCTCCTGGAGTTAAAATCACTTGTGTGAAACAGGTAATGAACTAAAGGCCTGAAGAAAGGTGTAGTATAAGACAAATGTAGATTATTTTAAACTGAATCATGCAAAGCTACTCTAGCAGAGTCAAAAAGTAAAAATGTGAAACTAGAAAACAGCATAGGACCTGAAGGACACATCATTCATCCCACTGTCCTGATAAAAACTTAGAAATTAAACTCCAAACACAGAAAAATATTTATTCTTACTTTTATTGTATAAAAACAAAACAAAAAAAAGTACAAAATTCATGTAGAAATTTTACAATAGAAAAAAGTTGAAAACAGCAAATACAAACTGCATGTGACTGGCCGACCGACACTGAGCTTTGCTGGTAGGAAAGAGGCGAGCGCTAAACCAGGAGAAACATCAGCTGTGAGCTCTCAGAGTTCACCGGCAGCTCCGATGACGGCAAACACGGCTAAAAGCACTGCGAGCGAAAGGCCGGACAAATATAAATATACAGGCAGTGAATGAGAGTCTACGGAGCGAGCGGTTTAATCTCTGCTCAGCTCAGTGTCAGCTGAACTTCTACGGGCTGTGGTATCATTACGACTTTATACACAAAGGCTTTCAGAAGTCTTAAAAACAAGGCCCTGTGCCAAAAACGTAGAAAACGGCGTGGCTAAGGCCGAGTGAGAGCGGCGTTTCGAACAGGCTGAAAGGCCCCACGTTTCCTGAAATAAAATGAAAAATGATAAGTGGGCACTTTAATCCAAAGTACGTTACAGTACATCAATCTGCATTCTTGAGCATGTGTAGCACCAACAGCACTACAGCTGTCAAATAAAAACAGAAATCACACGGTTTTGGAAATAAATTTACAAAGAAAAACCGCACTGACGATTCGGCGGCCGTTTGGTTCGGCCCAGTCGATTCAAGCTGCTAAACACTGAGTATTGCTATGAGCCTGCAACGCCTGATTTCTTCTTCTTTGTGCTTTAAAAGAGGCTAAAGGGAAACTTTTTGGTACCATTTCTTCCCCATCTCATTTCATATTCACAAATGTGGCTTTCACATGGTTCAGTAATGCTCCTCACATCTCATTTTTCACATTTGCTTCATGGCCAAAGACAGCAGAGAACAGAACGTGAGTGAGGCCGTTTGTAATGCTTTCTAACACAGTACCGCTGAGAGTGTTTCTGCATGAATGAGAGTGTTTTCACTGTGGGTGATTTCTAAATCAGTCTGGTTTTTTAACTGTTACAACTCAAGTAGCGCTTAAAGTAAAGTTTTTGATCAGGAATGTGTGAAAAAAATAACAATAACATAAAAAACCCAAACAAAAACCATGCTACAGCTAGGCTACTTTTCAAAATAAATTATGGTCTTAATATGAGTAATCGACTCCCCCCCTCTTTTAAACTACAATGAAAATAATCCCACAACCAAAGGGCTCACCTGACAAACATCATCGAATACTTTCCAACAATCATAAAGATCCAAATCATTTATTTCTCTTTTGCTGACGGAATATCTTCCCAAATCCACTGGATTTAATTTCAGACTTGCTCTACAGTTACAACATAAAAAAAACAAAACATCTTCCAACTCTCCACTAAGGTTCATCCAAACCTTTGGATTGGGATAAGTTTCATCTTCCAAAAGAATATTTACAGTTGATCAAGTAACTATGAACACTGTCAACACAGGCGGGCGAGCGAGTGAAGCTGGAACGTTTGAATCTAATGCGAATGCTCGAATCCAGTGACTGCAAACAAGCCACTCCAACATTAAGTGTGTTTTATTCAAACTGTGTGTGTGTGTGTGTGTGTGTGTGTGTGTGTGTGTGTGTGTGTGTGTGTGTGTGTGTGGGGCTGATTGTCCTGGTGTTGGAGATTAGACCTCAACAGAGCGCCAAGCAGAAAGGCACATTGTACACTGACATGAAGCAGATTGAGAAAAAGGTTCAGTCTGTGCTTCGCTCCGTAGCGGAATAACACCCGACTTTGTTTCGTTTTCTTTTTCCCTGCGATGCAACCACAGCGCCCAGTTTTCACAGTTTATAAGAAGAGGGACACAGGTTGCACGATAAAGACACAACGGCAACACGCACACATCAGACGAGGGTCAAATCGTGCCTTTGACAGTCCTCTAATGCTGAACGCCACAGCAGAGAAACACATTTTTTTTATATATTCAGAGGGAAGAGCTGGAGAGATGCAGTCTATTGAAACTGAAATGATTTTGCATCCTCCAGCTGATATTAAAATCAAAAGATTTCCCATCCTAATTTTAAATATCAGTGGCATTTCTGTATTTTAATCCTGGAAGACCATCAAAAATCCCAAACTCTGACAGTACAGGGTTAGAATTAGGGCTAAGGCTCAGAGGTTCACATACCTCATACACTTCTAGTGGCTTTAAACTTTTTCTAAGGACCTCACAGCTTCTGTTTGACCCACATCTTCCATGTGTGCACACACACATACACTCCGACTCACATGAGCTGAGTCACACCTGCTACATAAAGAGCTGAGCCCCGAGACATGACATGGAGAAAAAAATAATAATAATTTTACAAAATATACAGGTCAGTCCGTCAGCAGCGGTCCGTACCAGCAGACGGGCTGACGGACTGACTGACAGGCAGTCAGACGGACAGGCAGGGTCCAGTTTCCACAGGGAGCAGCCCGATCCAGCTGCCGCTTTCATCTTCCCAACGCCTCTTTTGTTCAACAGATGTTTTCAGTCGCACCTCCAGGTGTGAGTGACGATGAAGAGCAGCAGCCAGTCCAGGTTGTCTTGTTCGCTACAGCAAGTCTATGTGAGCCTGTAGAGAGTGCTGAGAGTCTGGGTGATGAAGCTGAGGAGTCCTCGGCAGACGTCTCTGAAGTCGTGCCAGTGAGGGCCGCCGTGCTGGAGGGAGAAAGAAAAGACCAAATGAAGTCCAAATAAAACTCAACAACATTTCATTATTCAACAACTGACCTTTTTAGATGCTAAAAATGCGCATGCATTGACAAAATGACCCCGAAACAGCTCATAGAAGAGACTTAATCACATGGCTGCAGCTTCATGCAAGTCAATGTTGTCTCCAGATGCCCTTGTTGACACATGGAGGAGCAGCAACAACAACAAAGTGATTGAAACTATATAAATGATGTTAGCTGATCATTTATGAATTTTCAGAGATCAAATCATATCAGCAGCAAACATCTGCCTGGTTATTTAACCCCATTTTTAACTTCTTAAGTGGAAAGGTTAACTCAGGCTCAGTGGATGCTGCTCAGAGGTAGCCCCGTGGTGACATGGCAAGAACTGGTGACGCTGTAATCGCCTAATCTCACAAAGTCACCGTGTTATTGGATAAAAATGTCACATGGTAGAACATAAATGTCTTACTCCTAGGAAGAGAAGTGACCAGAAAAGACACATACATCAACCCCACTGTGACAAAGAATAACATCTACTAAAGTAATAATCTCTTTTTTTAATTCTTGAATGGACAAAAAAATATATAGATGGATTTAGATGTTTCCATGTTGAGCTATGAAAGGTGCCTTTTCCTGCTTTTTGATTTGTTATTCATGTTTTTAAAATATTAATAAATATATGCTTCTGAAACAAGAAGTGGCCAGAAAGAGATAATGGAGAGAAAGACTAATAATGAGGAGCGCTGAGCCCGAACACGAGGAAAACAAGAGTGTTTCTGTGTGGAGGACGATGAACCTTTGTGGCTGTGGTTGTGGTTACACCTCCCTATATGCTTCCTTTGCAACCTCCATCCCTCCTTCTTCCCTTTCCTCATTGCTTTTGTTTCAAAGTGCTCGTTCAGAAAAACTGACTAGATCATAAACAACACGCACAGTTTCCTCAGTTTTCCCCAGAGACTGAAGTATCTCTCTCAGTGTGAAGACAGAGCGGCAGACAGTTACACGAAAAGCAAACCCTGAAACCTGCTGCGCTTGTCTGCAAGGAGGGGTGCGCGGGGAGGGAGGCGTGCGCCTACATCCTCATAAAGTGAGCAACTCATATCTGAGTGCGAGCCAGGAGGAGGTGACGTCATCTTTGTTTGTGTGCAAAAGGCGGGATGGTGAGGGAGCGAGAGGGGAGAGGAGGTCGGAGGGAGGAGGAGGGGAGGGGGGAGGTCACTGCCAACTCCTCACGCGATGTAGAGCACAGAGGCAGGGCGGGGCCGGAGAGGGAGCGAGATAAAGAAATAACAATCAAAAGAAACAGACAGTAAAGGGAGGAGAACGCTGTCATTCAGACAAAAGGAAGAAAAAAAAAAAGGATTAAAGAGCTCCACGTGTGACCTAATTTCTGAATGAAAGGAGAGAAAGAAGAACGAGCTAGACGATGCAAATTCTGGAGAAACCTCAGGATTGCTGCTACTGCAGGTCTTAGTTTCTTACCTACAGCTGAAAAAAAACAAATACTACACACAAGGCCTTTATTGTGCTTTTATTCTTCATTTATAACTAACTTTGGGCTCTTATTGTGAAAATCTGACATAATTATGACCATTCCGAGCGTTTGATATCTACAAGGGACTTGTAATTTGAAAAATCCAGAAGAATTAAAGCATCCTAATAACTTCCCATACATAACTGAAGGCTTTTATTTTGAAAACAACAACAGTTTAACAAAATAATGGGTTTTATTTTGAAAATATGAAATGCCCGATCTTTCTGATTACTTTCTTCAACTAACAGTGGCGTTTATTTTGAAAAAACTGCATATTTTAAAGCATTTTTAAAGCATAGTGCACACATAAAGCAACTTTTTATGGTGCAGCTGTTGCCTAGGCTACCATCTAACGTATCTGCCACACCCTCATGTATCAACAGTATCCTTTGCTACAACGGCTTCCCTCGCCTCACTTGCCTCAAAATGTGAGAAAAGTTTAACTAGGTTCTCGCGGCATTCATTATTTTACACCTGCTCTCTTGTAGTTGCTGAAACTCAGTCACTACAGAGTCTTTGGGCACCAGGTTGCTCTAAGTCACTTCCTGTGTGGATGCCCCTTCATGGCAAAAAAATGTATTCAAACAACTAAGGGCTTTTACTTTTCTGACATGATCTGCTAACATCCAGCGACTAACTGTGGGTCCTTCCCTGCTGCCCAGATAGAAAACAGATAACTAATGAACAGGAGCAAACAATGAATAAAAGATGGAGATAGGAGCGCACACAGTTGTAATTGATCCACTCGCTCACACTCACAAATATCGATCTCTCTCCGCTCTCATGCACACGTGCAATTACTCATTGAACTCACATCCACTTATAAACCTGATAACAGTGAAAGAGAGGGGCAGGCGAAAGAATCGATGTAACTGCGCTGCTTTCAAGGACTAGAAAGCACTTCACACTTACGTCATCATCAACTCCACACTGAAAAAAAAATCCCTGCAGTCGCCAAAACAGCTCAGAGACTTTAGGGTTAAAGGTTAAAACTGAGCCCAGGTTTTTCCCGTCACCCTCCTTACCGCTCTACGGAGGAGCGTGACGTTCAGCTCATCTCCAATTGTCCTCAGCTGGTTCGCCACCCTCCTGATCTCCTGTTCCTGCACTGCTTCTCCCACAGGAGCTCTGCGGCGAGGCGAAGCCCAGGATGGCCGCTCATTTCGGGGCAACATGTTAGACTGAGGTCGCAGACGGCTGGAGGGCTGCTGGAGCTCCCGTCTGCTCGAGTCTGCAGAAGAAGAGAAAACTGCATATAAGAATTTCTTTTTACCTTCCTCATGAACTCCATCTGCCTCTCAAGTGAAAATAAATGTTCACGTGTGAACGGCCAGAAGCTCCTGCAGAGTTTCTGGTTATCATCAATTGATTGTCAACAAGCAGCATACATTAATGGCCTCCTTGTGCAGACAGGTTAAGTCAGAGGGGATGCGTGCCCACACAGTAACAGACACTGAACTCCTCCACAGAGGAAAACCGGATTAAAAGTTACATGCAGGGGAATCATAATAATTTAAATGTTATGCATTTCAGTAGGAAAAGAGACAGAGGAGGTGGATTTTCTTGACCTCTGAGAGTAAATCAGGCTAAAAATAGACGTTTAGTTTTCTCACACAGGCCGACAAACACACAAATTTCTTAAGGAGGAGGCTGATGGGGTGACTTATCTTCCTCTTCATGGAACTTGGGAGAGTAATCTCTTAATCTGCTTAATAAGTCTGGCATAGAGAGCTTTTCTGTGTTTGTTGTGTTTACAGAATGATTTTTGTTTTGTTTTCTTGGATAAGCAGATACCTGAGCCTCCAGTCTGATTCCTCTGCTGTGACAATCCAACCTAAATCAGACCTGAATCTGTTTGAGATATTATGACTTTAAGAAAACTCTTTTCATTTACATATCTGTACTTACTTTGCGTATTTTGGTTTAAGTGTTTCTTAAATCCTTTTTCATAGTGTGAGAAAGCATCGTAACAGGACAAATACTTTAACTGTCTCAGTCTTTTAATTTTGATGCCAATGAACTAATTAAAAGTTAATCAGCTGCTGGCTTTTTTGGATTTTAGATTTTGGCCTCTTTGATTTTAATAACTTGTCTCTGAAAGCTGAACAGATGCCCTCTCTGACCTCTCTACGGTACACCTTTGGTTCCCCGGCTTGTTTTGTACTTCGTCCAATCACACAGTTTCTTTGAAACGACCCCTGTCTCCGGCACAACGCCGAGCGCCCGTGGTGCCCCCGGCAACCGCAGCATCCACTTTGCTAGGAGGATTATAACTTATCCTTTAAAGATGCAGGTGACTAGACAGAGAGAGACGGAGTGAGACGGCGAGAGAGAGAGAGGAAGAGAGAAAAGAGAGAGCGGCGGAGAGAAAGAAAAAAAAAAAAACACAAACAGGAAAACCCTGGCTTGTTGCCAAGGTAACTCTGAGGCAGCGCTCCTGGAGACATCTGCGTGTGATTGGAAGACAGCGCAGAGGGCCGAGCTGCGATAGGGTGACCTAGAGGAAAGGGGGCGGGTTTCTAGATGAACCTGTCCATCTGATAGGCTGACGGGGTGACAAGGTGACAGAGAGACCCCATTGACCAGTTAAATGTGGGAGCCACTAGAGACAGAAGGGGTGGGTGAGGTGAGGAGGGGGTGGCATTAAAAACCTCAGACTAAACCTAAAGATACACTGACGGGGGAGGCAGGAAGCTTAATGGTGAGCTGGATAACTCTACCTACTTTAGTTCTGTTATTAATGTTTCACTAATATCTATAAACTTGGGATGCAACAAGCCTCCAAAACCATCTTTAAACAGTACAGCTCTCATCAGGCTAATATGGCCATAACGTTATGGGAGGATGTCCCGTGACACGATACTGTGGACGTCTGTAATGCAATGTCTTTTATAACACCCGTATAAGAAACAGATACCTGCAGATGAACCGAAACAGAGAAGAGCAAAACAGGGAACATACTGGCTGGCTATCTAGTTTATTCAATTTCCGCTGACTGCGCTAGAAGCTCTGAAACATTGTTCCCTTAACAAATACACAACCTAAGCAAATGCGGTGCACATGAGCCCGCGAATGACGTGACCGCAAAGGAGCGCATTGTACGACAAAGTAAACTATCTCATCTTGATGACAGGCTGCGAGCTTTGGAGCAATTAACTAATGAGTAAACCATTTTAAGACTCGTGGCCACAAACTTTCCTAGACATCACCTGAAAGCATAAAAATCTGACACATTATCGGTCTTTAACCTGTCAGCTTCCTGGTAAAAGATAAAGAAAAAAAATTTGTGTAATGTTTGATTGCGGTGATGTGTGAATAGCACCTATTCAGTAGGGGTGCAACAACACATGTATCTGTTTTGAACCTTTCGATACAGTGCTTTCAGTTCGGTACCCATATGTATTGAACGATATAAAATTTTTAATTTATTTGATCAGCTTTTCTTCTGACGATGCCGTCTGTGTTGAGGGCTCACTGGATCTGCGTTCGATTACTCCGCCTAGACTGCACTGTCGAGCGCAGATCCACTGAGCGCCACCCATATGCATTCACTCAAGTTAGCATGGCAACTGCCTCACCGCTACCCGAAACTGAACCTCATCCACCGTCATTCAGATCTGGCGTTTGGAACTATTTTGGTTTTCATGTGAAGTATGACCCTACTTAAGCTCGTCGTGGACAAAAGTACAACAGTATGTCGGATGTGCCACGCAATGCTCAATTACATCGGTCGGAACACAGCGAATATGACTGCACATATACGCTGACATCACACTAGTGCAAAGACAAGTGGAAGCAGACAAAAACAACAACAAGCACGCGTGCTACAAACTTTAGCCGAGTCATTTAGACAGCCGTTAGATTCTAAGAGGGCAAAAGAGATAGACAGGGCAATTGCTACTTTTATTGCTGTCGACAAAATAGCTTTTATTTTGGAAGGAGCCATTTCTCTGTAATAAACTCTTTTCCACAGTGATTTCTTCATCAGATACATTTATTTTTTTAATTATTTTGTTGTTTCAGCAACATTTAATTTAAAAACTGTGCTTTTGAGTTAAAAGAAATATTTATAAATTTAATAACTTAAAAAAGGCATGAACATTTTTTGTATCGAAAAAATATTGAACCGTGACACCAAAGTATCGAAACGAACTGAATCGTGAATTTTGTGTATCGTTGCACCCCTAAACCACACGGAGTACTTCCTGCAGCGACAGACCATTTGAAGCAGACTACTTCCTGCTGTAAAGCGTCCTGAACTGATCCTCCAGGAATCATCCAATGTCCATGTGTGAAAACAGTCTGACCCTCTGGTCTATTAAATAATTGGCTGACTGATGATGGCTCAATAATTATTACAGCTTTACGACTAATCAATTAACTCGGTTTCTGTGCAGATAGCTGAATAATCAACTTACCCACTCACTGAATAACAAATCCACTTGCCCATTAACTGGCTTAGTGATTGACTCATAAGCCTGCTTAGCAAACTTTTAATCTGATAAACCGACTTTTGTAAAGCTGTTTTTTTTTAAATAATAATAATAAAAAAAACCTAACTGAATAAATCCCTGCAGTTTTGACTCTTTGGCCTCATTTCCTGCTGGGGACACACTGACAGGCTGACCTGACTGTGCTGCCGGGCTGAGCCTCTCATGAAGAGGAAACTGCAGATTGTTTCTTTATTGCAGGCGGGGACATGTCTCAACATGCCTGCATGCACAGCTGAACTACAGCTGAGAGAGGAGGTGGTGGAGGAGGAGGATGGTAAGATATTTGTTTACATTGCTACAGCTCTGTCACAACAGCGTGGCCCAGAGCCAGAGTTAAACCTGCTGAGCCACTTCTGCAGCCTCACCTGAATTCACCTTTCTGATAAATTTTCCTCCAGGATACAGACTCTTGGGCTTACTTCACCTGATTCCTGAATCGCCCGGAGAGGTGATTTTCTTTCTGAAGCGGAGGGCTGAGTGTCTCCGGCAGACTTAAACAGCCTCAGGCACAAATCAACATCTTATCACAGACACCTTATTCAGAGTGACAGCAGCACAATGAGCTTTCAGAGCTCTTTTTACTAATATTACAAAGTGGCAGCGACTCTAATGTCCCCTGAAATGAATCCGGCCTCGCCCCATAAACTCTGAGCAGTTTGAGGCATTTGTGGCACCTTGGGCAGCTTCTTGAAAGATCAGCATAAAGGCCGGCTGGCCTCAAGGTCACTCTACTAAAGAGGGACCACATGTTGATCCCTGCGACAGCTGGAGCACATCTCATCTCTACCCTCCACCTGTCCCCACTCATCAGCGCTGCCCAAACAAACTCCTGTCAAGTAAATAAAGCCACAGCTCCAGTAAACACATAACCAACCGATACTCTCCTGCTAACTGATAACGCTGGTGTTTATTTAAGGGTGGGGGTCTGGAAGGCAAACACTTGTGTGTGGTTGTGGCTGAGTCACATCTGATCCCAACCACTACGGCTTGTTGTGTATACGTGCAGCTTCTTTCCTGCTGCAGTGGCTTTAAAATCAGATTTGCTGAGGCTCACCTGACCAGCCGAGACAAACTGAGACAGATTCTGACATTTTGATTTGGTACACTTTAAAAAACTCTAAGACAGAGACTTTTTCTTTTCTGGAATATGTTAAAAACTACCTCAAATTAAGAGAAATAAAGCTTCAATTAAAGCTGCAAGCTGCAATAAGATAGGTGTGGTTCTGTTGCTGCTAGATGGCGCTAAGTGCTGGTATGCAGAGGTTTTCAGGTCGGGACGCTTATCGCACATGAGAACCTGGTGCCAGACTGGACGGTTTATATGTGAATTCATACAACACAAAGTGATCAAAATTCACCAAAGTGCCACCGATACACCCTTCAACAAAAACTTGAAAAGTTCATAATTTAGCATCCCTAAAGTCTAAAGGCAGACTGAACACATATGATGATGAGCCGTCTAAATCACTAGAAGGAGACGTTTGTTAAAGTAGAAAAAAAAGAGTCCCAAAATTGCATATTCAATTCAAAATGGCAGACTTTTTGTTGGTTCATAAAAATAAACTGCACCTTTTAGGGGTGAGACCCTAATGAAAACTGGGAAAAACCTGCATCTTAAAAGGATTTATCAGGGAATGGATTGATCTGCATAAGTGTACTGCATAAGACAACGTTTAGCTTCCCTTTATCCTTGTATTCACGTAGAAATAAAAGAGTTCACATGCAGGTGAAATGTATTTGTGCTATATCCCTGTCAGAATGTGCCCCACATCGCCTCACACAAGCATACTATGCCCCACATTTACTCTGTTGGAATCACCCTGGCTGTTGCTGAAAGGGTTAATGATTAACACCGCACTTGGGCTTGGTGCTACATTGACCTTCTTTTCTGCCTCCCTGTCAAAACAAGTAGAACTACCCCACGTAGTTTTAATATTACACCACGCTACAACTCACTGTGTGCAAAACTGTAAATATTAAATATTACCTGAACGTTCTCCTGAGATGTCACCGGGTGCAGGTGCACCTCTGCACCTCAAATCCCTCCGGTCGGGAGGCGATGCTGCAGGTAACTGCTGGTGAACTCGGGGGTCGTCGTGGTCGTCTGGGTGGGAGTACGACAGCGGGTACGACACATAGAGAGCCTGCATGGGCTGCAGGTGATGGTGGTGATGGTGATAGTGGTGGATGTGTATGGCACCAGAGCTGGTCCCGGAGGAGGAGGGGGTGGTGGTCGTACTATTGAGCATCCCAGGCCAGGTGTGGAGGGGGCAAGGCAGCTCCACTCGGCAGGTGTTGTGACATGGAACAGAGGAGTTTCCTCCAGCAGGGGTTTCTCCAGCGCTCTGTATGGTCTGTGCTCTGGCCATGTCAGTTGTAGCCTAATTAAGGAAGACAGAGGTTTTAAAATTTTGTGTTAATTTTCAATTCAGTTGTGTTTTTACAGTTTAAAGTTTTAGTTCTGTTTTTATTGGTTTCAGTGTTGGTTTTGGTTTTTGTTATGGCTGCCATTCATCACAAAGTATAACACATATCCCAGTCTCCATAAACATAGGCACCAAAGCTTAAAGACTCAAAATTAAGACCTCTGCTATATTTTTTTTTTTTTTTTTTTATTTTGCCCATTTTTATAAATATACAAAATTATTTTAATTTTCATTGTTTTTAAAGGTGTAGATTTTCTTTTCATCGACACCAATATTATTTAGGCTTAGTTTTTTTTTTGTTTAGTTTTAATTTTACCAAAAATAATATTGGCAAATAATATGTGCAAATATACAAGACTGTGTAAATTAATTCTTAATAACAACTAAAAATACGTCAGACAATAATCATTTTAGTTTTTTGAGCGCACAGAGTCAGCTGGACGGTGTAAAAACAAGTAAACTGAAGATTAAAAAATAAAATTAAAAAAACATCTATTTTTAGCGCCTCTGATTTTTCCTCCTGTATATTCTGCTGTAGGCCGCTAGGAGGCACCAGCTGCTCCGTTTTCGGAGCACGAGACCTGTGTTTGTAAACAAATCCGTGCCGCCCGTGCACGAGGCAGCGTGCTCGCGAACTCACACAGCAAAGAACAGGGACGCGCGCGCTGATTTAACGGCGGAACACTTCGACGTTCGCTGTCACCGAGCAGAAAGCGGCGCACGAACAAATTTCAACAAAACCGTTTATTTAATATTTTGTCGCCACAAATGCATCCAATGTCGTTCACTTCCGGACACAGAGTCAACACTGATCATTTAAAAATAAAATCCACGAGGCCAAAAACACAGAAACAAAAAAACAGCGCTGACTTTACGAACTTGTCCGCACTGCCGCGAAACAAAATTAGCTTACATTTATGTTTTTACCGCCACGCTGTTAGCTTTTCGTCCTCTGACATGTCGGGGCTTGTCTCTGTCAGAGCAACGCGAACATCAGCTCACTGCACAAGAAAATAAACTCTGTGTAAAAATACACTGTTTGAGTATAAAATCTGAGAGGAGCTGGAAGTAAACGGGCTCGTTCAGCTGAAGTCTAAAGCGCACTCCTGATCCCCACAGCTGGGCAGATGATGCAACTTTGCGCTGCCAACTTCTGCAGAGAGAAATCCGGCGTGAAGCGCTTACTTGGTGGAGGTTTTCTGAAGATCCGCGGCGAGTCTGTCTGCAGGTCTGAACCTGACGGTAACAGGTGGCCATAAGATGGAATAAAAGCTGCCGAAAGAAGCCGTGGATGCGCCGGGGAGAAGGCTCCGGAGATGTTTAAAGTCCGCCCGGAGGAAGCCGTGTCACTCCATCACAGGTGTCCCGCTGTGAATGGCGTCGGTGAATTTTTTTTATCTGTTTTTGTCTCGGGTTACGTCATCAAAACAATAATATTGATGCCGATGAGGTGAAGCGGGCAGGTAGCGGGACTATGTTCTGCCTGGCTTGCTGTCTGTCCGGGTTTTCAGTCTGTGCTGGTCCGTCTCGGCTTTTAAACCCCGATCGGTCAAACATCCGGTCTAGCCTTTCACAATAAAACCGAGAGCCTTCAATAAATAAATCTTTCTCTTTCGGCTTCTCCTTTCAGGGGGCTTACCTCCATCTCTGCATGTCCTCCTTCACTTCATCTTCAACATCTTTTGTCCAATATATCCACCATCCCTCCTCTGCAATTGTCTAAACCATCTCAGACACACAATATATCTGCTTTCCTTTTCCCAATCATAGTCTCTACATTCAATATTCCCCTCTCAACTGTATAGTCCCAATCACCCCCTCCAAACACACACCTTCCCTCTTAGACACTGGTGTAAAATCACCAGTCAAATCTAATAGAAAACCTCTATGGAAGCCCGTTTCCGCCACTAAAAAAAAAACAACAAAAAAAAAACGATACTTAACTCAAATGTCGAGTTATCTTTCTCGAAATTTCGACTTATTTTCTCGAAATTTCGACTTAGTTTCTCAAAATTTCGAGAAAATAAGTCGAAATTTCGAGAAAGATAACTCGACATTTCGAGTTAAGTATCTTTTTTTTTTTTTTTTTTAGTGGCGGAAACGGGCTTCCATACCTATCCAATGATTTGTGCTTAATTTACCTTTTGCGTTTGTATTGTTCTTGCTTTAGCTTTTATTTTGATGGGTTTGTCTGACTTCCGGTCCCTCCCTCTCTCTCCACCTCCACAACAAGTGCAGACATGCTCCTTGACAGGATGCTGCTGTCTTTTACTCCACCGCTGTCCCCTCTGCTTGCCTTCTCTCTCTCTTTCACATTTTCTTTATATTTGACATTTTATCAAAACTTTTAAATCCTCTTCAGCACGTCTCCATGTTTGTTTTTTTTAACTCACACATCAAACACTCCTTCATATTTAACAGTTAATGCCCTTCTTGTGCTCTGTTTTTCCTCTCTTCCCCCCTTGTCTTTAACTTTTTTCATGCCACAGCCCCACACAGCGATCAACAAAACACCCCCCACCTACACACACCTCCTTTCCCTCACAACCCCCCCCCCCCCCCAGCTCGTTTCCCTCTAATTTCCTTCTCTTTTTCAGATGCATCCTCAGCAGCTGTAAACAAACACGCTGTCTTCCTGTTTGGAGTGGAGCTGAGTCAGCCTTTAGCATACAGTAGTGCTGCTAACAACACATTCATTGCATAATCAGTGTGTGTGTGACCAAGACATTAGTGGTTCTGACTGTGGTGAGTTCAGGCTGCATGTGATTCATGCAAAAAAGAATGAACATATCTTCCGCACTAAGGTCACAACCCTGGGAATTCTGTTTGTTGCATGGGTTATCTGGCAGACTAATCCGAGTTTAGATCCAGGAACGTCACTGGTGTACCTGTGGCTTTGTTCTGACTCAGCTCAACACCGTCAGCAATAAATTCCACCTTATCCAGATCTGGATCTGTCTTTGAAATGCAAAGCGAGTGTGTTGAAAGCTTCTCTAAAAGTCATTTTGATGGCATTCATCATGATATTCCTGCAGCTAAGTACTAGAAATCATAACCCTGTATTCTTGTGTTTCTCATACCCACAGTGCATCCTTTATCTTGACACATGTCTCAAGTGTTTTAATGTTGTTAATTATAGTTTTCTACAAAATCAGCAAAAAAATAATTGACATCACTTTTCCTCGAAATCTTTCTGCCATACTTGGCTGGTTTATAAGGGATGTGTTGCCTGAAGCTGCACCTGCTTCTGAAAGCTACCAACTGTTCATCCACAGAGAGATCAGTAGGAGGGAGAGAGAGAGAGGGGGAGTATTTTGCTAAACGGGCTCCAAACATGGTCTAAAAATCCCTGGAAACAGCAAGTTTGTCTGTGGCCTGCCTGTGTGCTCCGGTTACTCGTGTGTTAAACCTGCATGTACTTCAGGATATCTCTAAATCTGCTGTGTGAGCCATGGCTCGCTGCAGAACATTGACAGCGTACAGAGATTAGAAGTGGAAACTTACAATGTCCCCTATCCTCGTGGCACAAATAGGCCAATTCCTATAAAAAAAATGATGAAAAGCTGAGGGAGAATTAGACTGAAACATTCTTCTGAATTAACACGACTGAAGGTTCACAGTTAAAGGTTATTATTCTTTTACTACCACATAGTTACCCGAGCTAAACCCTCCACCTCACAGCGATGCTCATATTTAACGTATTGACAGAAACCTGCAGTAAAGTTTAAAGTCACAACAACAACTCAGCTGTGCAAGCTTTTGTCCCCCTGCGCTTGAGAGCCCTGCATAACATTAGCATCCTAAATGACACCAGAAACTCCGTCATCTCGACCCCTGACCCTCAGATCATTGTTTTCTGGATGCACCCCTCAGCTGCAGGGCATGTGACGGGGGGGGGGGGGCTGCTCAGCTGAGCAGCGGGGCTGGATGTTGTTTAACTGGCTGGAAGTGGCAGCTTGAGTGAGGAACACTCTCCACCTCTTCCAGCAGCAGATTGCTGCACATGCCTTTGTTTTGGTGCAGGGGGTGGGTCTCCTGTCAGGTACATGCCCGGGCGAACACCCTCTGCCAGCTTTGACACGGGCAGACTTTGGATGACATGTGGTCAACAGTTAGCTTGTAGGGGCGAGATAATGAATGCTAATCTGAGTCGAGACCATCAGGCTGCGTCTGTTACTGGTTTGATTATGAATGCGATGAATTATTTTAAATATAATCAACTTTCTAATATTTTTCAGAAGAGTCTGAAATAACTCGATTATTACTGAAGGACAATTTCCTTCAGCTTTGTCTCCCTCTTTGTTCTTCTTCTGTCGTTCTCGACCTTTCTTCTCAGGAGCAGCACATTCACCCTGCAGCTCGGATGCACTTCTGCTTTCACCCATGCTAATTTTGTAGGAGTTTTACTGTCACACTCATACCTTGATCACAAACATAGTTAAGGGTTATGAGGGGGGGCTGAGGCCTGGATCACATTCAGGTAAACAGATGTTGTTTACAGACTTTCCATGTAGACATTTATACAGTTCATTGTTTTTATTCTGAAACCTCCTCCGTGCTGTTCCCTGTCTAAGAATCAGGATTTTTATATTTAAACACTGTTTGTTGTACACCTGTAGTGCATCTGAAAGCTGTGAACACAGCAGAAACACACCTGTGTGGCTACTTCTCAAGGCAGTGTGATAAGCTGATTAGACTGAGTAAATCTAATCGAAATAAATGTATTTAAACATTCAGAAGTTTGCACTTGTGTTTGTTCATGAATGCAAGTATAATGTTTCCTCTTTTGTGGTCTCTACCAACTCCTGAGGATGGTATTAGGCTCTCGCTGCTAAATGTTGTTGGTCTTTCTGTATAAGCAGGTCAACTAATATACTGCACTATTGTAGTTTTAATGGAATAACAGCCTCTCACTGCACAGTATCCTCTGAGGTACTGCTGTTGCGTCCTTGACAGGGGGCTTGTGTCTTACATAAACTAGACTTGAGGCTCTGGTAAAGATTTTGTACCTTAATGCAGCAGCATTTTATTTTTATTCATTTATATATATTTGAAACACATCTGCACATGTGCAGGAAGAAAAACATCAGGTTTAAACTTAAATTCGTACGTGCCGTGAGGTGATTTTGCTAACCTGTGCAGTTAAAAACCTTTCTGTCTTTTTCTCCTGATATCAAACCTTAAATTATAGAAGAAACAGTGCAAGCATGTTCCTTTAACAGCTCAGAAACAAAGACATACCTTTATGTTCCTTGGAAGGTTCACATAGTCACACTGAGGCTGAATAATTAGTCCCAGAAGGTTTGTGGAGATTATACCAGCTGGAAAATAGACTTTTACGACATTCCTGTTTCTAAAAGTGCACAGATGCTTTTTAGACCCCTTCCTGCTTGAAGCTGCCTACTTTCTCCAAACATGAGGATGTTAGAGCAGTTAGAATAAAGGAAGTTGGAGGCAAGTTGAAGGATAATGCTCTTTACATTATCTGAGTCTTTATTGCCAGACCCTTGACTGATACGTGACCTTTCTGATTCATAAAATACTTGCAGGCTGGTTATAATATTGAGATTCCTGCAGCAGGAGAACAAGTGCAAACTGCACGGTTCAGACCCAATGCAGGGCTCCCCAAACACCTGCTGATGCCACCTGTGATCGAGTCACCTGCCAGGTTTTTGGTTCCAAACTGCATCACCAACCTTGTTTTCTGTCCTGCAAAGCATGTCTCTGTGTTGGAGGTGTTATTTGCTGTAACCCGAGGGCAGTGGTGCAACAGAAAGACGATATGACGGCACCAGATCAGGTGTACGCACACACACTCTCTTCGCTCTCTCTGACAGGTAACCTATACCTCTGTAGCTGTGATAAGAACGTAAATGAGATCTATCACCTCAAGTCTCATCTCGTTCTTCAGTCCAACTGAAAACCTCAGCTGCTGTTTCATAAGGTGGCTGAATTTGGTAAAGTTTCATCTAAGGGTTATGCAGCTGATTGATCCGACCTGAAAGTTAAGAGTTTAGCTTAAATGTGATTATTTAAGTTATGTAAGTGCCAAATGTAAATGTGCTTTGTGTTTTAAATTTTAATCAAGAAAACCTTTTTTTTAAGTTTACCTTTCACCTGGATGCTTTTTAAATTTCATGTAAAACACTTTGCTTTGTTGAACTGAGCTGAACAAACAAATCTGCTTCTTTTTCATTGGTTGCACGTTTGTTAGGAGACATGATGAGAGCCTTCAGACAGGTCAGAGGAATCCCCATTGTGTGTGTGTGTGTGTGTGTGTGTGTGTGTGTGTGTGTGTGTGTGTGTGCACGCGCGCGTGTGTAGCTGCTGTTTGTCCTGCAGTAACCAAAGCAGAAGGCCTCAGCTTTTGTCCCCACAGCTGAAAGCTGAGCCACTGTTTGGGTTGTTACAATGACATCATCGTTTTAACCCTCACCCCCTCCGCCCTTCATCCCATGCCTCCTCCTCTTCTTTCCTGCATCCAGGGCTGAGTTCGCACTCGGACACAACGTTCACAGAAAGGAGACGTGTTTGTAAAATGTAAAAAGACTCAATAGCGATCTTAGAAATCACAAATTATAAGTAAAAGGACTATTTAGATTTAACAGAGAAAGAATCATGTGACTGACACTTATTATTCTGACTGCTTACTGTTAATAAAGTTCATCCTGTAGGCAGCAGGAAGTCCGATTTAAATGTTTTGGCAATAGTAATTGTTATGGTATGTTTCAGTCACCCTGTTATTGACATCAGCCACAGAAAAGGTCAGGAAATCACCGCCAGCATCAGGGAAAGTCTGGGTATAGTCATACTCACATTCATCACAAAAATGCACAAAATTTGATGGAAATTCATCCAAAGAGTCAGAAACACGGCCCGTCATCCATATATACCCAGCCATACCAACACACGAAGCAGGGATTAAACTCTCTGAGGTCATCCTTTCTTTCCTGATCTGCACTTCTTTCAGCTTATTTACTTTACTTTTCCTTAGTCATCCTTCAACCCTTCCTATGTTTTCATTACCTCTGAGTTTGGGTGACCAGATGGCAACAAACTAATGTACTTGAACTTCAAGTGTTTCTTAACACAGCATGAATGGAGAGACCCAAATGTAGGAGAAAAGCAGACAGGAAGAGTAAAAAAGTATTGAGTTTTTAATTTGAGACAGACAACCATTAACACTCACATTCACACCTATGGGTAATTTAGAATCCCTGGTTAGCCAAAAAAAAAAAAATCAAAAAAATCAAAACATCATTACATCCATCTCCTTCCTGGCTTTATCCAGTCTAAGCACATACGCCCAGACCTCCCTCTCCACATCCTCCAGTTTATTTATGGGAACACGGAGATGTTCCCAGGCCAGCCGGAAGATCTCCAGCATGTCCTGGGTCTCCCCTGGGCCTCCTCCTCGGGACATTCAAACTTAAAATACTAAAAACAGCCATGAACATCAAACATAAAGCGTGGCTCAAATACTTTAACTAAGGAATTGAGAATAAACTCCAAACCCTGAGACCAAATGTCAGGACTAGCACATTTCTATATTATTCTTCTTTTCTACTCCACTGTATTTTGAATGCAAATACTGCACTTTCTGCTCTTTATATTTTAACGCTGTAATGCTTGAACCATGAAATAATTGCCGGAATTTTTTTTAAGCTGAAGTGTTTATTGAACCTTCTGACAACTCTAAAATCGAAATATTAAATTAATAATTATTAAATATTTAATTAAATATAAATATGGATATATGTAAACATTTTTGCTACATCTAGCTTTTTTCTTGCAATTTATTGCTTAAACATTTATCGCACGTACGTATGTATTTATTTATTTATTTCAAAATAAATAAATACATACTGTATTTTCCGCACTATAAGGCACGCTTAAAATCCTTTAATTTTCTCAAAAATCGTCAGTGCGCCTTATAATCCGGTGTGCTTTATGTATGAATTCTGGTTGTGCTTACTGACCTCGAACTGATTTTATGTGGTACACAGCGCTCAAAAATCTGTCAAAAAATGTTTTAGTACGACTTTGGTAAGCTACGAAGCCGCACTGCTTGATGGATTGCCATAGTCAGGAGCTTCGCAGGGTAATCTGGGTCCAAAACTCCGTCCTTTTCAGGTCCCAAACGAACAGTGCGGCACACTGAGAGTTAAAAACTGTCTAAATTCTTTCATCTGTAATAAAATGATCAGCGTTGCTGCTTTACCAGGTGTAACAATTATGTTTAACATCCAGGCATCCATGAGAAACAGAATTTATTAAATTTAACTGTCTGGAGTTAGAAGTTAGCAGGACGTTAGCTCGCTAGTTTTGCTAGTTACCTAAACATGATATACCATATTCCAACTGAGAGATTTCTTAAAAAAAATAAAACGTACAGCTCTGCTATCACTTCCAACATAAATGAAGACAGAAAACTAAACAGCAGGGATGTTTGTAGGGTTACTGAAGTTGGACTAGCTGGTATATAATGATGTGCTACATGATCACTAGCGACACAGCTATGTTAGCATAACATAAAGCATAACACAGTGAAGCTGGAGGATGAATGCTAACTTTTTTCCACTGGATAAAAGTTAACGTGAGCGTTCAGATGGTTAGGGACAAATGCAATCACATGGCAGGATGCTGTAAACGGACCAAACTTCAGTCAGGAGAACAACTGAGATAATCTATCCACAATACGAGGTTAGTCATTAATATGCTGCAACAACATGGAAACAGAGCAGCTGTGAGAGAATTCAACATTAATGAATCAATGGTACGGAAGCGGAGGAAGCAAGAAGAATGAGTTGAGTAAAGTTTGACTTATCTGACTGTTTTGTTTCACTTAATGTGCCTTATAATCCGGTACACTTTATGGTCCGAAAAATACTGTAAATGAAAAATAAAAATCACACTGATGATGCAGAGGGCTCCAAAACCCACAAAAACTCCCATATCAAATATGATACACTTGGAATTTCAGGGTGAAAGTTTTAGTTATGCATCATTATTTTAGCTTTTAAATCATCCCCAGCCCCAACGTGATGAACAGATCAATGATGCATATATGATTCTGCACAGTGATTACTTAAGTAGGCTTATTCCAACTCGTGCCAGCATGTTTAAATAATGCTTGAAATCATGCTATATTGTACATTTGTTTACTTCCGTTTTAATACCACAATCACTGTTAAAACTGTTAAAACTGTTAACCCTCATTCCCGATGTTCTCCTGTCTGGCAATCACCTTTGGCAAACGTTTATTTTGAGGCTCCCATTGCTGACTTTTGTAAATTTGACCAGTCATGATCTCAAAATGTGAAATGAAACATAAAAATGCTGTTCCTGCTCACATTATTTACAGAAGGTGCATGTTTTGAATTTTCTGTTATTCAAAACCAGTTTCTTATCTCAGTCCCCCTTATACTGTCATTTCTTTATCTTCTGCTCCCTTCATCTCTTTTCTTCATTACAAATTAGCCCCCATTGCTGTGGTGACTATCTGTTAAAGCGCCAGCAGCAGTGGGAGAAGCAGGGACCTCATCAGGTGAGCTGCAGAAAGCTGCCTGTTAACAGGTAAATGTAAAGCTATCTGAATACACTGAGGCAGCCCAGAGCTTGCTTTTATCAGATGTGCGTTGTAATGTTAGCAGAGTGCTGATGGCGTGATAATGATGCTTTGTGCCGGGTGTTAGCAGCTGTAGATAAAATGAAAAGAAGCTCTGTCGGACCTCACATTTAAAATCTATGTTGCCCTGTGAACAACTAACAACACAGTGGGTTGTAGAACTCCTTTTGCATGATCCCACTTCAGGTGAGCTTTAGCTGAGGGACAGCTAATGATACTTTGGTTTACAGAGGAGTCCATGATTGACTCAGTGACTGCAAAGTGCCCAGGTCCTGTGGTTGCAAAACAACACAAATCATCACCCCTCCACCACCGTGCTGACAGTTGGTATGAGATGTTTGTGCTGATGTGCTGTGTTTGTTTTTTCCAAACGGTGCATTATCTTCAAACATCTCCATTTTGGTCTCATCTGTGGCTGCCAGGCTGTCTCCTGGCAACCCTTCCAAACAAGACATTGCATGAGGATTGCATAGTCCGACCTTGGGGTGAATTCACTGGAACGTCTCTTTTGAGAAGATCGTGACATTAACACACACCTCAATGCTCCAGAATGCAAACTGTCAAAACATCTGCTTTTACAGAGATGTTCACAGTTACTGATGATCAGTTAGTCTTGATTATCAGCAGCCTAATTCCTATATGTGGACTACAAGTTAATTCAATTTCACATGACTGTAAAACCTTAGAAAGGGATAGAGTAAATCTCCTTTTCTGTCCCTGCAGCTACAACCTGCATAAATGGACCCATTAGTGCAGTCAATAGGCATCCAGTTGTACTCCACATGATGACTGCTTCATGAGGGAGCAAAACATCACCTGTTTGTCCAACTACTACCTTAACTCAGTCAACTCAGTTGCGATGTCACTCGTGGCTCCACCATCAGACTGCTCCACAGTAGTCAGTAAAATTAGGAGGCAACATTACATAATTACAAGTATAATTAAAACAGACTCAAATTGAAAAGATTAGTTTTTGGCTGAGATTTGAAAACTGTTTGTGAGGCACGTGAAATGGAGGGTGAGTCTGCCTCAGAGCTGCGACAGACCAATCAGCAGGAAGAGCCTGTCTGGTGTCTTAAAGTACTAACAGCTGCCAGTCAACTGCCCTAAGCATTCAGCGTGGGGTATAAACCTATTACCCTTCTGATAGGCCCTTAGTGGCAACCCAATGCAAGAACTTATAAGTGAATAAACAAATCATAAAGCCAGTGTAAAGATGCCAGCATGGGTGAAATGTTTCCATCCACTCGTCAGGAGTCTGTTTACAAGCAGCATTTTGGAGCGAGTGCACAAAAGTGATAAAAGTGCCTCGCCCAGTCTGATGTATAAAGAACTGCAGTAATCTAATCTGGAGGCGATAAAAGCATGAATCACCTTCTCAAGGTTATTTAAAAAAGCTAAAACTGAAGAGCTTTTCTTTTTCGAAGCTAAACTCTGCAAATCTAATTTCAGAAAGGACTCAAACGTAAACCTGAGGTTCTTCACAATATGAAACCAGAGATCAGACAAATATCTCCCTCGGGATGAGTACTGCACCTGATGGTACCTGCGTACATATATGTTTCATATTTCATACATATTTTGTCATTTTTCTACACCATTCTTCTAGAATTTTAGGATTAATATCAGGACAGAGTATATCTGTAAAATAGAAAAATGCATTTTGTAAAATTTAAATCTTACGTTTTTAGGTTTATTGATTATTAAAGCCAAATAAACAGCATCTGATACATTTTGACACGTTTCAGTCTGTATCTGTGTTTAGCGTGGTGGTGCACAGGTTAGCATCTGACTTCAAACCTTCCTCTGTTGTCGAGGTCCACCTGTAGGTACAGATTTAAACCACATCTGTGAAAATAAGGATCCCTATTAAAGGTCCTACAGCAGTGTGTTAGAACTGCCACAGGGAGAAGCTGTGGTACCCCTAAAGGTGGAATAAAGCACCTTATTTTCTGAGAGTGTGCACAATCAAATACCTCAAACTAAATCTGTGGCCACAATGAAATCTGTAACCTCTCTTAACGTATTATTTTCTTCTTCTTCAGTTTGGTTTTGTTTGTTCAGATTAATAAAAAGTTCCAGTAAGAACTTTTCCAGATTGCATCCATGCACAGTAAATCGGAAATATCTGTTTATGTGTCGAAACAACAGACACCCAGTGTTGTGCTTTAGGTTGTTTTTGTCCAGGGGCTGGTTTCACAAAGATACTTTAGACGGGTCTGCAGCCTTAAACCAGGCTTTGCTCATACATTCATCTAATGGAAGTTAGATTGCTTGCTACCAATGTTATGGAGAGAGTAATGAGAAGGGAAAGAGCTGTTAGAGACCGCAGTAACAGCAGGGAGGACATTGTCAGCCATTATCTTTGGTCAAAGCAAGCTATCCAGAGGAATTCACAGAATTCACAGGCTGAACAGGAAGTTTCCTGCACATTTTACTACCATCGTTACGCCCTTGACTGACCTTTCCAAGTAAAATCTCTTTATAACTGATTCATTTTTCCAAAAGAGAACCATTTTTTTCCTTTTGGATCGAAATGGTGGGCTATTTTTTTTCTTTGAAAAATTAGTCTTCTGCGTTTAAGTAGGTAATTGATGCAGGAGAAGGACAGGCGGCTGCTCAGATCACCTTTGTCACGTCTATATGTTTTTTCTGACGTCTGAATAACTGTGAAGTTGTAACTGGGCAAGAAGGAAACTGCTGCCCTGCACTGACATGTCAAACAACTGTTTAATTTTGACAAAGACACGCGTCGTTAGCAGTAGCGGTTTCTACATTAACAGGTAGTGACACCTACCTGTTAATGTCGTTGGTTGCATTAACAGGTAGGTGTCTCTGTGTCTGAAATGCTGAATGTGCTCTGAGCTGGAGAGTATAACAGGTGTTTTAAACATGGAAATTTTTACTTTACATGTGTTGATAAGTGAGAGGATTCCTTGTAGATTGAGAGAAATTCAACCCCTTTCAGCTGAGCAGCACTGTCTGATGCCAACATGGTGTAAGTTTACAGAGATTACAGAAGGAAACAAAGAAAACAATACAGAGAGAAAAAAAAGTGCTGCTGCGTATCAGGAAGAAATCTGAGAAATCTGACAGGTTTATGAAACAAGAGAGCAGGAGGGGGGATCAGGCTTCTGAAGAGCAACAGCATTACATCATCCGTTTCACCTCAAACAGAGTCGGACAGATGGACCTGGTGTGTGTGCATAAGCACGTAAATGTGTGAGTGTGTGTGAGCCTGCGAGTGTCAGCCAACCGAATCCCTGTTATGATAAGTCGAACCAACACAGTGTGGAGGAATGTGCATCTGCAGCACATCATGTCTGTTCACTCATGGATTTATTTCTCCCGAAGCAACGAGGCAGAATATGAGGATGGGGGAGATTTGAAATAATTTAAATAATGACAGGCTTAAATTCAGCAAGGTCCAAAAAAGGCATCAAAAATCTGTCGTATTTTCACGTAAACCTGGAAATAATCAAAACATTTGAGCATTTAGAAGCTGAGAATGAAAAAAAACAAAAAACAGGGACAGTATGAATGACAAAGAAAAGCTCCTGCATTGTTTTCAGGTCAGAAATCAAATGTAGGTTGATTATTGCCACTCGCTGAGTTAATGTGTTTATACAGAAGGTCAGATTTCCTTCATTTGTATCCCGTCCACTGAAGCAGGTGTTGAGATGTCTGGCTCATGGCAGGTCGTGTCAAGTCGAGCTTATTAATAGAGCGCAAAACAACAAATGTCATTTAATGTGCTGTACAACTGTTAGGGAAACACCGCGAGGTTAAAAACGGAAAATAGACACACAAATGTACACACAGCAGACACATCTTAAATGTAATAATAAGAAAGCCATTGTGACATCGTTTTGAATCTTATTAATTTTTTTTCTTTTTTGTTTCTCTTTATTTAGACTACCAGACTTTGTTCTTGGTTTCAGGTTATATTGTATATCCCCAGTTTCTTTGTAGTCCTGTTTCTCTTTCTGTTTTCCCTGGTTGTGTCTCCGTGTCTGGTTTGTCAGTCTGTCCCCATGGTTGTCTGGTTTTCCTATTTGGTTGCATCAAGTTAGTCTTGTTTTCCCAGTCAGTCATGTCCCATTGTCTGTGTCAACTTCATGTGTCTAATTCCCGGTCTCTGTGTTGGTCTTATTTTGATAATATCTTGTCTCGTGTACATATGTTTGCATTTGGTTCCCCTCTCTCATTAGTTAGATTCTGTTTCACCAGGTGTGTCTGCTAGTGTCCTTTGTCAAGTCCTCTCTCTCGGTTGTGTGTTTTCCTGCTCTGTGGTTTCGCCTCTAGAGTGATAGTTTTCCCCACTTATTTTTTATTTTTACTTTCACTTCCACCCACTGGTTAGAGTTACACACCTAAGACTACTATGGCCAAAAGAAGCACAGCTCTTTCACAAACTGAAAGAGCTGTCTAACTGAGGACCCAGGTTAGGGTCCTCAGTTAGGTGCATCAGGTGCATCAGGGCACACATGCCAATGGACACCTTGCTTGTAAATTAGCCACACCAGCGACTTTGGCAAAGCGGTACTAATTCATGCACTGGGGTGAAAACAGGTTGAAGAACTACATGTGGCACTTTGCCCTAAAAAGCATTTCAAAAGACATTTATTATGCACGTATGAGAATTCTGCAATACGTGTGCACAATTTCACAACATCAGAACGTCATTAACAGAAAAATCCAAAGTGCTGACGTTACCCCACACATCTGACACGGTGGTTAACTTCTACTGTATGCGTGCATCAGAGCAACCTGGTTGGCTAATCTGTGACATGTATTTTGTTGGACTTTACCACAGTCTTTAGGGAGTCTGTTAAGGACTCTTTAAGTGCTCATAATGGCCATACTGAAAGTGAACACACTATCAGACTGCAAAGACTGCAGTCTGTCACAAGACGGCCTGAGGTGTCTGTTGAACCAGGACTGACTTACAAACTCACAGCTACAAGACTTAATACTGACACATACACACACACACACACACACACACACCTGGTCATCGACATCAGCAAGTTTCAAGGATACACCAGAGTTCATCAGATTAGCATGCGAGCTGCTTGAAGCCCTCACGTCTCATAAAACCATGTTATCCCATCTGATCTGATAATGTTCCACAGAGCTCCATCTGATATCAGGCTGTTTGTGTTTCTCTGCGTTTTGGTGCACTTCTAAACAATGGAGAAGTACTCTTCATTGGCAAGATGGAGTCGTGGTGGTGCAGGTGTCCAACTCCAGAGTCAAAACAAACTCCAGACTTGAGTTTTGCCACATATCACTGTGGGTTTGATACACCACAGTCTCTCTGTCTCTTTCCAGTTCTTCTCCTTACGTTCACCCATCTGTTACTGCCAGAAATCTCAGATCAGCTGATAAACGCTGGCCTTTTTTTCCACTCTGAGAAGTCGTTTGGAGACGCTGTTCTCGTTCTCTGACACCACATCCAGTAAGTAATCCATTATTTCTCACACAAAGCTTTAACAGTTTTCTACATGGGGAAAATTACAAAATAGATTATTATAAAAAAACTTAAAATTTTTACTTTAACTTTAAACAAGATGTTCGAACTCTTGGTCCTTCTGACTTTAAAATCTGATGTTGAAATATAACTGAAACTGTTAAAAAAGGGGTATATTAATGAGTATTTTGAGCCATCACCCCAGCTCACACCCTATATGGAGTCCTGACACGTCTGTCTAGTCTGTTGAACATAAGTAGTTGATAAACTGTATGAGTCTAAGATCATTTTCATTTTCATCCTGTCTCAGGATGTAATGCAGTATCAGTTTGTTTTTTTATGCTGTAGCGTGTTTAAATGTCATTTTTTTATTGTGTTTTTAACTAGTTTGTGCATTTTCAGTGTTCTTGTAATTTGTATTTTGCATTTTTGTGAAAAACACAACTTTAACTTTGTCTTGTTTTGTTTTCAGTGCCTGGCCTACTGTTTGCATTTAGGCCCCTGTTTTTGTTTCTTTGTCAAAACCTTTTCAAAACAGCTATATCAATTACATTTGTACTATTATCATCATTATGGTGAACCAGTGTCAGGCTAATTTGAGATAGTAAGGACCTCTTGTGTCATTTTGGGGTCTTTTTTGACCGGGTGAGGTTTCAGTGCAAAGAGAATGAGACAAATATTGTGTTTAGTGTTGCATTGCTCGGAGGACAACTGCAGGCATTTTCTAAATTTCCCAGAGGAAAGTTAACGACGTCTCCCCAAACAAACTTCAGCAGTAACCTCTGCTTGAGTCACTGACATTGCCATGTAAACCCCCGAGTGCCGGGTGTTTATATCAACACTAGAAACCGTCGTCACTTTCCTCTGTCCGTGATCAGAGCCTCGAGGGAGCTCGTGTTATCCCCGGGGAGGCTGTTGTTTGGCTCTCACAACAATGAGCTCATCGCTGACATTCCCCCTCCCCTCACTTCATCCATGCTCAAAGTGAAAGGGGATCCATGTCTCTGTACTGGGCCACCAGTTGAAAGATGGAGCACTTTTTAAGCTTAGATGGGTTGGCGCTGACCTATATGACAGGGAAATATAGCATAATGATTCCAGTTAATCAGCCAGGAACATTGAAGACTGTGTAGCATGTGTGAGCATGTGAGGTCTGATCTCCCCAGGTTATTAGGTAACACTATGGTCACACTTTAAAATACAAACAGCTGATAAATGTTGATCTGAGCTATTAAACTTTAAACTCATATTAGTTGCAATAATAACATAATTGTCCTGACATCAGCAGACATAACATTTTCTATACTGAGTTATATCTTAGCTATCCTTGTTTTGTAATAACACCAGCAAGCCTGTCCTCGGTCTCGGGGCCTCAGTGTTGTGAAGCATACGACCTGACTTGATGTCAGGTGGGCAGGACCAGTAAAACCATTGCACAATAACCTATAATTCATAATTGCATAACAACCTGGAAAAAACACCTCCACATTTTCCCCTTCTGTTTAATGTAAAGAAGAAGTATATTTTGAAAATGTTCACATCTAATGAGCAATGTACTCATTAAACAGATGTTAAACAACAAGTTGAAATGGCTTTAAAAGTGAAATTTCTGCAATATTTCCCCCTTTTTTTTCCACATTTAGTCAGTTTGCTGAAGGTACAAGGAAGCATTAGTGCCATGAATCAAAGACAAGCATCAGTACGGTGGTATGGCAGGCCATACAAAAATTGCTGTGGACCAGACACCTGGACCAGACAAAGTTAGCGATTTGGACAAAACTCTTGTGATGATCTGATGACTTGCAGCACGATGTTTAATGGAGAAAAACACAGCACAAACACCAGAAATGGTGCCCTCCTTCTCTGCATGTGTTCAGCCTTTAAATAGCCATCCAGTGTGCCAGCTTTGGACCTTTTAACAGCTGTATTTTGGCATGAAATAGTGCCGCACAGTTTCCTTTACTGCTCGAGCAGTGACATATGTTTTGGAGCACTTCTAACTTAAACTTCCAACTTTAACCACAGTCTTTTCCCAAACCTCAACCAAGTATTTCTGGTGACTAAAGCTAGCCAAAGAGTTGGTAAAATACAGTAAAAATCCAGAGCAAACAAAACTAAAGAGTTCCCAGTCTTATGATTCACGCCACCACCACTCGACCTGCCTGTTTATACCTTTTTAAAACAATCAGATTCAGTTTCTGTCACAACTTTCAGATAATCACAACGGTCATAAATGTTTTACGAAACAATTATTAACCAATTTGTAAACAAGTTTAATGATTTTATTGTAAAGTAGCCGTCAGATTAGATTATGTCACCTGTCACATGACATATTTCCCTACTGTATGTGATGTCATGTGACATCATGTTACATAAAAATTGATTACACCACATCACATTGAGCTCTATCACAGGTTTGTCACAGCACATTATGTTCCATCATTACCATGATTATATAACCTGATGTTGTGTTACAGTCTCTGCAGAAGCACCCCTGCAGCCATCTTGATACGCCTCCGGGCACTTATTTATGTACCTAATGTGAAGTACTATCTAAATTAACTCTAATTCTGGGGGCACTGGGTCATAAAAACTGTCCAGTGTCAGAAATTAGATATAATAAAAGCAGCTTAAAATATTTTGTGACTTTAGTTTTGTTGGAAGGTTTTGTTGAGGCAGACTTCTTTGACCTCTCCCTCTCATAATATCTCATCTTACAGTCCACTAAGACCACCGATTCTTCTGGGTCTCGTATTGTGTAACTGATGCTGCTTTTCTGGTGTTTCCCTCCACCTGTCTCTTAGTTTGGCAGCAGTTCTCCTCTGTATGTGTTCCAGGGATGGCTAGATACACTTGGTCTGGTTGCAAGATCTTATCAGGTGATTAACAAATCCTGTGTGGTCATTACTCACTCAGCCTTCTGCCTAACAACAGAGGAGCTGTTTGTTTTGACTGCATGCACTGAAACTGGGCCACGGCAGGATACTCTGTCATATTTGTGTTCGCTAGACAGAGCGTGTGAGACGGCACATGCTTTAAACGTATACTGCTCATATGAAATGATCTTTCTTCAAAATCCTTGAAAAATAAAGCACATAAACATACCTGTGGTCTCCTGGGGAAACATTAAACGTAACCAACTCAGCCTTATCTCACCTGCGTTATTCTGCTCAGACTAACGAGACAGAAAACAGTACGTCATCCAGGCTGGAGATCTCTGAATGTGCTTAGTCACTGTAAAGCTGGTTGATCCCATTACCTTGTGTATTATATCCAGTTGCATGTTACAGCGACTACAGTGAAAATCCTGCTTTAAAAGCATGCCGGTGTTATGGTAATAATATATATAAACAACAAAATTTACAACATTATAAAGGACAGTTAACCCCAAATTCAGATCCTCTGGATTATGTATTGTTTGCATCAGAAAATATACCTTTGATAAACTGCAGCAGTGTCTCTTTAAGAAATTATGTAACTACTAAAAATAAAAATTAAAAAAATCCACAAAGCTTGTTTTGGGAAGCTTTGTGGAGGAACTATTTTCTGTCTACTCTCTCCATCCACCAACCAAAACAAGGGTGCAGGTAGCTAACATCAGGGTCCTGACATCAGCTCATCAAAAGGTTAACTCTTTCATTCTCCTTCATATTCCCCACGGGTGAGAGGAAGAGCTTCTGTAGGGGTTGTCTACAGAAAAGAGTGTATTCCTGCTTAAACATTATTAATAGTTCTGGTAAATAGGTTCTTGTAGTTGGTGTCAACACATAAAATCATTAAAGGGCAAAGTCAAAAAGTGCTGTCTGGGTACATTCTGTAGAATTACAGGAAGTGAAAAAAACATCTCCCTGAGACTCCACATACACTTGCAGCTCCGCTGAGGGTGGATGGCATTAATGTTTACACCCTCATCACAGGTCCATGGACATGTTCTTTTGGTGGGTGTTGTTCATTACAAAGAAAACTGTTTTTACAAGAAGCTGTTTTTAAAGTAGACTTATGGTCACAGCTTCATGAATAGGAAGTGACTGTTGAGTTATTTTTCCTTTGAGATATTTTTTTGGCACTTTGAGGACCACGAGATGATTTAATTCTATTATATTCAAGAGAAAAGCCGGCCCTTTTCTACAGCTGATTCCTCCAAATGTGGGCAACGCGTACCAAAATAAAACTATATGTTTAAATAGTGCTGTAGGAGAGAGGAAGAGGAGGTCAACTTGATTTTGGGGTGTACTGTCCCTTTAAGAGCTACACCTTTATCAGGACTTGTAAAGCAAATTTAAAAGTCAGATAAAGGGAGTCATTAATTTAATGTGCTTGCTTTCTGACGTATTCTTGCCGATAACTGTTGTGAGTGTGTGACACTGGGTTGAAACATAGACCAGATGTTTTATGAACAAATGAATAAAAAAAAAAAAATGAAAAATACAAAGAAAAGTATAAAATATAAATCTTGTGCCCTTTTTTCACGTGATGTAATTCTATTCTCTAAGTGGTATTTTGAGATGATTAGAGTGACCAAATACTAAATATTTTTATACTTAGAACTGCATATAAAATGTGTTTATTGTATTTCTTTTAGCTCATTTATTTTACTTTATTTTTCATATTCAGATAAGCTTTTGGTTTTCTATTTTTTTACAACAGTAGTTTTGTTTGATATATCCATCTGATTTTTCTGTAACACAGAAAAATAAAATACATCTTATCTATTTCATCTAACTATATTTAAGAGAAATCTGAATCTGTGAAAAATATTTAGTAAGTACAATCAAAAAGAGTAAATGTGTGATATTTTCTGTACAGCTATAAGGAAAAAACATTCACCTTTATGCTTGAAGTAGGCAGTGCACTTTGTTCTCGGTTATTTTCCATGGGTAGATTTCCTCAGGTTCAAGGTTTAATGACAAATTTTTGTGTGTTCAGGTCATGTTAGCTGGCTGGCTGCTGGTGCCATCTCATGGACGGTTTATGAATTACATTTGCCACAATTAAAGAAGGAGTGACATATATATATATATATATATATATATATATATACATGTTGTACTTTGGAGTATGGATCAACAACAGAGAATAAATTTTAACATTATTATTGGAAAAACTAAACTGATGGTCGAGTTAGGTTTGGTATAACAGAAGATTGATTCATTATTGCACACAGTAGTCATATGTGATGAGTAATTATTTACACATATTAGTAAAATTGATAGTTATGCTTAACAGACTATTCACTTTAATATATGGCTCAAAAATCTTTGATGGGTCCATTTATTTATTTATTTATTTATTTATTTATTGTCTATAATATAATAGATACTAAAGGTTGCAGATTCCTGATATGCCTGGTTCAGAACGAACAATTAGATCCATAATCTAATCGTTTGTTCTGAACCAATACAACATAAGTATTGTACTTTTGGTTCTGAAGACCACCACCACAGTGGATTACGTGGGACTTACAGCCATTTTTAAATATAGTTCTTCATTTTCGGAAGCTCAATAATAATAACTGGACTGTGACATAATTTTATGTTATGAAAAGTGTTTGCAGTGACTGCCTGACTGAAGTCTGGAATCTGTGGACAAAATGCCGTTTCCTCCATTTAGATGTTCTGCCAGGTGTTTTGTATCTAATAGCTGAAAAGCTGTTCTGTTGCGTTGACATCAGTGCCATTGAATTTATTTGCCTTGAGAAACTCTTGTGTTGTTTTTTGTCCACTTCAGAATTCATCACATCACCATTAAACACTGGTGACCTGCTTCACCTGGCAGCCATGTGTGCCCATGCTGTTCGATTGTCTCCATGTTTGACAAATAATGTGGCCTGCTTCAGACCATGTTTCTCTCCTTCTCCATACTTTCGTCTTACAATCTGCCTCCCTGAGAGTGTTCTCAGCTTGGTTAGATGTTGTCAAATTGTTTTCCTTAAACATGAAAATAAATCTGTGATCATGAGCTTTTTCAGTCTTCTGTGGTCTTTTAGACCTTTTATTAGTTTTTATAAATGTCTGATTGCTGATTTGGCCACGGCTACAGTTTTTGCTCTCTCTTTCTCTATGCTGAGGATTTTATTTATTTTATTGTTTTGTTGTTGTTGTTGTTGTTTTGTTTGTTTGTTTTTTTAGCTTAATGGCAGCCTTCCTCACTTACACTGCCATCTCTTCGTGTCTCACATTTAGCCATAAAATACAAGTTGAACTTCAGAATATTAGGTGTGCTTAATTTCTCATGAAATAATAAATGGACAGGTGTCACAAATTAATTTTCAGTCAGTTGTCCAATTATCTTTAAGCCTCTAAAGTTGGAGGCTCTGTATAAAAAAATGTCTAGTTCCCAGACATTTTTTTTGTAAAGCCCGCTAATTTAAAGCTGGAAGTCTGTACTTCAGTCACATCCTGATGGTTTGGTTTAAAATCCACTGTGGTGGTGTGCAGAGACTTTTCCAGCGAAAATCTGCTGGGATCGTTTTGCGCCTTCAGAAAGTGCACTGTCTCTTTAAGAACCGGGAGGCGGGATTTATTTGGCAGGAAGTTAGCCGCTGCTAACAGGAAGTGGAATAATGAGGACGGACTGAGGCGCAGGAATTGGCGAACAGCAGCGAGTTCAAACATTGACCCTTATAGCCTTTGAAACACTTCCCTCTGAAACAGGTAACGTGAACGGACTGTAACTTTAGTGCGTGTAAACGTTCATCCAGGTGTTCTTCTGCACGTCGTCTCTGTGTTTGCGGTGGTCTGTTTCCACGTCTCGTGGGCTCCTCGCGGCTTTGTATCGGCTCAGACAGCTCAGACATGGCTCAGTGTGCTTACATTACCGAACAGCAGACCAGGGACAGACAAAAACACCAAAGCAGTTCTTTATTGCAGCTCAGGTGAGGCTAGATGTGCTAAAATAGCCTCAGGTATGTGTGCCGTGGTGCTGTTCCTCAGGTGACATATATACATCTTGTCTGCAGCTCTGAGACACTCACTGAAGCTTTTGAAATGGTTTTCATCATATACCTGGCTGTAAACTCACCTGTGATTACCTTCAATAGTGTAATCAATAGAGAGGAAGGGTGAAACAGCAGAAGGGAAAAGAGGGCGGTACCCAGTCACCACTCAATTTCTGTTACTGAATAAACTCACCTTACTCATGGTGTAGTATCTGTATAGTGGAGGTAAAGAAACGGTAGGAAGCTCCTCATCCTCTTCATCTTCTTTACAGGTGGAACAAGCAGCCAGCCACCAGTGTACGAAGAACAGCCGAAGGCAGCTATGGTGAGTAAAAACACTGCAGACAGTGTCTTGATGTTCTGTGTAGGTTACTTAAAACTTTCAGGAGGACCAAAGTCTGTCTAGAAGGAAGTTTAATCATCTCACACTCATCCTGGTAACAGTTTCAGGCTCGTATTTTGGAGAGTCATATCAATTTTTAGGGCTGTTCTTGGTTCCTAACATCCTATATTTAAATTAAATTCATCCCAAAAGTGCACAAAGTTGTTGCCTTCGGTCCTGAGACATGTTCCTTCTGTCTGTAGTTAAACTTGGACAGAGGGCGTTCATATTTGCGGCTCCCGCCTCCTGTAAAATTCACTTAATGTTTCCCTTTGCTTTGAACTATGCAGCCATGTACAGCCTCTGTTGATTGTACACCTGTCAGTCTATAGAGTCCATGAAGTGCTATGACACACAAGTGGCAGCAGATTACTGAATTCAAGCAGAAAGTCAGTCATAAAACTGAATGAAAAATGAGAATGGAAGAAAACCTCATGTAGAAAATAGAAAACCCGAAATGTTTAGCGTTACGACAGAAAGAATTCATGAGCATTAAAAACATACAGTTCAATAATAAAGTGGTAACATGAGACAGAAGGACAAAGACGAGACAAGTGTATAAAAGTATGTTCTGCTACTTCTACTGCCATCTTTATTCTTTGTTATATAATTCTCCCATTGATTTCAGTTTTGCGTTCTTTGAGCGCAATATCTTGCGCTCTTTCTCTCTCATTTAATATTTGTATATGTGTGTCTTATTTCTTTCTCCTCTGTAATAAAAGCAAAACAATTATTTAATTAAGCTGGGACAGCTGATGTATCTTCATTGTGCTTAGTTTAGCGCTGCACATTAAAGTAATACAGGCCAAACCGGTCTTGTCGCTTCTGCTTTCCTCCTCTTTGCTTCAGTCTTCAACGGTGGATCTCAAGACAAAGGAGGAGAAGGATGCAGAGCTGGACAAGCGAATTGAAGCTCTGAGGAAGAAGAATGAAGCTCTGATGAAGAGGTACCAGGTATGGAAAGATTTTACACACTAAATGTATCTTTAAAACTACCATCTTCATGTTGATAACTGTCATCACCGAAGAATGATGACATCCCCAGAATATCTCACAACACAACGATTCAGTTCTACATAACAGCAGCTTGTTTTACTACATTAGTCAAAGTTTATACTGCATACTCAAGACGAAAGCCAAGACAAATTAGGACTGTGGTTAAAAAATATTTCAACAACTTTTTTTTTTTTTTTTACAAGTTTGCTTAATGAACTCAAGTTTGAAATACCTTAAAATCTTAAGTGGCCTTTATAAACATTCAGTGGAGCCAATCATGCTGTGTGTGCACCAAAAGACCTGTTTTGAATCAGGAAACCCTGAATAACTGTTTTTTGTTTGTTTGTTTTTATTTGTTTTTAAACCATTTGTCTCTTCTGATTTCATTTATTCATGGCGAACTCCCTGCGTTTTCATCTTATTTGTCAGGATGTTGAGGCCAGCTGATGTTTCAGGATTTACTGCTACTCATTTCTATTTCTTAAGGAATTCTTCACTTCATGAAGCTGAATGAGCAACATGGTCTCGTCAAAAGATTTGGGAGTTAAATAGTTGTCATATGTTTTATTTCATTAGATTTGTAACCACTGAAATATGATGAGAAATGCTTAGAAAA
Organism: Oreochromis niloticus; assembly: GCF_001858045.2. Taxonomy (NCBI): domain Eukaryota; kingdom Metazoa; phylum Chordata; class Actinopteri; order Cichliformes; family Cichlidae; genus Oreochromis; species Oreochromis niloticus. Next base: position 34,893,438 of record NC_031979.2, read on the forward strand.
CCATATTGTTCTTTTCAGGTCTCAGATAAGATACCAGCACAGCTTCTCTTGAGCTTTACATGTACAGACTGAGAAATACAAAAAAAAAAAGTGTCTGAAGGATGAAACACAATATCATCAGTTCAGAGCGATTAAAATAATTTTCTTTTTAATTGGAAAATAGATATTCTTTTCCCGTAAACAAACAGTTTTTATTTTCCCCGATATTAGTAGCTGTCGTATTCCCTTTGCGCATTGCATTGTGGGAGAAAAGTGTCCATCAGCTGCACACAGATGGCTACTTCACTTAATCTTCTCACTTTTGTCGTATGAACACAGAACACACCCCAGACCTGTTTGTCTTTGGTGCATTTCTTATTAAGCATTGGTCTCACTGGGCTCCTGTATTTATTTATTTTTTAACAGGAAATAGAGGAAGATAAGAAGAAAGCAGAGCAGGAGGGCATTGCGGTGACGACACCTCGTAAGCCCCGCCCCCATGAGCCGAAGCAGGAGAAGGAAAACTTCACTGTCACAGTCGACCTTTCTAAAACAACAGGGGTGAGAAATCAAGTCGAACTGAACATCCTTTGTTTAGTGGCGCAGGTTCAGATTATGTTGTACTTCCATCACTATCAGACACATCTCTCATTTAATTTGTAAAGCACAGCATAAAACGACAGGGCCGACTAAAGTGCTGTACAGTCAAACCGTGTAAGAGATGAACGCGTCTGGTCTTCTGACTCGAGAGAATGTCACAGGCCTTGTGCGTGCAGCAGTTCAGACAGATAAAATGGAAAATAAAGGATTTTAAAATTAATCCGTAAACTGGAAGCCAGCAAAGAGAAGCGAGCTGCTCTCGCCCGCTCGCACCAGATAAAAATCAAAACAGAGTGTACTGGTGCAGATCTGGTGTCAGAACAGAAGGAAAGTGTGTTGTGGGCAGGTGCTAGACTCTAACTGGGCCACATATGTAGGAACTTCAGTCATCATTACACACAGCTATTTTTCTTTTTTATTGGATTTTCTGGAATTAAAAATGATTAAACATATATTTCACTTCTTTGACACAAAGTAGTGATGGAAGACGTTTACCTGTTTTTACAAATCATGGCAGGGATTCCTACTGAATACAAATCTGTAAAGGTAATTTTCCTCTAACACTCTTCTGCTGCCACTTTGCTTTCAAAGGCCTGAAGTACTAAGCCTAGGATGGCTGGAGAGAACAGTGAAGCAGCGGGCATAAAATTAGAGCACAGCACACACTAAAAATACCCAAAGTTACCCTGTGAGAGTTCATGAGATGAGTTTTGTCTTTAACGTGGTTATCCATTCATGCAGCTCTGCTGGACAAAAATGGGATTTTAAAAAAGCATGTCAGGTAATTGTCTGGAAACAGAGCTGAGGTGATTGTACCTGCTGTACTAACATAATGTTGTTAACGGCAGATGTTTGTGCAGAATGAACTTTAGCTAGCTTATTAAAGTAGCGATCATGCTGGAGAACTGTCTGTGTAATCGGTTTATCCAGCTCTTTCTGCTCAGTATGCAGATCATCTCTGTTTGTTAGATCTATCCTTTTCTCCTGCAGACAAACAGGATTTAAGCGTGCCTTGTGAACACAAATTAGACAAATTGGATACATTTGTCTGAAAAGGAGAAAAAACATGGATTGCATATAATGGATGGATGTGGCCATAGTGACATTGACTCAGATTTTTCTGAAGCCTGCATTTTGGCTGCCAGGATGTTGGGGGGTTTGTTGTTTGTTTGTTTTTTGCTTGTTTTTGAGCCAAAGGTTTCCTCCTTTGGGGTAAAAAGAGTGCAGTTCTAAATGATCAGCTAAGCTTGCCAAGCTGCACCTGTATATTGTACAGGTGCACCAGAAAAATGCCCAATAATTAGTAACAGAGTAACAATACTTGAATTGACCTCATGGACACATGGACGGGTGAACTATCCAGAGACTAGATTTCATACCGGGCTGTAAACATGTTTGCTTCTGCTGTAAAGGTGGTCATTTTAACGCAGGGACTCACTTTAGGGTGCAGCCTCAAGTGGTCAGTAGAGGAACTGCAGGGAAGTTAGGAAAAACCTGCATGTAATTTATGTAACTGGAACAATATGTCAAACCTTCTATAGAACAACATAATGATTCTTGTAGAGCTGCATTCATGGCCCATTGGTTAAAATCAGGGTTTTTTAACGCTCTGTTTTTGGTCACATCCAGTTCCTGAGGGAAATCCCCCCCCCCATTAGCCATTTAGTTTGCCACGTTTCTAATTAGTCTCCTGTGGGCTGAAGAAGCTGCCGGTAAGCAGATCCAGGGGAGATATAGGTGTAAGAGTGGAGTGAGCTCCTGCTGAGATCCAGATTGCCTCAGAAAAGACTACCGATCACTGCCGGCACCTAGATTTCAACCTGAAAAGGTTATAAGACAAAAAAAAAAAGGCCAGGAGAACAGCAGGGGGCTGACTGCTCCTCACGAGCGCCTGTCTGACTGGTTAAAGGGTTAATCTGGGCTCATTAGTCTGTTGGACCTTTTCTGAAGAGGCCTTTGAAAACCTGATGAACGACTGTGGCCTCTTTCTGTCTCATCACTCAGCCTCTCAGAGTTCATCATGTTGTAGCTCTTTGCATAATCCATAGCCCAGATTAGCCTTTGCTTCATGTGACATTCATTCATTAGATTGAGGAGATGGAGTTGAATTTGTAAGTGTAAGAGTTGAGCTGTTCCATTTCCTGAGTTGAAGACATTATTTGTTTTTTGAAGATGATGTGGTGTTATAATCTTCACCCTGTAAGTCCTTTTATTTCCTAAAAATTACGGCATGCTATTGCTTGCACTTTTTTTGAAATATTCTCGAAATATTAACATTTCTGACAATACTGAAAAAAGTAATTGCATAATGTAATGTATTATATTACGTATTACCATTATTACATTATTAATATTATGTAATAATGGTGTGTTTGCAGGCAGCAGCAATGAAGGTCATTCTCCTTCTTTTCCAATGAGCTGCTGTCAAGCTGTCTAATTTAAAGTGTGAATAAAATGTGGCTTTGTCTGACTTCTTATGAGCTCTACTGCTGATAAGTACCCTTTTTAACTCATTTAACTCAGATTTTTTTTGACAAAAATCTAAATGAAAAACTTCAATTTTACACCATAAATCAGACAAACGTTTATTTTCTTTTGCCATGTGCTGTAACTCTTCTGGCACCACAAAAATTCAAAATATATCCAAAACAGATTTTTCCCTCACTCGTCTGTTGGAAGTTAGATCTTATCATTTATTGGTAACCAAATATAACTTATAGGGGTGGCTTATATGGGTAACTAATATGATCTAAAAGTTGTTACTGATCCACATTATAACAGGCTAAAATGGACACTTAGGTGTTTTAATTAGTCAGAGACTCAGAAATAAAGATGGTGTTTTTAAACTACCACATATGTCATGTTGAGCAATCCCCTCAATGCTCCGTCCTCAATGAAAGTCTGTGTGTGTGCTGCTTACAGGAGAAGAGAGTTGTGAATGAATGGAGACCGGGAACTCCTCGCGGCCGGAAGACATCAGAGGAGAGCGACAGCCACAGAGGGCAGAGTGATGGCCGCAGCCCCCCCAGGAGGACCGGGTCTGGGCGAATGGGTCGGGGAGGTCAGAGAGGAGGAGGAGGAGGAGGAGGAGGTGGTGGTGGTGGTGGTGGTGGTGGTGGTAGTGGTGGTGGTGGAGGAGTAGGACAAGGAGTAGGAGGTGGCAGCGGGGGTCGCCAAGATAGGAGAGACCGGGAACCGAGAACACCCAGAGATGGAGAGCCTGGTGAACCAGGTGGCCATGGACGCAGAGGAGGAAGGAGAGGAGGAGGAGGAGGAAGAGGAGGAGGAGGAGGAGGAGGAGGAGGAGAAGGGACACCAGGAGGAATAGACAGGAAATCCAAGGTGGGTGAGGATGAACTGTCTGAGGGAGGTTTTCACACAGGATGTAGCTGCATGCTGCACGATGCAAGACACTGAAGATAATACATTTAGAGTGTGACTGTGTGGTATATGTGGTAGTGCGAATACTTAAAATCATGTATCAATATCAGTGAAGTCTCATGGGGCTTAATTTATTAACTGTTAAAGTCAATTCAGAGCTAGCTCTATGTGAGGTATGAGAATGTGTCACTTTTGTTGTCATATATTAACAAATTCATATTTGCGAAATAATAAACGAAAGCTGACTTGATGATCTATAAACCGAGCTAATCCTTATCCAGTTATGTGTCTTGTTTAAATCATAAATTCGAGTGTGCGACCTGTGAATGTTCAAAGCTTGTTCTGTTCTTGTGCGGTTTGAGAATGAACACGTTTTACCGCTTTAAGCACCGAATGTTGAGTTTCAGTATTAAACAGCAGCTGGGAGGATTTCAGTGAGAAGGGAAAAACATGATACAAAGAATTTACATGTGTGCGAAACATCTACAAATGTATTGCTGTAGCCACGTCACATGTTTTAACTTTGGTCCCAGCAGTTTTAATTTTTTAACATAAAAGTACTAAAACTGGGATTTTTGGAAAAATACTGCAGAAAAAACTTTAATCTGGCTCAAAATCTGCTGCAGTTACTTCCTGGTGGAGGACTTTGTAACATGGACGATGCAGTCATTTTCCAGTGTTGTTAAAACTGCTGTAACATTAACATCCTGTTCAATAATAACTCAAATGTCACAAACTTGCTGACAGGAATGGGAGGAGAAGAGACGACAGAACATTGAGAAGATGAATGAAGAAATGGAGAGGATAGCAGAGTATGAGAGAGGACAGCGGGTATGAAAGTCACTGTTTTTATCAGCTGCCATGTGTCGTAGCGGGTTTGATTTCCTGATATGGATATTACAGACAAGGCTCTGAAAGACGAAAACTATCAACATTATAATAATAATTTTTCTAACCACTCATTTTTATTGGAGATTAATTTACTTAATATAGCAGAGGTGATGTGTAAATGCATAAATTATTGTCCAGTGAGACGGCACAGATGGATTGTTATGACTGTACACACACCAGATGTGCTTTTTTTAATAAGTTGCCATGTTTTTTTTATTTATTTTTTATCCTCTTAAATTAGTATAACATAAGATTCCTATAAGATCAAGTGTTATGAAGCTAACTGTCTCTGCTTTGGTCTCACATTTAAATCGTGTGGTTCCTCTGCGCAGTTTTTTTCTGTTTTGTTTTGTTTTTTTTAAATCAGTTTTTTACTGATTCAGGCTGAACTGAACAGAGTCATTCCGTTTCACAGCAGGATGGAGACAAACCGACCCGTAACTTCCTGGATGACCCGAGACGTTCAGGTCCAGCCCCGGACACGGACCGCAAGGAGGGCAGCCGGAGACATGTACGAAACTGGGGGGGACTGGACTTTGACAATGTGAAGACAGGGTCTGAGCTGGAAAAAGAGTGGACCGTGAGTACTTCTTTAAAAATGGAGATCAGTGGTTCTGTTTTTGAGCCTTACCTTTGTCTTTATTTAAACTCCTGTGGTGGAATTATTTACTCTGATTTCTCTGTTCTCTGCAGAGCCGGAGACCTGGTCCCAAAGGCTCTATGGATATGACGATGTCTATGACCGGCCGGGAGAGAGCAGAGTACCTGCGCTGGAAGAAGGAGCGTGAGCAGATAGATGAGGAGAGATTAGCACGCCATCGTAACGCCACAGGCCAGTGGAGACGAGAGTGGGACGCGCAGAAGACGGACAACATGTAAGAGTCTTTGTCTTTTAAAAGTAAACTAAGATCCCATAATTCAAACTGCAGAACATAAAGATGCCAGGAAGTCTTAAGGCAGCCTCTGCACCTCCATTCATCCCTCTAGTCACTTTGGTAGAGCACTGAGGGGGCAGGAGCCCAAGCAGAGAAACTCAGACCTCCTCCTCCCCAGCCACCTCCTCCAGCTTATCACAGGCCTCTGCAGAGCTATGAGATAAAACTGTGGCAAAGAAATGGATCAAAAACTGTTCAGAGTCTGGGAGTCGGCACAGTATTGAAGTGGAAGATGCTAACAATCTCATGGAGAGGTGACCAGAAACCTGACAGTGACTTTGACGGAGCTTCAGAAGTCATCTGCAGAGTTTAGAGACTGAGCCGGAGGGACGATCATCTCAGCAGCGCTCCATCAATCAGCCCTTCACCGCAGAGCAGCTGGACAGCCTGCTTGGACTTTGTCAGATGGCATTGAAAAGAGATGCTTCTCAGTGGCAGGGGCGCAGTTCAAGGGAGAATAAATGCAGCAAAGTAGGACGGAGTGTAGTGAGCCGCAGCATTCATAAGGCTTCAGGACAACCTGTCCTTGGTTGGTCCTGCAAAAGTCCAGACTTAGAAACCCTCCATCTGTTGTGTGTCTGTGGTGAGAAATATTATTAAGTGTCTGAAATAGTGCAGCTTATGTTGGGTCTACTAAAGCTGTGCTACAGAACTTTAGTGACTTTACAAAGATGGAGGGGGAGGAAGAGGTGAGCACGATGGAAGCGTCTGCTGGGATAAAGATGGCGACAGACTGACGTGGCAGAGAGGACGCTAACGTTTGATGTTTGTGTAACCCTGTGGCTGTTTTCACAGGTTCAAAGAGGACCCATATGCGGCCACTGAGGGCATCCCATCGGAGGGCAGCAGGAGAGGCAAGTACACACAGACGCGCACACACACCCATCTCATGCTGTTGCACAACAGCTGGCAGCACAACACAGCAGCTGACCCTGGATCCACCTCCATGCCACGCCTTCGCTCGTCTGACACGATGTCACTCTGCTGTGTTGATGTATACACGTCAAACACCCCACTCTGTATGAGAGGCAACACAGTCGCCCTCCTGAGTAATTAACCTCGTTATGTAAATGCTCGCCGTGTTTCCCCGGAGTCCAGATCAAGCTCGGAGTTGAGCCGCGGTCGTTCCGTTCCGAGGAGTCCGGATTTTCTTTATTGTGCTAACTGACTTTGACCAACATACAAAGCTCAGTGCATGTTTATTTTATTTTTCAAAGGACTGAAGACTTTATTTGACTAGGCAGAGATTTTAATGGTCTTTACTCTGGCTTAGTAGCAAGATAAATGATGTTTACAGAGTTGCAGTGAGTGTTCATGTCAAAACCTTATTTCACAGAAAATGTTTTTAGTGTGTGTGTGTGTGTGTGTGTGTGTGTGTGTGTGTGGGTGGGGCAGATGTAGTGTAATGTGTTTGTGTGTCCTCTCTGCAGCGCGGGGGCATAACTCTCGTACAGAGCCTCGGGGCAGGGCCTCAGGTTAGACCACAGCATGGGCCTGAGTCTGAGTGTGTCTGTGTGAAGCAGCTGCACCCAAAACCAGCCTCACCCCTAACTCACATGCCCGACTCACCCTCATGATGACGCAGCCCTTAATGATGTTATAATGACAATCAGCTTAGTCCACTATTGATACCAGCGTTTAATTCCACTTTTTTTAGCTCATGTTAAGACCCGGGGCCTGTAACATTAATCTTTTTCTTATCAGGCTTCACTCCTTAAAGCTGACTGTAGTTACAGCTGCAGTATGCAGGGTCCAGTTATGTGAGCAGGTCGTTGAATACAGGCGTTCCTGCAGAAAGATCGAGGCTTAGGTGCCCAGTTTAAAGATTATAGGACTGTTTTAGTAGTATGTCATCGTTTAATGAACTTTAAGAAGCAATACAGTTGGATCTTAAGGATCTTTCTGTTATTGATTCACCAAGATTATTATTATTATTATTATTATTAAACTAAAGTCCCTCATACTGTCTGAAATGGAAAAGCACAGGATCCCCTTTGGGAATGTTGTTTTGCCAGAGAACTGATTGGTCAGTATGCAGTAGTTACCATGATCCACCTCCTTAACCTGGAGTTAAACCTGAAGTAAACATGCTTCATGTTACAGGCCCCAGAATTTCCAAACCAAAGGCAAACGGTCTTCATTCAAGGCACTGAAATTAGAAGAATTGTGTATAACTGTGAGAATTAAGCAACAGTAGTAGATGTTTTTAATTTTAAATGCAGGTTAATCTTGAGTCTTTGGAAATATCCAAATACTCTGAATCTGTCTCAATTTAACCTTCGGGGACTCTGATGTAAATTTTGACTGCTCTGATCTCTAAAATTAGACATTGTGACAGCTCGGAGAGGTTTGCCTTTGTGTGAGCAGCTCTAATCTTTCTGTGGCTGGAAACACTTCAGATGCTCCTGCCTGCACACACAGCAACCTCAAGATGTCCAGCAGTGTTTGTGGATGGTCCTCAGATTCTTTGTTGCCTTTGGCTGCATGCATGTCTTCACTGTGATTTATCCTTCAGTCCTCTTCAGTCTTGTTGCCTACATCCTTTGTCTCCTCACTGATCCCTTCTTTTCTTTTGTAGTTGTATCTGTCTCTTTCTGACCTTTTAATAACATCCTCTCCTCTCTCCCTGTTGAGTTCTTATCCTCCCTCGTCTGAGCTTTTGGTCTCTGATCTTCTCCTCGTGTCCTCTGCTCTTCTTCCCTCTGACTTTGACTCTTTTCCAAATTTTTTTTTTTCCCCCCATAAAGTCAGCCACATCCTTCAAAAAAAAAAAAAAAAAAGGGAACATGCGACCACCCCAAAGTCAGCTTTTTTTTTTTCCTGTTGTCTTTTAATGTGTGACACATGGAAAAATTTTGCCTTTAAATTGACTATGAAAGCGTCGGTGCCACTGAACATCACCATGTGTTAATGTGCCGCTGGCCAAAACAAGTTAAAGCATGTGGAAGGTCTTCTTTGATACTTGGTTGATCTTCTAACTGTGATTCTTTGTGTCAAAACCAGAATCATCAGATTGAGCATCAACATCATGGGACCAAAGTTGGTCATAAAAAAAAAAAAAAAAAAAAGGTTATAAAACAAACATTTTGGCTTCAGTTTGACACTGAAAACTCAGTGTGGATATCTCCTGAGACAAAATACTGGAAAAAATTTTTTACCTTTTTTTCCCCCCCTCCTTCATGTCTCCATTAGCTGGTCACCTAATCAATTAATCACTTTTCTCTTTCACTCAAATTTCCAGTTGTAACACTCTAAAGGAGTCCAAAATGAGGTGGCTTTAAAATTTGGATGTTCTCAGTTTTACTCGTAGTCATCCCTCTTCTCTACATCTTTAAAATATTTTCTCTCTCTCCTGATATGATTGATGGCTTTCTCAGAGCCATCAATCATAATACACATCTGGCCTTGTCCCAGAGCTCAGACGCACTCTGCAGGAGGCTGACACAGCGGGACAGCAGCTGTCAAGCAAGTTATGACATTAACTCGCAGACCGCAGCGGAGGCGGAGGAATCAGTGGAGGCAGTTTTTATTGAAATGTTTTATTTTTAACATTATTAGATGGACTTTTACATGCCTGGATACTTTCCATCAGACAGCCAGTGGCATAAAGACATGTTTATGACACAACATGTGCCCCCCTCTCCATCTTGAATTTTATTTCTTACTTAAACCCCCCCCCCCCACACACACACACCCACCCCCCTCCTGAGCAGTGATGATGAAACATCCATCACCTGCTTTCTGCTTTTTTAGATTAAACATCACAGCAGTAAATACTTTGATTTATACTCACCATCGATGTCTCCTTTAGATGACAGTAAGCGACCTCCGAAAGCGCCGACATTCGGCGACTTCCTGTCCCAGGGCAGGAGCCAGGGGCCGAGGGGCGACCGGAGCAGAGGGAGGGGCCGAGGACAGAAGCAGAGCTACAGGTAAAACTTTTCTCACTGTCAGCTGACAGATCCATTCATTTTATTTATTTTAACTTTTTAATGTAATTAATTCCTCATCAAAGCTGTTCTACAGTGAAGAAACTGAAATCTTAAACACTAAAATGACTTTTAAACTAGTTGTACTGTAGATACTTTCTAGAGACTGTCAGTGAATATTATTTTTTTTAACAAATGTTCCTCATTTTTCCTTTTTAATAAAAATTTTAACAGCTCTTGTTGAGAATTGCGATATTTTTCGGTGCATTTCTCACGCTGGTGCGATTTCCACTGAACCTTTTATTCTGAAACTTTTCACAGCATGCATGACAACCGCTGGGAGGGAGAGAAGGAAGAGGAGGAGAAGGAAAAGGAGGAGAAGGAAGAGGAGGACAAGACGAAGAAAGAAGAGAAGAGTAAAAAGAAAGATGAGGAAGAAGAGAAATCTAAACCTCCCACAGTACAGAAGGTAACGGGTTCATCTGGACTTCTATGAATAATAAAGTATCTGTCGTGCTGACCTTTACTCCAGAAAAATGGATCCTTTTTCTTTTTGTGAGGTGTGAATTTCTTTTAATTTCTGAAGTGGGACATGAGAACCGGTGCCTTAAATGCTCCTGCCACTCCAACCAAACAGCCCCAAATAAGGCATTTGTTGCAGGATTAAAAAAATTTAAAAAATAACTTTGTTTCCATCTTTCCTTAGGTGGAGGAGAAGAATGGAGAAGGGGAGGATGATGATGAATGGGAGGATGCCAGTGATGATGGGGAATATGAGGAGGTGAGCGACTCAGAGCAAAACTCAAAAGGCGACGAGAAGAAGGACATCGGAAAGGAGAAGCGAGCGAAGAGCAAAGAGTCCTCCCCAAAAACTCCCAAACCTCGTTCTCGTCAGACGTCAGCAGGAAGCCCCAAAGATCAACGGACTCCCAGGCCGAAGGTCCACATCCCACCCCCAGCGGCCGCTCAGGAGTCCCCAGAGGGAGGCAAACCCCTCAGCCCCTTCTCCCCACTGGACGGCCATCAGCCCGTGTCAGACTGGGCGGAGGAGATGGAGTTGCGGTCACCCAGAAGCAGCATGGGAGGCGAGAGCCCGCCGAAACCCTCCAGCGTTGATTCCAGCCCTCCACAGAAGAAGAAGGAGGAGGAGGAGCAGCAGCAGCAGGAGGAGGAAGAAGAGACCAAGAGCCAAGCTGCCAGCTCCAGTGAACCTGCCGAGTCACAGAGTGAGGAGCATGCAGGTAGAATAGTTACCCCACACTGAGACCATAACAGGGAATTATTGTAGCAATTTTCTGAAGCTGCTGCACATGTGCTATACCACTGTTAACATCAAATAATATCCCAGGTGGCTTAAACTCAATAGATCTGATAAATAACGTGGATTTATCAGTTAATAATGCAATAACATTTTCTGAAAACCATTTGTTAAAGTTAGCATTTGTGCAGGGCTATAAAGAGAAGAATCATTGATGCAATTTTACGTGCGTTAATGGGAAATCGCAGAGGAGCTGAAATGTAAGATGGGAAGGATGGAGAGCTGTGTTAGACCCTCATCACAGGAGAGAAACAGCACTCCTGAATGTAAAGCTTGCGGAGAGTTTTGCATGTCCAGGAGGAGGCCCGGGACACACTGGAGAGATCACATCTCTCGGCTAGTTTAGGAACGCCTCTGTGTCTCCTTCCTGGCCAGGAAGGAGGAGGCAGCCTCTGCTCGACTCGGATAAGTGGCAGAAAATGAAGCATTTTTACTGTGTTCACAGCAGAGCCATTGAGACACTTCAGTAAATGCAAATATTAACTAAGCGAGCTTAAACTGGGAGCTTGTAAAGCTTCAAATGCTGCAGAAGTGATTGACATTCTGTCTTTATTTCTTTGCTTCAGGCAACTTTAATGTTGTTCTGAAGGCTGAACTTTTACTTCTGTGTCAAGTTGGCGAACATTTCTCCCAGTAGGTCGGCAGAAGTGTCTCAACATAGGACTTTGGGACCATTTAAGCTCTCTGTTGTCCTACAGGAAGTCCTGCAGCATGTCTCCCTTCTGCACAGGGGTGATGCTGCTGCACCTGTGACCCGTAGTGCTCCGTGTTTCTCAGAGTCCTTTAGGGATGATTACATAACTTTTTGTTATTTATGGAAAAAAACAGCTCATTTGAAATAATTTTAACATTAAGGAAGGTCACTTTCAGGTTTTAATCTGTTAAATGGACAGCCTTCAGATTTTCCCTTTGTTTCTGTCAAAGATTCAGTCACTGAGGGGAAAATATTCACACCTCTCTCATTTTCTTACCTTGTCTCTTCTGATTTCTCTTTTTCTGCCTCCGCCCCAACTCCTCTCTGTTCTCCCTTTTGTTTCCTCCCCTCATCTTCACCTCTTCTCTCCATCCTCGGTGCTCAGCCGTTGATGTTTCGTCTCCTCCGGAAAAAGCTGAAATCCAGGAGATCCAGGTGATGGTGTCAGAACCTGATTCGGCTCCTAAAGACTCACCTACTGCGCTGCCATCTGACCCCGCCCCGTCTGAGGTGAAGGTGGACGAGGATACGCCTCCAGTCCCGTCACAAGGTAATAAAAAATTAACCCCTCAACATAAAACACACCAGGCTGTTTTCATCCACTGCAGCCTGAACTTTTCTAGGACTCGCCCAACAGACTTGTGTGAGAGTGTAATATCTGGATGCTGTTGTTTTGGAGGAAGGAAGGTTCAGGGTTTAAGCAGTCATCAGTCATTTGCAGGTTTTGTCCTTTTATTGGATAATGGGTAAAAGAAAGACACATGGACTGCTCTCTTTAAAAAGGACATAAAGTATGATTTAAGTCACTCAAAATAATACATGAACTCAGGAGACTCAAACAGAAACTCACCTCAGCTGCCGCCCCATGTGGGAGTGAAGAAAGAGTGAGGGGTAGGTGAGTGCAGTCCTTATATAACGAGTGACAGGTGAGTGCAATTAAGAGCAAGCACCACACCCAATCAAAGGTGAGGAAAAGAAACAAGGTGCATCTGGTGAAGTGAATGTGCTGAAAGGTGAGCCTTTACAGCAGCTGTATCAGGACGTTAGCTGGACTTTTAGGGCCTCCTACATGTTCCGTCCACACATCTGCTTCACCAAAACCACACAGAGCTTTTCCGATGATGCAAACGCGTGTGAGAAATGACAGCTATGGAAAATATTCCGACCTGATTCTCCTGAAAATGTCTAAAAGTCACATGTGGAGATTGTCTGCAGCCACATTTGTGACGCTTGTATCTTATTGACACTTATCAGTGTGCAGAAAACTCAAAGAACATCTGAGCCCGAGGTGCTACAAGAGTATTTGGAGATTTTCAACTATTAATTTTTTTAATTAAAGCTACAGTCGCACTAAGACAACAGTGGTTGGGGACAGTAGCATGAGCTCAATTATGTCAGTCGTGTCCAACAAACTTGTGATGTTGTTGCTTTTGAAAATCTGCAATTACATACAGTCCTTTTGTGATTAATGCAGCAACTAACTGATGAATTTTGCTGAAAATCCCAGACACTCAGGAAACTTGCAGTGATATTAAATATAACCTGAAAACAACCAGCTGGCAGAAAGTTGAGTCCTCTATTGCAGATGAGCCCAGAGTGACTCAGACTGAGGAGTTTGCAAACCTTCACCAGTCTGTATGAGAGTGACTGCAGCTGTCTGCAGACGGGTGTTCTCCTGCCAGCCGACCCGTGCAGTCACCTTTTGATTGAAGCTGGTCACCCAGAGGTTGAGGATGTTGCATCCTCAACCTCAGAATTGGTTCAGTGCATCAACCAGGCTACAGTTTTTTCCAGGCACATAAAAGTTGCAGTCTTATTTTTACTCTAGTGTGACTGAGACAAAAACAAAGATGTGCACATATTAAAATGACTGGTTATTTCCGCTGCTTTAATTTATCCTAAATGAAGAACCAGAACATTAGAACCAGATTTATTATAGTTTGTTTTTTCATTAATCTTTCATTAGTATTTACCTTTGTAATTTTCAGAGTGGATTTTCACATTTAAATTAAGATTTTGTTGTTTCAAAATGTTTTTGAGGTTTATTTTTTATAAGTTTCTAGGATAATATAGAGCGTCAGGAAAGACGAAGTCAATTATTAATAGTTCAGTCGCAGTAACGTAGATGTCTCAGTCTTAATAAATATCAAAAGAATATCCTTCACATGCTGGGTGTATTGGTTTATTTTATTTAGTTAATACAACATATAATTTCAGTCATTTTACATGTCTTCTCTAAATCTTAGTTTCTGTTACATTTAACTAAAAAATACTTTCTTTAGAGAGTAGAAACATTACACGCTGACAGTCCTGTGGTGTAGTGAGGATCAGCAAACCACATCCCAGCAGCAGCAGCTCTAATCCAGCTGCATCAGGAGGATTAATCCAGGTGCTTCTAATCTCCCGCTTGAACTAACCCGGCATCTGAAATCCTCCCGCGTCACTTTGCAGTTCAGCTCATTTTGAGCTAAATTTTAACTGATGTTAATCTCGATTCAAGTAACGCCTCCAAAAACTGCAGAATTTTTAGCTTGTCACCCAACAACAGCTGATTAGATGCACGCTGGATCCTGCAGTTTATTTATCTCTAATTGCAAAACTAAATATAATGAGACTGATGAGGCTGTAAGGATTTTAAAGGCTGAGTCGAGAGCACTACAGGACAGGATTTTTACTTCATCACAGCTGCAGTTATTTTATCTTTCTTGTGACAATAAAATGGAGGAATTAATGTTGTGGATGCAATGAAAGTATAGGAAACAGGAAACTGCACATATCAAAGGAGTGGAGGAGAAATATTCTCCTTGTATTTTTCCTAATATAGCACCACGCTGAATGACGCTGTGTTGCTTTGCAGTGGAAATGAGTGTTTGGGTTTTTTTCTGCACTTGAACATCTTTATTTCCCTCCAGATTGCCTTTGAACATAAGCTTTTATTTCATTCTGAATCGAGCGTTGTTGCCTTTTTCTCTCTGACAGCAGACAAACCCGACTCCCCGCCCGCCCCCTCCGTCCTGGAAGCTGAACCAAGCTCGCCTGAACCTTCAGCAGAAAAAGAAGATGACGCACCGCCTGCCGAGAGCGACGCTGCTCCGACAGCAGGAACAGAGCAGTCCTCAGAGCAGCCGTCCTCAGGTGCGGTCCTTATCACTGACTTTGAGACGGTGGCTTACTGTAAGAAATCCCCTGCGCACCTCTAACGCCTCCTCACGCTGTGCTCCTGCTTTTTTTTTTTTTTTTTTTTTTTCTTTGCTTTTTTGTGATTGTGCTGGTTTTCATTTCCCTCATGGTGTGGCTCTCTCACTCTTTTTGTCTTCGTTCCCTTATAAATAAATCATGACGGGAGCTGTTTGGTGGCCTGACAAACCCAAAGATAGCTTTACATGCTGCTTTTTAAAAAATCTGACCTGCAATTCTACCGCCTCCTTCAACTGATCAGGACCCACTTCCTGTTTTGAAACTCCTCCCGGCTGTCTTCCTGCTCCTCCTCTGATGGACTGAAACTTTTAACTCCACCTCCTTTGTTGGATGTACTCCCCGTGTGCTGTTCCTCCTCCTCTTCCTGTTCTTCCCCAGCATGTAAAACCTTTTGTTTTCATTGTTTTTATGGCTGTAATGAAATTGCTGCTGCTTGATGCACTGCCTGCATTACCAAACCTTTTACTCTGTCTCCTCCTCCTCTTATTTTTTTGTGCTGATGTGAGTGTGTTAATCAGATGATATGATCAGAGTGCATTTGCTGTCTTGCCTGTTTTGCACTCATGGCATCTGTGGAACCAGATCATTTCAGTTAAAAACACATTTTATAAGCAATCTAAGTCAAAACATTCAAACTCATAAGTATCCGTTAACGTGCTGCTCTACCCATCAAGGATCTCAGGAGGGAAATCTGCATAATTCAGGCCTGAGGCGCTGAGTTGTTGGTGAACGCTGTGAACAAATCTGGACTTTAGATGGTACACACACTGAGAAGTTGGTGTCTCAGCCAACATGGAGGACGTCTTGTATGTGAGCAGAGCCAAATGAGCTCCATTAAACTCTTTGAGGGTCTTCTTTCTGCTCTGTGGATGGTTAGTTTTTAGCGTAATAGCTTCGTCTGATCAGGTTTGCTCCGCGGTTTTATTTTAGAGTAAAATTTTGTGATAATTATTAGATTCATTATGTGCAAACATGCAGCTAAGTCGTGCATGCTTTGACTTTTTATCTGGTGCCTCTGAGAGAGGTCCACGTTTAATTAGTTAAATAGCTTCCACTTGTCATATACCATCAGGTCAGGGTTTTATCTTGATTCTTGCGGTACTGTAGGCTCTGTGCTGATGCTCATTTGTCTACAACTACACATTTGTTTCTTAAGCGAGCTCCAAGGGTCTATCTCTGTAAATAGGCAAGGGGCAAGAGTTTTGTACCTTTCTGGTTTCCGTATATAATCCGTTTGTACTATGTTGGACAATAATGTTTAAGCAGCCTTTGGTGACGTGCAGACAAACGTTCAGATATATATAATTTTATGTATTTGCATTTGTAAACAATGCTGAAATCTTGATATTTGCTTCAAAACTCGTGGAAAGTGGTGTTTTTAAAATGCACGGAGGATGAAGAAAACAGTGGGTGCATAGACAACTGAGCAGTGATATTATAAACCACAGACATGATACTTAAATCTGAGATGTCAGCAAAAGCAAAGATGATGATGTAAGAGGGGAAAAGTGGGGTAAAAAGTTTTTAAACCTTATTTTAGGGCAAAGTCATCGAACGTTTTAACCAGTTTCTATCTGATTGGTCAGGTGATTCTATACATGTGCTTTTGTTTTATTTTTTTAAGTCCAAGTGACCACTGGAGTTAAAGTTAGATTAGATATTGCTCTGAAATTAAAGTCCCTGAAGGCGTTTTAAGGCATTTTAATTTTGAAATGAATAAACAGCCACTTTTGTATTCATTTACTTTTTAAAACATCTGCATAAGCCCAGAATTTCACAATCCGTGCATCCATACAACAAAGTTCCCCTCAGCCTTACTTATAATTTGTGTTTGGTCCTAATTAATCTCCATGAATATACATGAGACAAGCTCAGAGAGTATTCTGCTGATGGGTCATGTTTGAGATGGCATTTTCTGGATGCACAGAGTAAATACTCCCAGTCTGGGATCCAATCAGCTATTTTCTGATGCTAATAAAACCTGATTAAAAAGCTGTTGTTATTAGTTTTTCTTTTTAATAATCTGCATCCATAAACCCTGCCCCGAGTACAGAAATGGAAGTCTTTCCCCAGATATCAGCTGGCTGCACTGGAAGCCCAGAAAAATTGGCCACTAACTCCAGAGGCCCGATCATCGGAGTATCTGGGTTCTCAGATTATATCCTAATGACCACATGCTTAGCCTGCCTAATCTGCCCAACACAGATTGGAAACTCAAAATATAAGCAGCTCCTAGTCTTGGTGAAGATTATGGAGAGTCCGGTGTGACTCTGGCTTTGAGCTCTGATGGTTCCTTTTGCCATGAATGTGCTGAGCGCCTGCTTCACAACTGGTTTCTGTTTATGTTGCTCATCTCTGTTTAAACCAGCGGTTCTCAGCCTGTGAGGCCGACCTTTAATTTACTAAAACTGAATCGTGGATCTCTTTTTGTTGTTCTGGTGCTGGACGTTGAGGAAAAAAGAGAACAACTGGTTTAAACTTGTTTTTTTGTCTGTGTCTCTGAACAACACTGTGCTCCTTTATGCTCCTTTTCTTCATTCGTTGTGACACGTGTCATTACTGCTGGGGTTTATGGGAGTACTGAACTATAAGGCCAACCAGCCCTTATATAGGTGATAGATATATTACCACTTGTGATTATTTGGATCCAAAGCACTTCATGGTGCCGTGAGTCATGCACCGATGGAGTCACTCACCGTGGTGTGAATCGATGTTTTTCACATTTCCGCCCGTTCGTCTGTTTTTCTGCACACTGTGGTTTAAAAGAGAGCTAAGTGGATAAACCACAGGCTGGACGAAGTCCAGTCATTAGCACTCTCCCTGTACCCATTTATCATGTGACTGGGGTGTTATCACTTTGGCAAATGGCAAAGCTTTAAATAATAAATATTTCCTTTTCTCTGGAACTGTCATAATATGGAAACAGAGATTGAAGTCAGCGTGAGTTGGGCTTAAATTCAGATGGCATGATAAAAGCTAGAAAGGCGATCTGTGGGCGTGGGGTTAATCTCATAAAGTAAAACCAGAGGAGAACCAAATAAAATGGTGCAAACTGAAGGAGGCCTGTTATGCTTCTCCTGTCGCATATATCCTGATAGGATGTGGGACGTTAATCTTAAAAATGGCCAAAGTTTCAAAAATTGAGTTGCTTTTTTTTTGGTAAGAAAGTATATGATCATGCTAGTCACAGAAGCTCCACCCATTTTTCTTAAAGGTGGTAGAAGCTAAAACAGGGTCTTATAAATACAGATGAATTAAAGTGTGAGTAATACTAAGCTTCTTTTTTAAAGTCCAGAAATAAACATGGAGCTGGAAATGAGGAGAATAGTTCCACCTGACGGAACCAAGATACCAAGGCTTTAAAATCATAATAATAATAATAATAATAATATGTGAGCACACATATTCAACAACATTTTAATTAATCTACTCTTAAGGTATAAGTTAGGTTGTTGCTGCAAAGGATGATTAAAAACAGCAGCCATAAAAAAAACAAAGGTGAACGGAGGTTGTTTGGACTTTTGCTGGAGCAAATTTTGACTTTTATTCTTTTATTGTCATAATTTTCTTTTTTTTTTTTAGTGAAGATTTGTTGCTTTTCTCTGTCGTTTAATAAGAATAAACCATACATTTTTGGCATTTGGCACAATTTTGACATTTGTATTTGAATTCCTCCATTCGTTTACAATTGAATCGAAATGATTAACACAGAAGATTAGTCGATAACAGCTGCTTGTGCGTTATCTTTATCCAATTAGATCTGGGCTGTTTAAAAACAGACTTTTTTGTTAAATCCAGTTAAATTTTTACCATTTGGACAGAGTACAGCAGTTTTAAAGGATCGCTGCTTTCCTTCTGTTCTGATATAAAAATCCACAGTAGCTGCATTTACACCTCTGATGACTCATTCATGATAAACGGCACAAGTCAGATGAGCTCATGTGGGCTTTGTGTGTCGGTGGTAGTGTGTGTGTGTGTGTGTGTTGGCGTCAGGGTGGAGATCAGGAAACCAGGGAAATTAGAGGCACAATTAAGCTTTTAAAGGCTTTTCAGAGGAAATGAGCTACAGCCTGCTGGACAGATGATAGGGCTGATACAGTGGAGTCCGTTTGAAGTCTGATTGAATTAAATCGTGTGATGTTTCTGAGGCTCCAGTGTGGAGAGGCTGAATTGTGTGAATCACTCAAGTATTGGCAAACATCAACATTAAAACGCAAAGATATTGTTATAGCAGTGTTTGCAGAAAGTGCTCAGCAAATAGTGGAGAGAGGTGGCTGTACGGTTTTAAAGAGAAGCTCATGACTCTCTACCAACGCCACTAAAAACCACGTTGAGCATTCTTGTTCTATTTATTAATATGGAGCTACCAGTAGGTAGAATTAGCTTAACAAGTCATGGAAACAACATTAAGACACGGGCTGTTTTGCACTCTTGGTAATGTTTATGGATTGTTGGAAAGAGTCACATGGCTGAGTGAAACCTCCCGTCTTCTAAGATTCTCGAATCCTTTAAAACCTTTTTATCTATTAATGTTATTAAAAGGTAAAACAGTCTAATGTCATGATGTTTTAAAATTCTCAACCAAATGTGAAGAAACAACCTCATTAGGGAATGGAGAGAAATATCAGAAGTTAAACCACGGATGAGAAGTAAACAGGAATACCAGGAGTGCTACTGCATCCCTCAAACCACGCTGCTCATGAGAGGGAACTATAGCAGAAATAAATATTGCGTCTTTAGCTCGTGGATACTTTAGCCCCTTTTCCATTAGTACCTACTCGGGTCGGGTCGACTGGTTTTCCATTGCAATTGAGTACCTCCTAATGTGCTTGGCCATTGTCATAGCAACACGTCAGAGCGTCCCACAACGTAATTAATATGTGACGCGAATGCTACAACAATGGTGAACGTCCAGGCAAGAATATACCTGCTGCTCAGTCTGTGGCTTTTCATCAGACTCGGGGACCACGGCGTTGTTTTTTGTAGCCGTTTCCCCTCATTGCCCGGTTTCAAAAATGGCGGTTTTGATTTTCGTGAACAAGACGCTTTAATGACTCATTGAGTGATGCTGCTGACCAGCCAATCACTGGCATGCAGTCTGATGACATCACATTTTAGTACCTGCTCGGATCGTTTGAAACCCGGGCGAGTAGGTACTAAAAAATACCTGGTACCAGGTAATATGACCTAATGGAAAACCCTGAAAACCGTGGTGAACCATGGCGAGTCGTGCTGAGTAGGTACTAATGGAAAAGGGGCTTGTGTGGTTCAAAATTTGTGTTAGATGATATTTGTTGATATGTTTAAAACTAGTTTTCATTTTTCCATTGTGACCACAACTTTATTGACATCTGCAGTATCGGAGGGTGGTGCAGGAGTGTGGCGAGGTGTGTGGTGGGTGTAACAGGTGGGTGATCATCCTCTCCGAGCCCCTGTTTGTTTGCAATGGCGATGGACAGGCTGACAGTTTAGGACAGATAGGAGTCATGACTTTATGATCGTAGTGACAGTGGGGAGCAGGTGGTGGTATGCACAGGAGAGAAGAGGAATAAAGGTCAGAGGCAGGACAGAATAAATGTGTGCGAATAAGAGCAAGACGATGCAACGAGGAGAACACGTAGTGAAGGTAGATGAGTTTAAATACCTGTGGTCAATCATACAAAGCACAGGAGAGGTGAAACAGAGTGCTGGCGGGTGGAGATGCTTTAGACATGTGCAGAGGACGGATAGGAGCTGCCAGGCTGGAGGAAGAGCTCAGAGAAGAATAATGGCTGTAGTAAAGGAGGTGATGCCGAGGGTTGGTGTGACAGAGGATGCTAGAGAGCGATGATCTGCTGTGATGACCCTGAAAGACAGGAATGAGAAACGAGGAGGAAAAAAGAGGTTTTACCGACTGTGTGTCTGTGTGGTGACATCATTTCCTGAGTGGTTGTTCCTCCATGGCATCAGCTGGAAGCAACATGAAAAATGAACTCGCTCGATATTAAAATGTATTAAACTGCCTCTCAGATTTAATTACTCATTAACTAAAAGCTCCGGGACGCCATTCCGGATCTTTCCAGCCTACTTTAACCCCTTCCCTTATCTTTCCATCTTAGTGGGAAAGTGCCACGCCGGGGACGTGAAATCAAACCGCTGTTTGTGACTCAGGGATCAGGATGTGTTCTGATCTGCTCTGTGAGGCTTTCTGCAGCTGCGCGAGTTCATATTGATCACCAGCTTCTGTGCATGTGATAATTTCTCCCATTGAGCCACAGAGTGGCTGAATACGCTCGGTGATGGCTGCAAATGTTCAGCCTTTATGGTAGTCTGAAGTGCTTTGGGTAAAAGGCACATTCTCTAGGCCACACACTTTTAAACGTCCTCCTTTTGTTTGTATCAACAGACTGAAGCTGCAGCACGTCTGAGGATGGATGGAGGAGGAGGAGGAGATGGATGCATCACACTACTCATCCGTGACCACTGCATATCTAAATTTGTTTTAAAAAACAGGAAAAAAATGACTTCATCCATGATAAGGAGGTGGAGGAGGAGGAAGTGTGCATCGCCTCCACGGACCAACCTCTTCTTAGTGCTCTGAGCTGTGATCAAACACCCCCTCCCTTTGCTTCACCTCCCCTCTCTCTGTAGTACTGAGACATCAAACGTAAAATGTCCATCAGTGTCTTGGTTTAAAAATGGCGACTTCTCTCTACAGACTCGTTTTCTCTGCTCTGAGAGAACATCTGTGTTCATGTGTATGAATGTTAGCACAGGAGGTGATTTAAGACATGCTAAAGGGGGAAAAAGTCACTCTAACACTGCCCCGAGAGCCTCACAGAGGTCGTTTCTGCCTCAGAGATTCTGCTGAAGTTACAGATGGTAACGTGGATTACTTCACTGCCTGGATTACTTCAATGCTTCACTGCATCCTTTTTGTCCCGCAGGCTCTCATCCCCATTGATCACCCCTTAACGAAGAAGCCGGCTGCTGAGCCCAGCCTGTATAAGGTCGATGTGGTCTCTCCTCTCAGGACCAGGAACCTGAATTTCTCCACGGGAAAAAGACAATCATTAACCTCCAACTTCCTCAGTGATTGATTGATTGGCTAATAAGATGAGTGAATCCAATCGTCCGCAGAATGGGGCGATCGCCGTCCTGTTCTAACACAGTTACAGGAAGCAAGAAAATGGTGATTGACACAAATATTGACCACGCTTAAACTGATATCCTGTAAGAGGATCTCAGCCACATTAATCAATGAAAAACAAATCTGCCTTTTCCTCAATTATATTTTCTTGATGCTGTTGAAATGAAAAGGCAGGACTACAGCTGCCAGACCCAGTTAATGTTGAGCTTTAAGCAGAGGTGACAGGTGTTTGCTAAGCTCGCTTCTTTCCGATCACAGTTTCCGTCTTTTCCATCACGGCGATTCTAGCTTTTCCGATCTGTCCCAAAACGTCACGCTGCAGTTTCACCGCTTCATTTTTTAAGGTGGCGGCACAGATGACGCAGATTTAATGAAATTTTAATTGATCATGTGATTCAAATTCAGCTCAGATTCAAACTCGGCTCTATCATTTAATTTTTCCATCGGCTCATTTTGTGTCGAACGAGATCGAACATAATAATATCATATAATGAATTGTTGTTTGTAGTAGATGGTGGCAGTAAAACAGCGCCCTTTTTACTTAATGTTTTAAATAATGTTGGCGTTTTCCATCCATAAGTCTATTTTCTGACGCTTATCCAGGTTCGGGTCACAGAGGCAACAGACTGAGTAAAGAACCCCAGACTTTTCTCACCCCGACCATCTTTTCCAGCTCATCCATGGTGACACAGTCGTTCCCAAGCCAGCCAGGAGATTTTATCAAGTTTTTATCACTAAATATGAATTTTAATCAACATTTAAACAAAAATGTGTTGTTGGAACTGCACAGACTCACTGTGCAACAACATAAGTGGTATCTTTGAATTATTTGGGAAGACACTTTTCATAAAGATTAATTTATTATGTGGATACCTTTTTGATCAAATCTGAAAACACAAAAATTTCACTTCAGAATTCTGTGAAAATCACATTTTTGTGACATTTTTATCCTAAAGCTGAAATTTGTTTGTCCTCAGAGGCAGCAGACATCAGCAGTCTCTCTTCAGTCGTGTCACTATGTTGAGCGTAACACTGATCTGAGTTACAAAGAGATTCACATATTCAAAACACAGGAATCCACCGGCTGTATAGTTGCGGTGTTGCTGCAGGCGTAAAGCAGAGGGGTGTTTAAAAGGCACAGCATCGAGCCGCCACGTCTTCATCTGCATAAAGTGGAAGTTTAGGGTTCTTTGTGCAAATCAGGAGCGTTCACTCCAACACGAGGTCTCTGGGAAGTCGTGGAAAATTGTGAAATTAACCCCTGTGAGTCTGTAATGAAGACTGATTCAGCAGGCATCATTCTCCCTGCACTGGGTGCAGACGACTCGCGGTCTTGATTTTGGTTTTAAATCCAGGACTGTGGGAGAAAACCCACGCGAGGTGTTCACCCCACGCGAGGTGTTCATCTCTTTTCTCTTTATCGTTCCATTGAAAGGCCGTCTGTGAGTTTAAATATCAGGAGGTAAGGCGTGCAGTAGAGGGTTAAAGGACAAACTCCCAACAAGACCTCAAACCTCAGTTTGACCCATTTCTGGACTCGTCAGCAAGCTGCAGCATGTTTTAAGTGTCCAGATTAAAATCAGTGAAACTGAGGTTTGTCCGCGTGTTCCCCACGTTTCGTTCCTTTTTTTAGTTTTTGGTCTTCAGGACTGGAACGCCACCACAAACGAACCCTTCCTGTAAATGTTAATCAGCTGCTGCTCACCTGCTTTACCTGAAAGAATCATGTGACCTACTCGGGTCTTCTCTTAATTTCAAATCTATCAAAATCAGTTATGTACTCAGAAAAAAAATCACTCCAGTTGATGATTTGATTATGTCATTCTCTCTGATATTGCATTACATTTAGGCGACTACACTTTGCCCGGCCCTCTTAGGACTCGCTGCCTCCAATGTATGAAGTTTGTTTTGTTTTTTGGGATTAAATGCAAATGTTTTAAACAGTCGTTTGTAAATGAAACTGTCTCCCTCTTTTTGTTCTGATGGTTTATTTTGGAGTGAATCTGCTCTCTCATACCTCAGCGGGCCAAGGGCTTCAGAGTGAGTTTGTTTTCTCAGCTCGCATCAGCCGGAGCGTTGAACCTGTGGCGTTTAAACACACGTGGATGAGTGGGGATGCTTTAATGTTTTATGTATTCTGTATCCGAGGAATAAAAGTGATGCCTCTGGGTTGAAAGAAAACTGCAGTATGTACAGTTTTATAAAAGGAATTGTTCCAGCATTGAATGTCTGTGCAAAATGCAGCCTGTGATCCCTGAAGTTTCCTCGTCTTCCTCTTCTCTGCGGTTTGAGCAGGTCGTGGTTGTGTGTGTTAGTCCGGTCTCCATCACAGTCCAGTTCCTTTATCGGCTGTTCAGATTCATATTGCTGCATCTTAGCACGCATGTTTAGGTGAAGCCAGTTTGAGTGGTTCACCTCCTGAGCCCAGCAGGCAGCGGATATCTAATCACGTTTTACTGTCCAGCGTTCTCGGTCTTCGCCCACCTGCTGATTCTCTTGCAGCAGCCTGTGCAGCAGGGGCGTCTCCGGGCAGGTTTTCTCCTTCTCCGGGACGACTGACAGGAAATCAAAATAATCAGAGACGCTGTAGGGAACTAATGGAGAGTAAGCTCTGTGTTCCTCGGCTCAGGATCTGCTTTGTCAGAGGAGGTGATTGCCTCTTCCATCCAAGATCTGTCTGAGTGTGACTCTGAGGGCAAGTTTCACCTCATTTTTCTGAATCCCAAGTTCATCAAGCTTCTCTGAAAACACAAATGTAGAAGGCATACAAAGAGATGTAGCTTCTGTTTTTTCTAATGTTATGAAAGACCTTGATGAGAAATGTCCACATCAGAGAGGGAAGGAGCATCTAGACGCTTGTACAGCTTTTAAAAATGTGTTCCTCAATGAAATGAAAAGCAAACTGTTGCTTTATCTGTTTGTGTTTTATTCATTCAGTCAATAAATGTTTTCTCTCTCTGAAGTCTATTCTGCACGTGAGGAAATGATTAACAATGCTGGTAATATTTCCTACATAACAGAATCTGGATCACCGACACCGTCTCTGCTCCGTTTGTCCGCCGCCAAGACGCATGAATTCAGGTCCTGCTCGCAGACACAGTCCCGCACTGAGAAGCCGTTCTGCCTCTGCACATACGAGCACCAGAGCTCTTGTTTGAACCTTGTGACCTTGCTCGCTGCAGGACAGGAAGACAAACGGTTCCTCCTCATCCTCAGTTAACACTACATAACGGGGGCTACAACCCCCTTCCCCCCCTCAGCTGCCTGTGACTCATCTGTGCAGAGAGGGTTTATTTATTTATATTATTTTGAGGTTTCAGATGTCTCGTTTTTTTGTTTTGTTTTTTACAGTCTCTGTACAGATTTGTTTAGGCTGGAGGAGAAAATCTGAGGCGTGATGATTTGTGGATGGAGATGGCTCTGCGCCTTCTGCTGCGGGACGTTTCTCTCAAACTATGACCCAATCGTCGGGTGTTGCGTACTTTGAGCTCCTCCTCGTCCACAGTTGCGTAAAGACGGGCAGAAAAAGCTCGGAGGGCCACCGGAAACGTTGCAAAAATTCCTTCACAATAAGAGAATTTGTTTTCTTTTGGCCTTGAGAGTAACTGATGACAAAAGAGCATCTCAACATCTCGACCTCGAAAGATTGTGATGGGTCAACAATGAAGGCCGCAGTGATAAGACACCAGAGTTAGGTTAGGGTACCACAGCTTACAAATAATCCACCCGCGGGGGGTGGAAGGTCCAAAACGGGTCCCTGCTGAGTTTGGCTGGACTGGAGCTACAGTCCGTGCGCAAGTGTGACATGAATGAAGGATGAAGTACGTCCCGTGTTAACTGGTGTGTTAGCTTCAGGTTATTTATTTATTTATTTACAGTTTTTAAGACTTTGTTTCCATTTTAGAGCCGCTTCCTTTAATCCGTTACATTTATCACTTTGCTCTACAGGGAGTGCAGAATTATTAGGCAAATGAGTATTTTGTCCACATCATCCTCTTCATGCATGTTGTCTTACTCCAAGCTGTATAGGCTCGAAAGCCTACTACCAATTAAGCATATTAGGTGATGTGCATCTCTGTAATGAGAAGGGGTGTGGTCTAATGACATCAACACCCTATATCAGGTGTGCATAATTATTAGGCAACTTCTTTTCCTTTGGCAAAATGGGTCAAAAGAAGGACTTGACAGGCTCAGAAAAGTCAAAAATAGTGAGATATCTTGCAGAGGGATGCAGCAGTCTTTAAATTGAAAAGCTTCTGAAGCGTGATCATCGAACAATCAAGCGTTTCATTCAAAATAGTCAACAGGGTGACAAGAAGCGTGTGGAAACAGCAAGGCGCAAAATAACTGCCCATGAACTGAGAAAAGTCAAGCATGCAGCTGCCAAGATGCCACTTGCCACCAGTTTGGCCATATTTCAGAGCTGCAACATCACTGGAGTGCCCAAAAGCACAAGGTGTGCAATACTCAGAGACATGGCCAAGGTAAGAAAGGCTGAAAGACGACCACCACTGAACAAGACACACAAGCTGAAACGTCAAGACTGGGCCAAGAAATATCTCAAGACTGATTTTTCTAAGGTTTTATGGACTGATGAAATGAGAGTGAGTCTTGATGGGCCAGATGGATGGGCCCGTGGCTGGATTGGTAAAGGGCAGAGAGCTCCAGTCCGACTCAGACGCCAGCAAGGTGGAGGTGGAGTACTGGTTTGGGCTGGTATCATCAAAGATGAGCTTGTGGGGCCTTTTCGGGTTGAGGATGGAGTCAAGCTCAACTCCCAGTCCTACTGCCAGTTTCTGGAAGACACCTTCTTCAAGCAGTGGTACAGGAAGAAGTCTGCATCCTTCAAGAAAAACATGATTTTCATGCCGGACAATGCTCCATCACACGCGTCCAAGTACTCCACAGCGTGGCTGGCAAGAAAGGGTATAAAAGAAGAAAAACTAATGACATGGCCTCCTTGTTCACCTGATCTGAACCCCATTGAGAACCTGTGGTCCATCATCAAATGTGAGATTTACAAGGAGGGAAAACAGTACACCTCTCTGAACAGTGTCTGGGAGGCTGTGGTTGCTGCTGCACGCAATGTTGATGGTGAACAGATCAAAACACTGACAGAATCCATGGATGGCAGGCTTTTGAGTGTCCTTGCAAAGAAAGGTGGCTATATTGATCGCTGATTTGTTTTTGTTTTGTTTTTGTTTTTGAATGTCAGAAATGTATATTTGTGAATGTGGAGATGTTATATTGGTTTCACTGGTAAAAATAAATAATTGAAATGGGTATATATTTGTTTTTTGTTAAGTTGCCTAATAATTATGCACAGTAATAGTCACCTGCACACACGGATATCCCCCTAAAATAGCTAAAACTAAAAACAAACTAAAAACTACTTCCAAAAACATTCAGCTTTGATATTAATGAGTTTTTTGGGTTCATTGAGAACATGGTTGTTGTTCAATAATAAAATTATTCCTCAAAAATACAACTTGCCTAATAATTCTGCACTCCCTGTATTTGTCTAATTTACAGCATGTATTGAGAGGTTATGGATGCTTGGTCATTTTTTTAAAATAGAATTTTGTGCCAAATTTGCCAAATTCAAATTAAAGAGGAATGATTCCCACTTTTTCTCACTCAACATTTTCACTTTATTTGAATCCCCAAAAGTTGATTCTGTTGATCTGGAAACGTCCAGATTCAGATCAACAGAATCAACTTTTGGGGATTTACTTACCTTTTTGACTGAGCATGCATCAAGACTTTATTTGGATATTTAATGTCCATTATTTTCTTCTCTGTTTTTGCCTGGGAGAAAAATATATTTCAGTCATTTTAAATTCAGCACTTAACTTTCTTCTAATTATGTTCACATCACATGAAAAATTATTAATATACATATAATGAAGTTCACCCTCCTCAAAAAGAGATATTACAAAAGGCTTAGTTTTTATTTTTATTTTCGTTAGAAAAAATGTTTTTTCACATCTAGTTTTGGTTTTAGTTTTAGTTCACTCTAATAACCTTGATTCTCGATCTATGTACGTTAATAATTCGTTTTACTTTGAAAAGACACGCCGGAAACGACTTCTTTAATTCAGAGCAGCTTACTAGCGGTCCCATCCAGCTGATAGCGGAGCAAACCTTCCCGAGTTCAGTTTGCCCTGTGCGCACGGAGAGCTCAGAGGGCTCAGGGAGCTCCAGCACCCCGCGGAGACGCACCAGAGAACCCGAAGCGTCTGCGTCCTGATCCGGGCCCGGAGAAGCGCAGCGGGGCGGCAGCGTCTGCAGACTCCGATGAACGCACAACAGTCAGCAGGGGAGCAATCTTTGAGTAAGACTTCAGCGCTGATACCGAGATGAAGGCGGCCAGCAGACAGGGAAACATGACCGTGGAGAAGCTGAACGGGGACATGAACCGGAGGCCGAGCTATCCCGGAGAGCTGCGGGCCAAACACGCCAACATGTCAACTAAGATCTGGGTGAAAGTGGCGATGGCGATCGCCTATTTCCTCTGCGTGTCCGTGGCCGCGTTCATCCTGGTCATTTACTATGTGTTCTTCTGGACGCCGGGCAAAACGGGCAACAACACCGAGCCACTGAACCAGAACCCGAACCAGAACGTGTGCCTGGCGAAGCCTTGATGACTTTTACAGCACGCACGCGCGCACGCACGCACGCATTAAATAAGTGACTGCACACACCTGACACGAGGCTGCGGCGGCGGAGGTGGATGGATGGATGAGAGATGACGGCACACAGACATGACTGCATCCAGAGTTTGGGATGCTTATTGAGGACCTGAGGGAGGACAGAGGGGGGCAGGTGCTGCCGGGATGCATCAGTGTTCCGCATGCAGGATGCAGGTGGAGAGGAGGAGGAGGGGATTTTTCTTTCCAGCTTTACCCCAACACCCAGTCCTGAGGGGGTTTATGGTTTTTTGTTTGTTGTTTTTCATTTCACTGAACTCATCTATCCAATGAGATAAAGGCATTGGAAAACACACTAGGCATCTTTTATAGCTGCTTCCCTCTGATTTGTGGCTGTGTGCCTGTAAATGTTGGTTATTCTGAGAGTCATGCTTACGTCCTTTAAATCATGGGTGGATTAGGTGAATCAGGACTCCTGGGTGCAGACATGCAAAAGGTCCCGCACTCCTTCAGGACTCCCCGTGAGATGTCGCAGGTAAATGAGTGCTGCAGCTAAATTTCAGTGATCACTTCTCAGGCTGAGTCCTGACCACCGAGAGCAGATATCACAATACAGTAAAGCACTCGGTACAAAAATGACAGATTGAAGAAGCTTTACTGAAGGTCCTGAATCTGAATGCCGCAGCCTCAGCAGAGGTCACATTATTTCTTTATCGAACGCTGTCTGCTGAAGCTTTTAATCTTCCAGGACCTGGTGATTTCTCTCTCTTATATGACTCTTCACTGAATGTGTTTGAGTTTTAGGTGGACGACTAGAAAAACCCTCTGGGTTCTGAGAGCATGCAGTATGTTGGATGCTTTCATTTCTTCCGTCATATTCTGAGCAAAACGAATAACAGAAAAACTAAGAATCTAGATCACTCATTATGACGTGCATCTAACCAGAAACAGGGATTATCTTTTTGTTGCTCCTTTTATAGGTGAGAAAAACCCCAGATCAAACTCAGTGCAGCACAATCACAGATGCTACTTCTTTAAATTACCCACCATACAACTGCAGACCATTCAGTTTGAGATTTTGGTGTCTTTTTCACACTTGTCCTAGCCTCTTAGTGTAAATCTAACCAATGTCTGTGCCCAGTTGGTCGCCCATTAATCCATCCATGCTTTAACTCTTTCATGTTGCTGTGAAAAGGGGACCTCTCCTGCTCACTTCCAGCTCTGTATTTTGTACCCTGGGAACCTGCTAGAGTAGCTTTGCATGATCAGCAGTTCAAAATAATCTTTATTTTTGTCACATGGACTTGGTGAAGCCCCTCAGCTCATCAATTCTCTTCTAATTGGCTGCCCAATGCAAACAGCAGGTGGATGGGACTTCTGTACCTGAGATCTCTCTCTCGCTCTCTATGACATCACACAGAGCTGAGGGGGAAAAAACTGCCTGAACATGCACGGACCTCCTTATTTGAAACTTTGTCCGTGTTAAATATGAGCATCCAGCACGGGAACTGGAGATATATGCCAAAAAACAAGGACAAGCATAAGAGGTCCCCTTTGAAAATTCATTTTATACACCAATGCTCCACCTTATGGAAGCTTAAAAACCATGAATGTGCCCTGATCCTTTAAACATCCTGGAGAACATCCCAGCAGACCTCTCAACCCCTGATGCTGATCCCTGAGAAACCTCATTAGAAAACCCCACCAAAGAACTCTTAAACCCCCCAAGACTAAACCCCAGCCTACAAACCCCTTCAGGAACCCCTGCAACTCCTCGAGGACCCTGCTCTGCACTAATGGAGACTTCTTTTTTTCATGCCTATAGAGGACTTTCTGGTTTTTCTCTTTTTTCACAGCAGAATGCTGTTTTTATTCAGGTATCTAGAGGAACTTAAAGCGATACTGTACTGTAGCAGAAGTAGCCTAAATTGTGATCTCCGGTAGCTCGTAGCTGTATGAAATGCAAGGCGATCACTCTCAGTAGTTGCAGCAGTTTTACCTTTTTAGAGCCATCTTTGTTGTCTTGCATTGCCGCACAGAATGACCGTTAATTGCAGTGTCACGTTTGTACCTCTTCTTCTCAATGACACGTTTTGTTCACCTCACTTCCTTTTTCAGAATTTAGGCTAAATCTACTAGACTGTTTTATTAACAATGTAGCCTTGAGAATTTATTGTTATGATATGATAAACTATGCATTTATTCCAGTGTGGGTGTGTTGTCATTCTGTCAGCAGACGAGCAAAAACAGGCAACGGGGCGGGCAGCTTGGTGTCGTCCTGCGCTGAAATAACGCAGGGACATTTTACTGAAAAGGCCAAGCTGACGTCAGGGGAGTGCTGGCCTGCATCTGAAACAACACAGCCTCCACTTTCACTATAAATCAGAGCCGTTAGATACTCCAGATTACGTGGAAATAACACTTGTGTGAGGACATCTGGCCTCTTCAGTGTGACAGCTGCTTGGCCCTCTCCTCACTGACCTTTCTCATGTTTATCTAAGTAGAGTGCTTTGGTAACCGAAGACTGTCAGTGGATGCTTCTCTGATGATTAAAAAGGTCGTCGCAGAACAGTAACAGGAGCAGGATGAAGTGACACGTCCTGTTTAATGTGCATCGTTTTTTACTTTTTGCATAAACAGCATGTAGAGATCAGTAGGAGTAGGCCGTGCCGACATCGACCTGTGCTTTAACCGGTCAGACTTATAGACTGTATATAAAAGTTGGACATAAACCACCGTGAGGTCATCCACCGATTTAGGATTCCATGTTTGGAAGCCTAAAAGTTTTATTTTTTCCTAACCATGTGCAGAAACAGAGATACCTGCTGATTATTTCTAAGCAACAGACTAAAATAAACTATCGACTTTCACTCACTTAAAGTGCAGCACAAACTTCTTGCCTGGGCTGATTCACACAGTCGTATATTTGCATTAAAAATGCTCCATTAGGCATCAGCAGCACAAATGCGGTGAAGAAGTCCAGTTCAGTGACTGAGTGATTTAGTGAATGTGAGGCTCAACAGGACAGAGCGACTACAGCTTAGTCAAAGTGGCCACACCCCTAATTTTAACCCTTAACAGTGTCCAGATAGAGGAGTTATAGAGTAATTCACCCACTGTACAGATGTTATGAGAGGCCAAAACTCTTCTCTGAACCAGGCTATATGTAGAATTTTTACCACTTTAAAGCCTGCCTCGAGTGGCCGTTAGAGGAACTGCATTTTTTTGCACCTCCGTGTTTTGCTTTTTTATTATTTTTATTTTATCCCCAGAGTTTGCAGAGTTTGATATGACTGCGTACCTTTCAGTTGGATGCTTTTCAGTGCAGGTGGCTCTTATTAATGCTGTAAATTTTCCCTCAGCATTCTCTCCCACTAGAACAGCTAGTAGAGTAGTAACAGCCAAAAAAGATCTGCCATAATTGACTCTCACAGGTTGGATTTTCTATGGAAAATGAACTGTCCAGGAGTTAATGTACAGTGAGTGGACAGATTTCTCTGCCCAATGATGCCAAAATAATATTATTTATCACAGCTTTTCAAATAAAAAAGGTTAAAATCACTCTTTAATGTTGTGGAGTATGGAGGAAAACAGGAAGAGCACAGAGGAGATTTGTGGAAGCAGAGGATTGGCGTGACAGATGCTAAGAATAGGGAGAGATGTGGTGACCTCTAGAGCGAGCAGCCAGAAGGACAAGAAGAACTACCGAGCTATTATGCTGTGCAGTTTGAGATCACAGTGACTTCCAGCCATGATGCACCATTATGCACACACATTAAAGTAGAGAGATGGTTGCTGTTCTAAAACATTAATATCTTTCTGCAGCTTTTACCGTAAAATGTTAGTTATGACAGTTGTGATTCACATTTTACTGCAAAGCGTTTCTACTGTAGAGAAAACGCTGGTGAAGTTTTTAATGCTGAGGGAGCAGGATCAATCAGGGTCGCAGCTTCTTTCCCTCTTCCTCTCACGTGTCCCTGAGAAAAGGGACTGAACTGCAGGCTGCTGCTGCAGTGTGACTGCACAATGGGCTGCGCTTAAACACTAAAACTTTACTGAGCACCTAGCAGAGCCATCCTCTGAAACCCTCAACCCCCTAAATAAAAGTAAAACTGCAATTAATGGGAGTCGCAGAGCTAGACTTTTTTTCTTTCAGGCAAAATAATAAGCTGTGTGGTGCAGACCGTTAGAGTTAGTTCTGTAATCTTTTTCCAGTGTGATGAGCATCAGCAAACCTCTTTCTAACAAAAGCCTTTATTGGCTGATCAATAGTCCAAATAAACAAAATCACACGGTAGCACAAAGTAGAATCCAATGGAAAACACATATAATTCAGACAGGGATTTAAAACAGAACTGTGTGTGGACACGGGGGTTTGATCGGGGATAAAGGGCAGGTGGAGGCAATCAGGGAACGGAAGAAGCATAAAGACAGGAATTAAAAACAAAAACATAACAACACACGAGAAAACCAACTAAAAATAACCTCAAGACAAATAACTGACAGCATAACAACAGAGACAGGAGGGGCACTGAAACGCTGACAGACTGGGACACAGTGGGCAAACTGGGGACTGCAGGACAAACCGAAAAATATCAACAAAGTCAAGGCAGGAAATAAAAATCAATTAAACGTGAAACCTGCACAGCTGTCATGGTGAACACATTCAGAGGATATTTTTTCCTTTTTTCCTGCAACTGTGTGTCAATAAAAGCTAAAGTCTGACATTTTTCTGATGCTGCAAAGCATCCTTTTATATTTACGACCTCACACTGAATTATAATCAGCTGAAACACAGGATGGGCTCTCAAAACTAAAAGATGTCAGCGTGTGCTTCATACCACCATATCACGCTCATACTGTGACAATACCAATACCAAATCTATACAGCCCTTGTTAACCCGCGTTTTCCCCTGGATTAAGAATAGAAGAGAAACACATGAGGCCAATAAGCAGCTGTGCTTGAGCCAGCTTGCTCTCATCACCTTTTACGCACACACAAAATCTCATCAGAGTGGGCTCCAGGGAGTTTCCTCTATCTATTATTTGTAGCGGCTCAGCGCAGAGCGTGTGACAGTGTGCGGGTCGCCGTGCCTCCCTCGATCAATAATTAAATTAACAGCTGAGGTTGTCAGCGCTTGTTCTTCCTCACAAGCTGCAGACGAGCCTCGCGTGACTCAGCAGAGCTCGCCGTCCTGTCCGAACTGCAGCAGCAACAAACAGCAAAGGCCGTGCTGCATGCAGCCTGAGCCAGCTGTTCACACATCTGCATCAGCCTCTGGGTTCAGTGATTCCTCCCTTTCTCCTGTCATCTTTCCTCTCCGTGCTCCTGAAACAGCAGGCCACATGGGAAAAAAAAATGTAAGAGTAGACATTCATCATTCATTTATGGCAGTTTTAATCCACAGGAACTGTGCACTTCATAATATTCTCCAAAATAGACTAAAAGCAATTGGCTGATTGGTGTCTGTCATCGTTCTTAAACTTTCTAAGTGCAGGAGAGGCCGTGTTTTAGGAAGTGAAACATGAGATAACAGAATTACACTGATAAACACACAGGTCAGCTATTTCACTACAAGAGTATTTCACAGGATACAGCAAACATCACACTCTTCTCGTGTTATTTCTAAATCTGGAGCTTCTAACAACACTTTATTATCAAAAGTATTCACTCATTAATCCAAACCATTGACTTCAGGTGTTGAAAACCACTTCCAGGGCCACAAGTGTATAAAATCAAGCACCGAGGCATGCAGACTGTTTCTACAAACATTTGAATGAGTTGCTCTCAGGAGCTCAGTGAATTCCAGCATGTTACTGTGAGAGGATGCCATTTGTGGAGCAAGTTCAGTCCTGAACTTTCCTTGCTACTAAATATTCCACCATCAGCTGTTAGTGGTATTATAACAAAGTAGAAGCAACTGGGAATGACAGCAGCTCAGCCATGAAGTGGGAGGCCACAGAAAATTACAGAGTCGGGTCAGTGGATGCTGGGAGCGCATGGTCCGGAGAGGTCGCCAACTTTCTACAGAGTCAATCGTTACAGAACTCCAAACTTCATGTGGCTTCAGATCAGCTCAAGAACAGTGCATAGTAATGTGATGGGTTTCAGTGGCTGAGCAGTAGAGACGGATTATGGTGTGGAGTTGTTTGGAGTTGTTTGTTTGTTGAGACATTTGGACAACTTCATGCTCCCAGCTTTGTGGGAACAGTTTGGGGATGGACCCTGTTCCAACATGACTGTGCACCAGTGCACAAAGCAAGGTCCATAAAGACATGGATGAGCGAGTTTGGTGTGGAAGAACTTGACTGGCCTGCACAGAGTCCTGATCTCAACCTGAACGGCTTTTGGATGAATTAGGGTGAATACTGACAGCCAGGCCTTCTCGTCCAGCATCAGTGTCACAAATACACTTCTGGAAGAATGGTCAGAATTCCCATAAACACTTCTTAACCTTGTGGAAAGACTTCACAGAAGAGTTAAAGTTGTTATAGCTGTAAAGGGTCTGCTGATATCATATGAAACCCTATGGATTAATAATGGGATGTCACTGAAGCTCATACGTGTGTGTAGGCAGATAAAACATTTAACAAATACATAATTCTCAGTTCCAGTTGTGTTTTTTAATTGTGCTTCATTGGGGCATATTTTCTATTTATTTAAATATTTAAAAATATCACCTCAAAATATTCCATTAGTGTCAGAAATCAATTTTTCTGCTCTTTGTTTTGATATATATGCTGTAGGTACAGTATTATGCTCATTCATCATTTCTTTATATTTTGCCTCCAAGTAGCCAGACTTTGTTGAGGAACAGATCTCCAGGCTTTCTGAGATGCAACAACAACAAAAAACATTTGAAAAGGTCCCAAGATGCTTTTTGAACTCAATAAAAGGTTTGGAGTTTAAAGAAATATTTCAGGAGCATTCTGAATGTTTTATCTTTTGCAGTATTTACTTTGGATGTATGTGGATTTGCATTTTTTGTTCCTTGTTTGCTTTCAGTGTTTGTTTCATGCTGTATTTTTACTTTTGATTGTTACTTTTCTTATCTTTAAAAATCTTTTGAACTTTTACACCATGACAATAGTGCCCAAACCACCAGAATACCGCCTTTATTTCTGTTTTAGCTCACAGGCATTTTTCAGAGTACAAATGACAACAATAAATGTCTGATTTTTTGGTTTTTCAATTACAGTCTACAGGCAGCCAAACCTGAAATTTGTGACGTGCTATGAAGCAGGCCAGACTACGTTTTACATTTCATTTTTGTCCAATACGTTTGACCCCCTGTTAAAGTAATTAGATGCCCAGTGAACACTGGAAGGATGATGAAGTCCTGCTTTGTACCATCCATTCAGGGCTTTCATTACCTCATAAGAGGATGTAAACCAGCGAGGCGGCTCGACAAACTGCTGAGCTGTGGATTCATTTAGGAAAGCTGTTTGAGCAGCTTCACATTTTAGTCACAGAGTCCAACCTGTAGTCCCTCAGATGTTGGTGCCTTTACTCCACACTTCTTTAATGCAGTGAAACATGAGAAAACCATCTGTTCTCAGTTTATAAAACACTTACAGCCGAGATCTGATTAACTATATGTTTTCCCTAAGAGTCAGAAACCACAATGAGAGGAAAAGCAGGAATTTTAAAGGACAAATGTGATTTCTCTGTATAAAAAAATAGTAAATATAGATTTATCTATACATGCAGAAGCAAAGCTGGAAAAGAGGAGCATGCTCAGCAAACACACACGTCTCCCAGGACAAACAAAGCCTGTAAATAAGCTGGAGAACCACCAGAAAAGAAGCAAAGTATTGATCCAAATTTGCAATGGGACAAAAAAGCTGCTATTTGAAATGTAACAAATTTGCTTCCACTGCAGAAATAAATGATCAAACTCTCGCTCAATGAAACCTCTAGTTATATAACTTTCTCCTAAAGCTGCAAGTAAAGTTATAATCAGCTGATTGTCATTAGAGGTTAGCAGGTTAAGAGATTAATGTAGGTTTTTCTCAACATATTAATACAGTAAGCAAGACTATCTAAATGGGAAGATGTTTCCACCGAGAGAAACTCTCAAAGGTGACCTTTCCTGCTCATTTCCAGCTCCGTGTGTTTAGGTTTCAGGGACATTTAATATGAGCACCAACTACTGTAACAGTAAATATATGACAGAAAATAAGGGGGGACGTGATAGCTTCATCTCCAGACAATGAAACCTGGAACAGAAGAGGTGTATGCACTTAGTATTGGCAGAAGAAATCTGGTAAATGCGTCATATGAAAATTTGCTGTTCAATAATAAAACATACACAGAAACGTACATCTTTGAGAATAAAATAAAACTTCACAGTTTAGTTCACAAATTTCATTATTATTTTTATCATTTCTGAAACTAACAATGACATTACTCCATCAGTGTGTGAGGAACAAAAAGAAAACTGTCTCCTCACTCATCAGGCCTTTTTGAAAACCTCTCACCGTGACGAGGACGCCACAGAGCAAAGCTTGACAGAGCAGTGTGTGCATTTGATCACTAGAGGTCAGTGTTGTGCAGATCAAACTGCAAAGACACTGAGGTAATATCCTGGCTTTTACAGTGATGAGGGAAATGTGGTTAATGACGTAATGGAGCCGTTTGCTTGTTTTTAAACAAGATTACAAATGTTTTTAAAAGTTGCAATTAATTCTCAATGTTAAGTAAAAATTTACTTACATTATGGATTTACATTTTTCTTTAGTTGAAAGAAATAGCTAAAGTTGAAAGTGATACTGCAGAAAAATATGTTCTTCCATCCATCCATCCATTCATTCATTCATTCATTAATTCTCATCCAGATCAGAGTGACGGTGGAGCCTGTCACAGGGTGAGAGGCGGAGTACACTCTGGACAGCTGGCCAGTCTATCACAGGATTATTATACATTATTTAATCATTTTTATTGAGTTCTGCTTCACTGATGTTGCTGGTTGAGGTCAAGCTATCATAATGTAATTTACCCTGTTGTGTAGTTTCATCTGTAGCAGCACAGGAAATACTGATGAGATCATCACATACAAGGAAACTAATAACTTGCTGCTGTCCCACAAATATGGAGCAGTATCTAGATTTACAAAATAAAACAGTTGCTCAGGCTGAAAGCACAGTAAACAGGAGTTTACATGGTTCATGGAATATTTCACTCTTATCATATCAACTAAATAGACTTAAGATTTTATGTGGAATCAAATATGATCAGTCAGTATGTGCTAGAAAAGATCTGTAATTTTTTAATTATTTAAAAAAAAAAATGTAAACCCAGTTACTAGTTTAACAAACTGGTTTATTTGTGTAGTAAATCATTTTTTCACATTATGAATGGACTAAAAATACAAAATTGCAGAACGTACGAAGTAAAATTCAACAGTACTTTTCTCCTGTTCTAATTGGATTAATTACTTGGTGAGTATTTGAACTTATTATTAGGTAATATTGTTGTTTATACAGATTTAAACATCTTTATTCGAAAAAAGAAATCTGTAAAAACAGACATTTTTTTCATGTAACTTTAAAACATCTGTATTTTAATTAAGATGATTTTATTTTTTTAAATACCACAAAAAATTGATTATTATTGTACATTTCTGATATTTTTTACAGTATTTTTGTGGGAAAAATAATATTAATAATAATTACAGTGCAGTGTATTGATTCATTAGCCAGGAAACAATGAACACAGAGCTGCTGACCCACAAAGACTAAAAATACAAGCAATGGGAACTTTAATGTTACTTTTTTCACAGAACATATTATGATGAGTGTATGTTGACCAAAATTAAATATATTTTACATGTTTGTCAGTGTGTTGTACTGCACATTACCAGACATGAGATTTGTCCTCAGTATCTCCTCCCCTGTTGTTGCCAAACACTGATTAATACAAAGAGCTTTTTTTTGTATCACAGATGCGAGGATAACCAAAGCTTAATTTGTTTTTTAAAAGTCTCTGTCTTCAGATGGCAACATAGCAAAATCAGGGCTTTCAGTGGCAGATTAATGAATATGGTTGTTTATACAGTTTTAATTCCTCTTCATCCAAACAGAGACACCTTCTCTGGGTCGTTCTCACTGCACTGCGGTGCTGCTTGGCATCACTGGGGTGTTTTTTTCTGGATGGTAAGCATACTGTTGCAGTCCCCTTTAACAAACTCGTGAGCAGCTCTGAACCAGCTGTGATGAAAATGGTGAATTCACAGATCCCCAGAGTATGCAGATGTGTTATTCTGGGATAAGGTGAGGATATTCTGGTTCAGACAAAGCTTGTCTGGGCTGTTCTCACTGCAGTGCGGTGCTAAACCTCCACAGAGAAAAACAGTTTTTCTTTGTGAAAGTTTAGCATTTACTTTAGCTCCTCCGAACTAACCCTGAACTTTCCCTCTGTTGCCCCGAGCTTCTTCTGGATGATCACCACCACCTGCGGACTGTCAGATATCTGCACTCCTCACTGTGCAGCTACCTCATTCCTATCTCTTCGCCCACCTTCCTTGCTTTCCTCATCTCCTACAGGAGCAACAGCAGCAAGGCGATGACTTGTCCCTGAACTTATACCGAGGAGTGACGTCGCTATGATCCATGAGCTCCAACTTTATCTGGCACAGAAAGTCGAATTGCATCCAAATAGCTGTTCTCAAGGCTGTAGTCCCACCTATCCATCACCACCTCTGCATCACACAATAGGAGCCTGGCCCTGTATCAGCAACTTCTGTTCCCATCTCTCCTGGTGAATCATTAACCAACCCTACTTGCCGCAGTTTTATTTACTAAAGTTAAGATAAAACCTACCATATGAGCTCATAGTGAAGTTGTTTGTCCCTCTTATTGATTGAAATGTCTCTGTTTTATAGGAATTTACTGCATATTCTACATATTAATGCATGTACGTATGTGTGCCTGCATTGCTTCGACATGGTAGATTAAAAAAACAAAACAAAACTAGCCCCCCCCCCCCAAAAAAATATATTTGATGACAGCATGGTAAAACTGGAAATTCTGTTTTTGGTGTGGCATCCCAGTATTTTTAGTGGCCCCCTATGAAAAAATTCTGGAGGTGCCCCTGTATGAGAATCCATCAGTCCCGCAAATATGACGATTGGCTACATTTGTAAAACAGACTTTTTTGTACCACTGTGTTTAGTCACTGTAACATTAAAAAACACTCTACTGCCATGAGATCAATACATTTCTTCTAAAAAATTTATTTTTTGGTTTGTTTCTCTTGTTTTAAACTTACATTAACTCTCAAGATATAAACCTAAATAGTTCTGTTATGGAAAGCATTCTGAAGTAGTTAGCAATGGGGTTTATTGAAAGGTTCAAATTCCCGGGTTGGCTGAGACCTTTCTGTGTGGAGTTTAGATGTTCTCCCTGTGCCCTTGTGGGATCTCTTCAGTTACTCCAGCTTCCTCAAACAGTCCAAAGACATGCATGTTAGGTTAGCTGGTGATTTTAAAGCAGCTGGATGTAAGATTATATGGAGAGTGCAGACAAATCTTTGTCATGCAAAGAAGAAGCCATATGTGAACATAATAATCCCACAAGGGAAATTTATTGTGTTACAACAGCGGGATAAAGAATAAAAATAGTGCAGTCTACAATAAATAAAGAACAAAGTTAAAGTGCCACAGGCGCATAGTGACGGCCTGTGAGATTGTTATATGTAAACATTTTCCACTGTGATTAAAAAACAAAGAAAAGAAAGAATAAAAAAATTAGGTTAAGTTAAAGTAAAGTAAAAAGTGAGACTGAGATGGTAAAAGAGAGTAGTGTGAATTGCATTAATAAATAATACGTGCACTACAAATGTAAGAAACAGCTGGGAGGAAGGTACAGTATTAGTCTACCGGTGGGCGGTAATGTTTACCAACCACAAAGAAGAAGAAAAAAAAGCCGAAGAAGAGTCGTCTCCCGGTAGCCCGTTGCTAACTCGGTTTCCATGGAGATTGGTTTCAGTTTCCCGGATGTTCCAGTTTCCTCTGTTCAACATGGCGTCGGGAAAGTAAGACTTCGGCTAATATCACACAGTTTGCCCTGAAGTTAGTCCGCTCCCGCCCTTCTGATTTTTGGAAAGTTTCCAAGTACGTCGCGGGGTCGGCAGAAAAAGTTTTCCTGGGACATCCCTGGTGAGTATCCCCGCGTGGCTCTGACTTCGGTTACCGGACCGTGCTGTGGGTTAGCTTGTGGCGCGTCTCCGCTCCCCGCTGAGCCGCTAACGGAGGCTAGCGTTAGCTGCGCTCCGGTCGGTCCGGCCAGTCCGGGTGTGAGGATACCGGAGCAGCCTCCTTCAGTCTGCTCTCCTTGTGTTTGTGTGTTAGCTCATGAATCACTCAAAGCGTAGACTAGAGTGAATCGTGTCTGAACTGTGAAATCAAAAATCTGAGGGCCACTTGTGAAAGTTGTTAAACAATAAAAATGTGAAGCTAACTTTAGGTTCAGACTGTCTTCCTTTGCTAAGATCTCATACGCTCACAGGATGGCTCATTTGCACACCCAGGAGACAAACGAGTTCTGGTAACGCTGAGTCTGCCAGTCTGCTTTCTGATAAGTTCAGCTGGTTCCTGATAATCACGATCACGGTGAACTTCCGTTTTCACCTGTGAAGGAGGACTGAATTGTTTGTGTGGGCAGGCTAAAGCAGGAAAAGAGGATATTAAGCTGCTCCCTCTCTCTCTCGTGCATGAATGAATTCTCCTTTTTAGTTTCTTTTTTCCCCTCCCACTTCTTTTCCTCTTGGCTGGCGGATGTCATGTTATGGATTGCATTTGTGTTGTGCTTCGTGAGTGTGCAGTGAGAGGAAGGGGGGGGGGGTTTGTGTTTGTAAGGTCGTGCGGTTGGTGCTGGGCACACCATACATTCCTGGGATTCCAGAGAAGCTGTATGAAGGGGTCACTCGTCTCTCTCACATATGCACCATTCCCAAACAGCAGCGGGAACATCTACATCATGTATGGCAAAATATTCATCAGCAATATTCACGTGTTAAGTTGCGAGATGGGATGCAGCTGCAAGACAGCTGATATCCATCTACTAGTAAGTAAGATAAACAGTTAAGTTTATCTGCTGGAGAGTTCAAAGGCAGTGTGATGAAAAGGTGAAAGTCTTTTAAAAAGATGTTAGTGTTTATAGCACAGAAGTGGGAACAGATAACAAGAAAAGTACATTTAAATAAACTATGGATACATGAGGATAGGATTTAGGCCAAATTCTTTTGACAGTATCAGCTCAGAATTTCACAATCAGTACAGCCATATTGAAAAGTTATATTTTTGTTAGATAGTAGCTAACTGACTAATATCTCTTTGGGAAAATGCAACTTATGGATGGCATTTGTTCTGCTAAATTACAACAACCTCAACTGAATCTGAAAGAAACAAATGGCAAGTTTACTGGAAAAAAATTGGAAATGTGTGTGTTTTCTTTGAGTGATTGTTCATTGTGAACAAAAAACACAGCATATGTGCTGAATATGAATCTAACAGTGTTAAGATAACATGGTTTTAAAATACCTTGTTAGGTACCTGATAATTTAAAATTATACAAACCTAAGCCAAAAGGACAGGTGAAAGAAAGTAATTAGCTTTTCTAGCAGAAAATGTTTAAGTTCTGTTTACTTTTTCGGGTTTCCAGAACAGCTTTAATAAAAAGCATCTTCTTCTGTCTGCTGGTAGTTGTAGAAACATTGG
The DNA here is from genome assembly GCF_001858045.2 of Oreochromis niloticus. Lineage (NCBI taxonomy): Eukaryota > Metazoa > Chordata > Actinopteri > Cichliformes > Cichlidae > Oreochromis > Oreochromis niloticus. The sequence continues at coordinate 34,935,860 of NC_031979.2, forward strand.
AATTGTCTGCTCTGTGGTGGAAAAACGAGGAGCCAACCAAGGTAATCAAACAGGAAAAACAGGCTGGCAGGTTAAACAGTCATCCTCACTGACATATTTGGACCAGATAAACCAAATCCACGCAGGTCATAGAAGCAGCAGACAATCAACAAGTGGAAAAATAAACGACTTTGTGTGGCAGACAAGGGGCATATAGAGAGTCTGTTGGGAAAGGAGCATTAAGTGTATGCTGCTGTTTGGTTTTTGTTTGTTTTTCCTTAAAGTAGGATATCAGTATTATACTTTATTCTCCTCCTGAAAGGAGGCTCCAGTTGGCTCTCCCTGTAGGGTAAAAGAGGGGGTTTTGTGGTACCCTGGAGGTTGCTCAAAAAGCCCTCATCCCAGTATAAATAATCAAAACTGGTCCCAAAAGATGCTGCTTGGTGTTTATTCTGCTTGCTGGCAGGAAACTTATTATGCTACCTGGCAGGATAAAGACATTTAACAACACTTTTTAACTTTAATTTTACTACTTCATAATAATTTCCTTTGGCTCAGACAACAATAAACCACAATGTCTGCGGGTAGAAGTCTGTTGGGAACCTTTGCTGCATCCATCTTTCCTTCATTTCCTGTCATTTGCCTGCTGGCACTATGTAACAGGGCCAAACCTAAGAGAGCCCTGCCAGTTTCAGTCACTGACTAGCAGTTTCACTGGCTGAAATGAAACCTGTTCCTGAATTTATTCCCAAGGTCATATGATTTATCGAAGTGCTGTGACTCATTACTGATGATGATTGAAATGATGGCACAGATCTTTTGGGGGGGGGGGGGGGGACAAAACAAAACTAGAACTTTTGGCCTATGGGTCAGAAATGTGTCTGGAGAAGGAAGAATGAACTGACCTATAGTAATGCATGATGGTGGCTCAGTGATGTCAGAGACTTCTTTGATTCCTCATGTAATGCAAAAGTCTACAAAGTACAACTGGCAACATGTAGTAAATAAAGTATCAGAAATCCTGGAAGAAAATAATAATAATGATAATGGATTGCATTTATATAGCGCTTTTCTAAGCACCCAAAACGCTTTACAGTTCCACTATTCATTCACTCTCACATTCACACACTGGTGGAGGCAAGCTACAGTTGTAGCCACAGCTGCCCTGGGGTAGACTGACAGAAGCGAGGCTGCCATATCGCGCCATCGGCCCCTCTGGCCAACACCAGTAGGCGGTAGGGTAAAGTGTCTTGCCCAAGGACACAACGACCAGGACAGAGAGAGCAGGGGGATCGAACTGGCAACCTTCCGGTTACAGATGAGCTTCCCAATCTCCTGAGCCACGGTCGCCAAAATGTATTGCTGTCAGTGAGGACGCTGATGCGCAAGCATTGATGGACCTTTCAGTAGTAGTACAGTGACCCAAGCATACCTCAGAATATTGGCTTTAGGTTTCAGAGGAAGTCCTAGATAGTGGCTGTCTGAACCATTAATATGGAAAAGCTGTGGCGGGACTTGACTAAGGCAGTTAGAAAGAAGTGTACTTATAGTTACGAACTTTGAGGTGCTGTTTTATGCAGAATTTACTAGACAAAGCTAGACAAACTTCTTCCATAATAAAGGCCCATTTGGCAGCTATTTCAGTGTGCAGTGTGGGCTTTGGTGATAAGCCTGCTGGACACTGAATTTATGCCAATAAACCTAATACACAATGGGGCTAAAGATTTTTTGCTTCTAACTGTATTTAGCAGTAAAGAAGAGGCATTCAAAAATATATCTGATCACTTGCTATATGCTACTTTTTTCAAATTCCTCTGCAGTTTCTGTATTTTCTTTGATCATATTTATAAAGCTGCAGTACCTAAAATCTACTGAGTTTGAAGGATTCACTCCAAGCAGATTTAAGAGTTTTTCTTGATTTTCGGCCAGTTTTTAGGTGAATCACAGCAGAGGAGGCGAGCCATGAAGGTGGAAATGATCAGAAATCACAGATGACTGTTGACAGATGTGTCCAGCAGGAGACAGAGCTGCTGGCAGGAGGGATGTTGTCATTGCTTTGATGCGAACTGACCAGAAGGGCCCGAACGCAGCTGCTGTTCAGGCTTCTTCTGTGAAGTCCAAACAGCTTTCACAGCGATGTACAAGGTGATGGCTGGAGGCAAAAGGGCAATAACAGGCAGGAGCATGAGGTGTGTGTGGTGATTTGTTATCGAGAAAGAAACTGATGGTGTTGAAAGGAAAAAAAAGAAACAATTTTCTGGTGTGGTCTGAGTAAAGGGCAACAGGATGTCTATTTCAAAAAAGTTTGAGATCACAAAGTTGCAGCCACTATGTTTCCAGGTATGAAAGTTTGAAGACATGACGGCTGTCTGACATTACATTTGACTAGAGTCTGTGATGCACGTTTTTCCTTTTTCATTTAGTTCTGATCCTGTGTGATGACTTGAGGTGAAAAAATGAACTTCTGAGCCTTTGAATAGTTGTAATCAATTAAAATTTTTAAAAGTAGGAAATTAACTTTCTTTACTGATAAATAGCCGTGAAGTTGATTAGTCACCACCACCAACAGCAATTAAAGCCTAAACAACCCCCCCCCCCCAAAGAAAATCTCTTTAACTGTTGATCAAACTAGTAAATTGAACACGTCACTTTGGGCCCTGGAAATTTATGATTGCTGTTTATTATTTAATAATTACTGAATTTAATTTGTTTATTGACTTTTATGACAGCCAATATAAAGTGGAGCCCTTCAGTCCTTCTACTTCCTGTTTATCCCATTATAAAGAGAATGGAGGAATATGAATAAATATGATTGAAAAAGGCTTAATGGCTAAAATAACTACATGTACCTGCTTTTAGACAAAAAACAAAACAAAACACATTTTAGTTTGTAATATATAAGAATAATGTGTTAGTAAAAAACAACAGTTTTGACCTTCAGTCAACAGAGATAAAAATAGGATACACTCCTCTTATCTTATAACTTAATAATAATATGGCTTAAGCTCAAATTAGCAGAAGAAATGGCTGCCTAAATGTTTAATTGGGTTAAAATCTTTACCCGATGAAATGTTCCATTATAGGCTGATCTTCATAAGGCCATTGTGGAATACAGTAAGTGGAGTAAGTGCCCCCTGTGAAACCAGAAGTCTATGAGAGTGGGAGGTCTTGACTATTTAGAAGTTCTTTGTTTGTATCCACATGTGAAGTTGCAATTACCTCCATTTTCCTTCTGTCCTGTTTGTGTCGTTGCTTGTTGAGTTGATGCTGTAGTGGAAACATTAAATTCTGACTTTTCTCTTGGGGCCAGATCGCACAGATAAAACTGTGTGTGAGAGAGGTATCAGAGTTGAGTGAGGAAAAAGGGGGAGCAAAGGGGTGTGTGTGTGTGTTTGTGTCGAGGTGAGCTGCAGAGGTAACAGTAAACCAGATTTAGCTGCAGGCTAACAGCCAAATTACCAGATCTGCCCATACTGCGAAAGAAAACCCAAGACTTTAAAACAAGACCATTTTAATTCATTAATTTGCTTTTATAAGCTCTGTTTTTTGCAAGTATATTTTATAGATCAATGTTTAACAACCACATGTAAAATTTCTGAAACCAAGCTTGAAATCGTGACATCAAGCTGCCAAAAAAGCTTTGGGAAAGTAGTAATGATTGAATTTGAACAAAAACTTTTTTTAAACCTACTTGAGTAGTTTTAAGGCCTAAGCCTTACAGACAAGTTTTTACTCCCTAAACATAACAAGTTAATTTTTTATCAAAAATCTGCTCCGTGTAGGACTCGATCAGCTGTTTGTGGTGTGCTCCACATCCGACTCCAACCACCAAATGCAAATTATCACCTTTAAAAGTGGAAGATGTGGACATTATCAGTACATATGACATGAGTTAGGTGGAAAATCATGTTCAGGGGGTGGAAAAAAAGGAAGGGAAGATGAGGGATAGGGGAAAAGCAGAAATAATACACTTACATCAGATATTGTGATTCTCGCTGTAACAGGGAAAGAGGTCCAGGCTTATTGCATTAGAGGGGGGGAAATCCTCTGTGGAATGACTGAAGGAGCCAAGATCAACAGAGCTCTGTAGGTGCTCAGGAACAGAGGCAAGAACACACGATTAACATGAATAATAATAATCATCGTCATCATAATAATGCAAAAAAATTCTGTATTAAAAAAAATAAAGGGCTCATTTTTGACAGTTTTTGGTGTTCTGTGTCTGGAAAAATTGAAATTCTTTACAGTGCGTTTGTTTTGGGATGGATATCATCATTTTTTATCTTTTACACTGAGTGAAGCCTGAAATCTGCATTCTTAGCCACAGTCGATGCAGCTGAAGACAAAACATGACAAAACAGGACTTTAGAGCTTCTTATATTGAGTTTTTTAACAATGGCCAAGCAAAGCAAGTCAGTTTGAGCACCATCTGGCATCATTTTCTGACATTTTCTTGGTTAAATTGAATATATCCCAGCATACACTTATGTTTGCTCGCACAGTTGTCCTACTTTAAGCTGATGAGGCAAGCTTGCTCATATAGAGGTTTTAAAAACAATACAGATATTTGTGGATTTTGGCTGTGTTTTTTACCTCAGTTGTGCTGGTGTATGGCAGAAGTGCGAGGGCGAACACAAAGGAAAGCGGATTTGTTTTTGTTTTTTTGTTTTTTGTTTTGGTTGTCTTTGTTTTTTCATTTGTATAGCTTCAGATATTTGGGGGTATAACATGTTACCTTTGCCATATGTGATGGAAATAAGGATAAGCCTGTTAAATCCCATCAAAATGAGTAAAACTACATTAGAAATTAAAAATTTAATCTTTTTTAAATAGAAAGTTTGAGTTTTTCATAATCTCTTCAGTGGGATTTCTGGGGAAACCACTGAATGTAACTGGAATGCTTTTTTGGCATGGAAATGTCCAAGCTGTCCAAACGTATTATTGTGAGCCTTCGCTTGATTGTGGACTACACATTGGTAGCTGCCTGTATTTTCACAGCTAGCGTAAGAAGGATATTTGCCAGCTTCTGATTGCAGTTTCTTACCTCTGCTGAGTTTGGCGGGCGGCTCTCTCCGGTAGACCGTAATTCTTGGATCAGATGAAAGCCGGCCTCGCTAAAGAGAGAGCAGACTGGCATGAAGTTTGGCTTCTTCAGCACACCATCACCTCATTGCCTCTGTTTTCCACAACATGTCGTCATTATGTAATGATGGTGCTGTTGTGAGTCACATGCTTTACGCTATACCTCAATGTTTAACACAGCTCTAACACTGAAACAACACTTTTGTTGATGGGACACTAACAAGTTATGATGAGAGTAGTTGAAGCGGAGCTATCTTGCTTGCTGAGCCTCAAAGAAAAACACAACGTTCTTAAAAAAACTTAAGAAGCCACTCCAGGTTGTCAGACTAGTTGTTAGTAAGCAGTGGTTTTGTGTGTCGAGATCTCTTATCTCTCAGCTAGTTCCGCAGCATAAGTCAACAAACATCAGTGCTGTCTGTACTGCAGGTGCTCCATAGTTTGGGCTCTCAGGAGTTTGCAGAGTGGTTCAGCACTGCGGGCTCTTTGTCATGTTCTGCTGGGGGAGAAGAGTTAGTGTAATGCCCTCTGCAACAAAGGTTTAGGCACCTGGTACATAACCAGGATTGGCCTGTTGGGGGACGACTACAAACATGAGTATGATTGGTCCAGTAAAGGCAATAAGTCTTTACCTTAATTTACATCATTCATTTAATTTTTCTGTTATTTCTGATGATAATGATGAGTAATAAAATAATACTAATAATGCATAAGTAAATATCAATATAACTATTGAAAAAATAATATAATATTGATTAGTGATGATTAGTAGGGCTGGGCTATATCATACCGTTCACGGTAATACCGGTGTAATGTTGGGCAACGATAAGAAAATGAAATATCGCGATAGAATATGGGTAAAACGCGCATGCGCAGTGCCTTTGTTTACATACGCACATGGCGGCGACGCAGAATGAGAAGAGCGAAAGTGGATCGTTGAATGAAACGGATGAACCAGAATTGGTTTGTAAAAATGTTGCAACTTCAGTGGTGTGGAACTGGTTTGGCTTTCATCCGTCAGACACACAACAGAGCACTATTTTTGGTAGAGCATGCTAGCGGGCCGTCGTTATTACCGTGTTTTTTGGAAAATACGGCACACTTAAAATCAATCCTTTGATTTTTCTGAAAATCGACAGTGCCCCTTATAATCCCATGTGCCTTATGTATGAATTCTGGTTGTGTTTACTGACCTCGAAACGATTTTATGTGGTACACGGCGCTCGAAAATCTGTCAAATGTTTCAGTACGACTTTGCTAAGCTACGAACCCACACCGCTTGATGGATTGTCGGAGCATTACAGCTATCGTAGGCAGGCGCCTCGCGGAGTGATACGTACTGTGCTTCAACATAATATTACCGTATTAGCGTGGTCGGTTGTTTATTAGGATTACTCAAAAAGTTTGGATTAATGTTTTTTGCTTGGTGGGTCTTGGCTGAACTGGATTATGTTTCATAGTTGATCGGGATTCTGGAATTTTTTCAGTCTTCTTTACCACGATGAGATGAGGCTAAATTGGACATTTTGTGCCGTATCTTCACAAATGCTGATGAGATGGGATGTAAAGAATACCCGTGTGAAGAGATCATCTTAATGTTATAAAGAAAATACCACAGACTAATCCCGATCACACTATCCTTCTGAATCCAGAAGGATCCTGGATTCATTTTTTCTTTTCTTTTTTTTATCTGGTGGTCGTAATTAAAATTTTCATGATGTTGGAACAAGGTTAAATTTTCCTAAACTAAGCTTCCATAAACCTCAGTATTTCTGTATTTGTCAGTATGTGCTCAATGAGCAAAAGTCCTTCAGGTCAGTTCACAGCCAAACTAGCTCGTGTTCACAGTGCGTGTGTGCTGGGAGCTAGCTGGTGTGCTCCGTGTAGCTCTCTCTCTCTCTCTCTCTCTCTCTCTCTATCTCTATCTCTCTTTATCATTGACCTTTCCACATTCCACAACCTGCCTCTGGAAGTCAGCCCTCATTGGCTGCAACACTGCATACTTTGTTTAAAGTTGCCGTCGGGATTGGCAGGTTTGTATGTTCCTGGATCTGATACGTTGAGTGGACTAGTTCCTGCTGTATTTTTACTCTCTGAGGAATGTGCCTTATCCTTATGGAGGCTGACACTTTGTAGTCTGTTGGAAAGCTGATAAAACATTGGCTTCACAGCACTCTGAGAAACTCCTGATATAAACTGATCTTGTCTTCTGATGGATAAATGGGTCATATTATTATGAACCAGCCAACGGACTATTGTCTGGATGCCTACTCAATCATCCAGGTAAGTAAATCCCAAAAGGTTGATTCTGTTGATCTGGACGTAGCGTTTTCAGTGGGAGAAATGTTTCGTCACTCATTCAAGTGACTTCTTCAGTCTCAACTGACTGCAGGTTTCCCTGTAATCAGTGGTTGTTGATCAATGGTCATGACAATTTGCATGTTAATGATCAAGGAACTGACCTCACAGCCCATGGTTCATTCAGTGAGCTAGTTTCAGTTACTGTGCAAATGTACTGTTTATAAGGTTGGGGAAACCTGCAGTTAGCTAAGACTGAAGAGGTCACTTTGGATGAGTGACGAAATGTTTCTCCCACTGAAAACGTTACGTCAGATGAACAGCATCAACTTTTTGGCAATCAAGTATTCATTAAACTTCACACCTTATAATTTCATGATTTAATTGTTCTTAGCTCTGAAATGATACTACAGAATGCACAAAATAATCTACTTCCAAACTATCTAAATTAGAGTTACATTGTGAAGTCATGGATGAAAAAACTGTTTAAAAAAGTAAACTGTGTACCTGTCAAGGGCATAAACTTGTAGAGTAGTTGTGACTAGAAACTCCAAAAACATATACATAAAAATAACATGATAAACAACTATAAAACTGAGGTTTGACTCTCAGCGTTCATGACAAACTTGTCTTTATCTTTTTTTAGTTAATTGTTTTCTTTTGTTTTATTTAGTCTTTGTTTATGGTGATTTAGCTATAATAAAAATGTTTCCATGCAGAATATACTCCGTCACTGTCCTCTGTAGGCAGAATAAGTTGTTTATGCTTATGGCCATTTGTTGGCCCAATAATCTTTGAAATAAATGGCTTATTAAAAAACATATTAAAGAAACATATTCATTCAGTTACTAATTACTTTCATTTGGACTAAAATAACTTATGCTTATATTGTTAGTCATTACTAAGTATGGCAACAAGGCAACCATAAAAACCTGTAGACCAAATTCAATTTCGTTTGAGAGGCCGTGCACGTACTAAAAAGTGGAACAATGTGTCTGTAATCATTTTCAGATTCGCCCATTTATGTTCTCGGCCTGAAATCTGTTTATTTCTGTCTTTTGAAACTAAGCAACCATATCACATTTTTTCTATGAGCAGCTTTTAAACGTGTTTTTAAGCAGCAATGTTAACACAATACATTGGCAAGATTTTTGTTGAATCTAAGATAATGTGTCTTGTAATGTAGACTTGACATACTCGCCCTCAGCGAGTTCTCCATGTGTTGATGGGTCTGTTGACATTAGCAGGCAGACGTGGTATTTCATAGCAGGCTGGACAGCACTAATTTGAACCGTACTGGCAGGTCCTGCCATGTCAGAGTGACTCATATTGTCATGTGACAACAAACAACAACAGAAAGACCTTAAAGTTTCAGCCAGGAAATAGCTCATCATTCATCTTTTGTTTTAACTTTACTTGGTATTTCAGAGTAAATGATAATCCATTTTAGGGCTCAAACATCATTCAAACTATAGATTTACATTAAACACAACTAATAGTTTATTGATTAGTTAAGTAAATAAACAGATTAAAGTTGTGACTGTATGTTGTGTTGACACCAAACACAATGCTTTCACACACAAAGTTTTCACACAGCACATCTGCACACAGAAGCTTTGCATTGAGGTGAACTTACACAGCTTCATGTGATGATGTGTGAACATGTGCGAATCTGTGTTTGCTTGAGTTAAAATATAATGCTAAAAAACAATTAAAGGAACACTTGAACAGTTTTAACTTTGAGGGCTGGACTCTAAATCACACCAAAAGGATTGATAATTTTGGTTTCTTGGTTACTTTTTTTTGTCTTTTAATGAAATGAACTTGTTAAAATCTCAGACAGGATTTGATGTTTCCTCTTTTTCACAAGTAAAGTTCAGCTTTGAATAATTTTCTTCACTTTGATTCTTGTTGAACCACTTCTGTGGGCTGATGGAGCTGTGTAGTTCAGCCTCACTTTTAAATAGAGAGGATAAGAAAGGAGAGGGCCTGGAGAAAAGTAAGTGAAATTGTAGAATTTCATGATAAGGTCTTCAAATTATGTTACTGTAACTTGATTCCAGCTCTTCCTCATCCCATTAGCTGTTAGGGGGTTTTATGATTTGATTTTATGGAGCCAAACAGTAGTTCTAATCCATTATACTCAGAAAGGTTGGCAAAAGTAGGTAATGCTCACTGACCAATGATTTGTGATTTTACAGGTCCTTAGCATAAAGATATGGCACACAAAGTATCCTGAATAGAAATCCTGTCATCCTTTCTGTCACGCTTCAGGAATCTCCCACCACAGGCATATCGTTACCTGTGCTGTCACATGATGTCACTCTGATTATGACAGCACTTGCCCAGTTTCAGCTCTAACCGGTATGACTGCGGTTAAAGGAATCCAGTAATAAAGGGAAACCAATTACCAACATTTAATCTATGGTTTCACTAATAAATACCACATAGTTTACTATTTGAAACAGTTGGTATTTTAAATGGTGAACAATAAAGGTGGACAAAAGAAGATATTTGTTACAGATTAAACTTTGAAGTGTTTATGGGTAAAAAAAAAAAAACCCAAAACTTAAAGTTGAAAAAAATAACTCGATGTTTGAGTTCAGGCTTCCTTAAGTGACAGGGCTTCTGCATCACGTGACACCTCAGGTAACAACACCTGTGACAGCAGATTCCGTGTGTGTGACAGGAAGAAAAGCGTAGGAGTGGAAGAAAAAAGGGGCATTAACGCCTTTTATTTAAAAGCAGGCAGGACATAAAGTTGTGAATAGATCCGAGCTTACCCGTGCTAATCTCGCTCTCCCTCTCTCCGTCTCTCTCCCCGTGACGTCACGATACTGGGCCGGCTTTGCTGAAACCATAGGAATGCGACACATTTTGAGTTTTTACGGCCGGGAGCTACAGCGTTCCTGTGTTTGTGTGTGTTTTCACGCTGACGCCGAGTGTCTTCACTCGTGTCCACTTCGCTGTGTCTTTAAGTAAAGACAGAGGCGCTTCCTCCGCGGAGCTGAACTGGATTTCTCCGCGGAAGTAACTTTGCGGCTGTTGCGGGGATCCTCTCCGTGTGCTTTCCCTTCGTCCTCCGCTGCGTTTCCGACATGAGATCAGGTGGATAGTGTGTCCTGCTGGATAAACGGAGTACCTGTGCTTTAAAGTGAGTATCCTCCGCTCTGAAAGGCGAAATAAAGGCGTGTGAAATTCCACGTTTATCGCGTGGAAAGCCACTTAATAAGCGCGCTGCTCCTCGCTGGGTTGTTTGCGCTGGAAAGTTAATCCGAACAACGAAACTCTGTTGTTGAAATCTTCCCGAGTGGATTAACTGTGAGTCAGGAAAAAAGCATAATAACTTTATTGTTTGCCTGGTGTGGAGGGGAGGGGGGGGAGTGAGAAAGCAAGCAGCGAGGGATGATTCCCCCACCTCCCCCTCACCACCCGCTGCTCCCATTCAAACCTGTTGCTCACCGCTCATGTCTGCGGCTGTCAGGACAGTTGCTGGACCCCGCTGTCCCGCTCATGTGTCTTTCTCTGCACAAGTGTTGGTGACACATGGAGATAAGAGGGGGAGGATGGCGATTCATTGTGAACCTGTGTTTGTGGTAAGAGTTGTGAGGAAGCTTGGTTCAGCGGGAGCTGAACACAAAACGTGAGGAAGTATAATTTAAGCACTGTTTTATTTTAATTTTTTTGAAAAAGATATTAGGCTCCTTTACAAAGGGTAAAATAATGAGTAATAAAACTGTAATAAAATTTAGGGTGAAGGTTCAGGATAAGCAGTTTTTCCCACATGTAAAACATTTAGGCCTTCCACTGCAGGAAGCTCAGTGGGACTGTGATTTTTAATGCTTTTTTTCAAGTGGGGTTTAAATTTAAGCTTAAAATGCATCTTTCTCTATCAGATGGCCAAAAATGTCAGGAAAGTGCAGGATTTCTGGTGAGAAAGGAGACACAGCTGCTTATGCATTTTTCAACTGGAATTATAATTTCTTTTTCTTTTTTTTTTTTAAAGTTTGTCCAGGTCTCAGAGCCTGATCTTACTTCTCTGAAATAGAAGCATGAAAAGTCTTAATAATAGTTGTAATAACCTGTTTCAGTCATGGTCTCAGGGTTGTATGGAGTTTTGTGCATTTCAGCCACTTATTCTGCTTTATTGAGGGCAAAAAGTGCTACAGTAATAGGTTCATGTTCACCTCCTCTGTTGGCCCTGCAGTGATGCTGAAATTTAGACTGTCGTATATAAACTCCGTGTTATGAACAGACTGATGCTGTGAGAGCAGTCAGTGTGCTGTGTCTCTGCACTGCATTTATAAACCTGTGAAACTTTGGGAGAGAAGTACTGTCCTCTCTCTATCTGTGTGCGTGTGTGTGTGCAGTAGTGAGAGTACAGGCTATTAATTATCAGCCCTGATTCTGCAGAAGAAAGCTAATGTAAGCACACCACAACAACAGTGACAACTACCAGCAAACAGCAGAGGTAACCTGAATCCTGCAGTTCGCTTTCTGGTGCTTCACTCTTTAAACCCCCCTCTGTTTCCATCTCACTCCAGAGTTGTTACCTGTGTATTCAGCTTTGGTGAGACAAGGCGTGAGAAATTACCGCCTGACAAACATTCGGGTTAGTTTTTTGGTCTTGGCTGGCAGCTCTGCACTCCACCAGTTGCATTGGCAGGTTACCAGGTATCATTTAGAGACCATTTAATACCTCAGCCCTAGAAAATGTGCCTGGCTGTTAAATTTAAAGCATTTATCAGTCATTGTGACTTCATGTAAACATAAGAGTTTCTGTGCTTTAATTAAACATATTCCCACGGTCCAACAGCTTTAAGATAGGTCAGCAATATTTGAAGGGGCCTTCAAACTTGTGAAAACCAAATAAAAATTGAACTGATCTGATATCTAATTATTTGTAAGTTTGTTTGAGGGTTTGTTTTTTTTTTATAGATTGAGGGACTTTTTTACTCCACATTAGCAAAACTGAATGGTCTTACTTGCAAATGTAACTTTCATATTTTCACAATTTATTAACTGCAGCATTTTTTTCTTCTTTGGTAAAGCCAGGGAGATTGTGACATAGTTATACAACAGTATTTGCATTTGTTTATTTTTAACTGTTTTATTAATGAAAATAGATATTAGTCTTTAGTTGGTGAAAATGACAATGCTGGTTTCTATGCAGTAAGATCACTGACTAACAAGTTATTACATGGGGTGATGAATATCTGTGCTACTTGGCATAATAGTCTAATTTATAATGCTGTCTCAAAGATTTAGTTTGACTTACTGAAGTTTATCAACACCTGAGTGCCGTAAGTGCATCCTTAGAAAGTTAGCTATGTGAGGTATGTCTGAATGGAGAAAAACAATTAGCTTGGAGGAAGCAAAAACTGTAATGCATGCAGAGCAGATGTCCATAACTAATTATGTCTTTGACGTTCACTAAAGCTTTAAGACAAGGTGGGCCTGCTATAGTAAGAAGAAAGGTGTTAACTCCTCTGTTATCTCCTGAGGTCATGTGTGTCTTCAAAATACATTAATTTTAAACTAAAAGGTTCATTTTTTTTAACCATTGGCTCACCCAGAGGTTACCTTTTTGTGGCATTTTTAAAGGTACTTTCTGTAATTACCCTCAGGAAAAATATAACATTCACTGGCAGGGGGCAGTGTTTTACCTGTGGGACTGGTGATGTTTCCAGATATGTGTTGCTGGGTTGTTTGGTTTTGTTTTGTTTTTTTATACTTCTGGTTTCATTTCAGGGAGGCTTTGCATTTTCCTAAATAGAATGTAGTGTTAATGATTTGACTGCTTAAATAATGATGGCATTACCTTGTTTCACCATCTTGTGGTGCAAATTGGTATTGCATCAAAGTGCAGCAAAGTGCTAGTGCATGGTTGTATTTGATATCTGTTCTTGATATCTCCTCAAGTCATAGTGGCTGTTTCTTCACACCCTGTCGATAGCTTTAATTAAATTTAGAGAGGAAAAGAATAATACTAATAAAAATTAACTTTATAGTATCTTTCCAACTCAAAATGGTACAATTGTTTCACATATAGGTAAAGCAAAGAGTTGCTGCTACCTGATTAAAAGGAAAATAGACATTTTTGTGTTATTTATGGTGAACAGAAATGTATTTTATACTCAGTAACTTCTTAAAAATCAAAGTCCTGGTGATTTCCTTTGATCAGGAAGACTTGAACCTAAAATCTGTTTCAGGTGCTATTTTAGATTTTGCTTTATTCTAAATAACCACTGAAAAATCAGGCTTTTCATACTGCGCCATAGTAAATGGACTGTGACTGCCATTTAGCCAACTGATGTTGTTATAGAAAGAGAGAAGAAGAGAGACATTTGTAAGTTAAATAGAGCCACATCAAACATATGTCTGCAGTACAATCAGAGGGATCATTCCTAACAAATCCCTCTGTGTACTGTATATTTGGATCTGGTGCCAGTTCAGAAGCAGCCTTTCATAGTGCGGTCCCCGTCATTACACCGCCTCTCGATGTCTCTCAGAGTGCAGACCACCCATGATGTACAATACGTGAAACAGGCCAGAGGACAGCAGCTTCGTCCAGAGCTCATCAGCCCGGCTCTGCCCCACTGACCAGACAGGCTTTCTCACGGTTCAGCCAGGCATACAGCAAGGCAGAGGAGGTTAAATTAAGGAGGGGGAGGAGATGGAAAACGCTTAAAGGGAAAAGGAGAACGGGGAGATGGAGATATTGAAGGGAATTTTGGGAGCAGATTGAGAGCTAAATGGCGAGTGGTGAGGAGAGAGGATGGTGAGAGATGGATTTATTCTTTTTTTAGTAGGAGGGAGGGGAAAATACAGGGGAGCTGTAACTACACTGATTGTTGTGTTTAGAGAGGGATGTGCTTGTTTTGCTCAGAGAGGACAAATTATAGATGTACTCTAACAGTGTTTGAGGGGGTGGTGCAGTGCAGTCCTGTCCCCTTTTACCTATTTGTGACAGCCAAACAATCAAGAGCTCAACCAAGCAAGACATTTCCTATCCAGCCCAGCTGTGCCAGCCAGAACACAGTCAGGTCCAGAAATATTGGGCCTGTGTAATTCCTAAACAGTTGATGAAAAAGTCTGGACTTTGTTTTAAAGTCAACTGTGGTGGTAGACAAATATTTATGACCACACCACGTGCTGCCTAGATGTTAGTTGTCCAGTTTATTTAATCCATTTGCACATGTGGGATTGTTTTGGAACGATTTAGATCTCTGATCAAAGATATATTATTAACTTGTTAGGCAAATTTTACTTGGATAGAATGAAATTGCTTTTCAAACAAAGCTCAGTTAAAACTTTTACTCACTTCTGAAAAAACAATTGTTGGCTGCTAAATTATGCAGAGCATTCAGGCACTTAGTTACGTTAACCTCTGGTTGAAGTTCATATCTTTTGTATATTTTCTGTATTCTCTATTTCAACTTTTTTTTAAACAGTAAAAGCTAGAAGAGTGGTGTCTAGTTTGGTCTCCAAACACATTAATTTATGTGTTTGTTTTAGGGCTGTTCGATATAACGATATATATCGGATGACGATATAAAAACGTCTATCGTTTCATTTTACGCTATCGTTTGTTTTGTGGTGTCGCAAAATAAACTGTTTACGGCAATATTTTTTCATTATTTTGATGGTCACTGTAGTGGCTATATTAATTTCCTAAAGTTCTCTCTTTCTCTTATATTTTATATAACCACACTACAGACGGAGAAGCGCTTGTTTTTATGCATTGTTGTTAGCAACAACGACGGTAAAACCACCGCATGTCTGCTTGTTTATTTTCCACATAAACCTTTCACAATAAAGCTCAAGATCCTGTTGAGACTTTTCAAAATAAACTGAATCACGTGAAAGATGCAGAGTATTTACGGATGAGAAGCAAAAAAGAGCCGTCAGATGCTAAAAAATAAACCTTAGACTCAAACGTTAGAACAGGCTTTTCCCCGCAGCACGCTGTGTGATAAATACTCACAAAGAAAACGGCGGCTGTTACAAGCCCAGCTGGAAACACTTCACGCAAGTCGAGCTGCCCGACATTCACAGAATTTACAGAAAATGTTACATTTTTGTGATTTATATCGTTATCGGACGATAGATGTCTTAATATTGGGATATGAGATTTTGGTCATATCGCACAGCCCTAGTTTGTTTTGAGATCAGTGGACTTTTATAGGCCCAGATGTTAAAGAAATATGCAAAGAAAAATGCAACTTCAGCTAAATGTTTTTTTTTTTACTAACAAGCATATTTATTATAACAAGCTTCTGTCAGCCTGCCCCAGGGCAGCTGTGGCTACAACTGTAGCTTGCCTCCACCAGTGTGTGATTGTGTGTGTGAATGGGTGGATGACTCGATGTGTAAAGCGCTTTGGGGTCCCTAGGCAGGACTAGTAAAGCCCTATACAAATACAGGCCATGTACCATTTACCATTTATTTTTGTACCAATAGTTTGAGACCTTTTATGAATAGTACAACAAAATTTTTTAATTGTCACTTATGACTTTGTCTTCCAGCATTCATGAAAAAAGGATAAACAGTCTTTTTTTCATTAATTGTATGTATGTTCTTGTTGTTGCTGCTGCTGCTGCTGCTGCTGCTGTTGTTGTTGTTGTTGTTTTGACCCCTTCCTTAAAGCTGAAACTTAGGGTTTAATTCAGATCGTGTCTCTGTGACGGGAGGAGATCCTTCCATCAACAAGATCTGTCAAGAGGAGGTTAAAGATTTCAAAAGGTGAACATGAGGAACAATCTTTCATGGTTTCACCTTTGTCTTTGGAGTTTTCTCCTTTGGTCTGATTTTGGCAGCGTGTAGCTGAGGTGTTGGCAGGCTGTCAGCTGTCTGTCTTGTAATTTAGTTTAAGTTCAGATCCAGTCAAATCAGCTGTTCACACATCATATATAATAGGAAGTGTGGGTAAAGGCAGGGAGCCTGTATCCCCTTACATAACAGTAGTAGTATTTTTCCATCAATTTTGTCTGTTTGATAAACAAAAATGTACCCGGTTATTCTTCAGTTTAGTGCACTTGAATGCACCGTTTTAAACGCGCTCATTCAGTGTTGTGTGCTGGGATGAATGAGTGACTGACTCATCTCTGTTGTTATTTTGTCCTGACAGGCTTGTGCAGTTATCATCTCCTGATTGAACTGCATGCCTGGACTCACTTGTCCTTTCATGTAAACTTTGTCTTTGCACCCACACACTTAGGTTTGTTCATGCAACAGTGAAGCAACCTGTGAAAGAAGAAAGTTCGCTCTCAAATCAAACGGGATCTCTGAGGTCAGAGCTCCATAATCTGTTTACTGTTTGCCACTCGGCCTTCGTTACTTATGAATCTTATCATTTCTTGGCTCTTGAAGGCAGCAGTAAAATCTTGTTTTTCACCCACAGCCATTTGGCTCAGACCTCCGCATATTTTCAAATGCAGGAGGAAGAAAAAAGCAGAGGATTTGAAAGCCGCAGGGCTCTTTGATTCAAGGCCAGACCGCCATCTACGAATAGGAGATGCTCAATGTCATTATCAGCCCTCATATGTATGTTTTTTGTACTGATTTCCTGTATGTAACAGGCCTTATGTAGGAGTATAAGGTTTGTGTTACTGTAGTGTAGTAATCCTCCTCAGTCTTTTGTCATAACTTTTTATCCTTCCTTGAGGCAGTGCTTTCTTTCAGTTCAGATGCATTGACTGACTGTTTTGTTGTCTCAGCCCAAACACTAATGATAGGCCTCTGTGGTGATTTATTCTCCTCTCCCTGTTGTCACCAGACTCATTATAACTGGAAAGAGGCATTTATCATCCATGTTGTAACTGTGCTGTTGCAAGTCAGTTGCGAGTCAGTTCTGCTAATGGGAATTAAATCCAGAGTTGGGAGCTGGGTGGGGATTCCAGGGAAAAAACTGAATGTGTGTCCAGATGTAAAGCTAAATTTTTTGATTTGGTCAAAAAAAAGTCTGCATGCTTCAGCTTTGCTCACTAAACCTAAAACAATAAGAGTGGCTGTTTTCACACATGACCTCCAGATGCTGTTGTTTGTTTTTTAACATTATTAGCATTAGCACCAGTGTTAGCTTTTCCTGTCTGCTTGTGAAATGCTGACGTGTGGACTCCGTTTCTCGTCTTTTTAAGGTGCTGCAGTTCTTCATGTCATGTTATTTGAACAGAGGCGAGCTCCCAAAAACTGTTTATTCATCCCCTCAAAAGTTTTGTGATCAATATTCATGCGTAGTAGGTCTCACAGTTTTCAGTGTGGGCAATAAGCTTCCAAGTAAAACAAACCACACAGCAACATATTAATGACAGCATTTGTCCATCAGGAACCCTCAACAAGAACTTTTATTGAGTACAGTTTAACCCTCATCCCACTTTCCTGTTCTGATGTGTTAATATTAGCCTAACCACAGCTCTGTAGTTAGCTAGTCCAACATCTCTAACTCCTGATGTGATCATTTTATTGGAGCTGAAGAAATTTGGACCATTTTGTATTTGTTTACTTTTAGGAACTGAATCAGCGTTTTGACTTGGAAATGTTGAAGGCGACAGACTTCTAATCTAATTCCTCCTGACCTTCTCCAGTCATTCATACAGAGACATGAACATAACAAGCGCTTCTTGTACAGATGTCACTAAAATTCATAGAAGAGAATAAAAAAATAGGTTAATGACCTATCTCTTTCTGTTTTCATCTTAGTTCATCTCTTTTCCAATGGAATTTGTGTTTGATAATCCTGTTGAGAAAACTGAGAGAACAGCTTTGCATATATAAATCACAGCTGATCTCTGTCTACCATTCATTTCATTAGATTTTTTTATCCTATCAAGAGGAAATGGCCTTTTTCAGACACGTTCACATTACTGGAAATACTTGGTTTGTTTTAAGAGGAAGCTTCCTGGATAGAGTGCGCGGGAGGTAAAACACATGACGCTCGTTTACTCAACCGCTATCTACACTATTCTCACATGCACCACATGTCAGGAGCTGTCGGCTTTAAGATCCGCTGCATCCCATCTGACTGTGTTGGGAATTCACCTACCTCAGCCTCCCTTAAATAACTGTATACTTGTCGTAGACTTGTGACATGCTCGGAGTTCCCACTCGATTTCATTTTTGTTTATATTTGTCATGAGTTGCATACATGGCTTTTTGACGGTTGTAATCGTCTCTTGTCTTTCACATTTCTCTTGTTTCCTGCTTCACTGATCCGACCTCTGGTAGCTAGTATCATGCTGTTCTTGACAAATACCTTCGAGGTGCTCTGCCACTATCTTTTTGTGGAAGACGTATATGTTATACTGCAGGTGTCAAAGGGGGGGAAACAGACAATAGCAATAGTTTCCAGTTCCTTTATAGCTGTGCTTTCAGTCCAGATGATATATAATCTCTTCAGCAAATTCAGGATTTACCTCAGTCTCTCCTAGTTAGACCTCCCCGGGACCTCCTTAGCTTGTTTCTTCTGACACAAAGGAGCAGTGTCTCTGCTGCGAGCTCCTCATCCAATCTCTGAGGATGAACCCAGCAGACTCGTTTTTGTGTAACTAAGTGGAGCTCATGACTGGGGATACATTAATCCAACTTTTTCCGGTTGAAATGTGATGCCAATACCTTGGTTTTGATTATCTGCTGATACTGACTTCTGATCCAGTACTACTGTTAAATAATAAACTTTGTTCCTCACCAGGAGGAAGATTCTGGGAGTTGTTCCTTAGGGTGTAAGGAAACATCAAGCTAAGGTTAAAAATTATTTTCGTAACTAGGTAAAATAAAAGCTATTCATTAGTAAAATATTGAAGTAACCACAGTACCAAAAGGAAGCTGCATCGGTTTCTCACACTCCATCTTCCCATCAGTTGTGAATATGATGCTGAGATACTTGAACCTCCTCTGTTTTTACAGCTCCCGCTCATCCCTAGCACACAGGGAACCTTTAACAAGAAATAATACTACTATAAGTACTAATATAAGTACTACTGCAGTAAATCAATGCAGTGAGCACGCAATGACTGAGAATTTGTTGTTTTGCTGTTTTTCTTCCTTCTTCATCGGTTTTATTTGACACTTTTTTTCTTATGCCAACGTTGATCCTGATTTATTTTTCTGTGCTGATGTTCTGTGTCTGTGCTGCGTCGTTGGCTCTGAACCTCTCATTTCTCGGTGTGTTTCTGGGCGGGTCCCACTTCACTTCAAACGTTCCTGCTGTGAAAGACTTTATTACCACAGCAGCCTGTGAGCTCAGCAACATGACTCATGCCCTGTTCACTTGTGACCCACCCAGATCACCCTCTCAATCGCCTCACCCCGCCCTCTATCTCCCCATCCTTACATCCTAGCATCTTTTTCATCACTTTGTTTTCGACTTTCTCCTTTTTTTTTCTCTTTTTTTTGTTCTTTTCATGAGCAAATTGAACCAATGAGCACAGTATTTTGTAGAAAGCAGCTGCTTTTAACAGGCCAGCTGAGTCATTACATACTCAGAATCCTTCTTGTGCAATGAAGCCGTGTAAGATTTTACTGTCTTACTATAAATATACGACATATGAATTTTTTCTTAGTCATCAACTCTCAGAGTGGTGATGGTACAGAAACCAGCCAGACAATGAGCTGTTGGATTCTGACCTTTGCCTATCACTTAAACTGTTCAACTAAACTAATAATTAACATGACTAATAATGAATAACCAGAACTGCAAAAAGACAGTGAGGAGTAATGCCAGTGCTAAGAGGGAGAGGGAGCCATCAGACTCTACCTTCTGTCTTTATAAGCAAGCAGAGGATCATTTGCGGCAAATCACAACGACAGATGCTGAATGTTGCTCTTAGAAAAAAAAAATCACACAGAAGAAAATAAGATTTTGCCTTTTAGATTGTGATATTTGGAGTGGGTTTAAAATTTATTTGGTTCAGCATATCTGTCTACTTTGGGGGTGTGTAGTTCAGAAAACATTTACTGTGATTTTAACATTTTTTGCACTGCTTCAATTAAGTACATCAAAAAAATCATCAGGTTATTTTGCTGAGGTAGGAACTTTTCAGATTTGACTTTTTTAAATATGTAATGAGCCCGCTGCTCCACCTCATCTGTCAGTCACCTGCTTTACCTGATTCCCCTGCTTAACTACAGGGAGTGTCTTTTTCATACTGGATCCAGACTGCTGTTTTCTAACATATGCTGGTTTTTGTTTCAGTCAACCACAACAGCAGGTGATTTTATTAAGGTCACTAACTAAGTGTAGACATCTGTCAAACATGAGAAAGCTTCATTGGCGGGACAGATTGCCAGTTTATTACAGGGCTTAAAAAGTTTTTTTTTCCACTTGCAAGATCAGGTGAGCCTCATGTGGGCCTGTGCTCATGTTGTCAAGTATCAGGGGCACGTGGAGGCTTTTTCTGGGAGCAGGATGGCAGAACCCTCAGCTGAAGTAAAGAGCGAGTGTCAATCCTGAGTGGGGCCTCACAGTCCTTCCAACAAGTTAAATATCGAAAATATTAAAACCACTTCTTTATTCCAGTCTTCTTATAGCCATCTAATATCAGTCCTCAAGGAAAATGTAGCAGGATGAGATAAAGGGCGTGGGAAAAGTTCTGAGACCTCCTCCCACTCGCACACAATGATAAGTTGAAAACACAATTATTTTTAAGTGATAAGTGCAGAATCGTGTATTCGTCTGTTTTATCTGGCATAATGTGAGCTATTAATGGCTCACTGCAGAGCATGTACGTGACACGCCGCCGAGGCTGCCAAAACTGGCCAAAAATCACATTTGATTAATGGTTAAAAAGAAACAGGATTTTGAATTGTTTGACTCTCAATTAACATCCACAAGAGGCCAAAGCAGTGCAACAAAAGACTACTCGTTTAGTATTTTTTTTTTTTTTTTAAATTGAGTCTGTCTCCAAAAACACATGCGAATTTACACTGACAAGCAAAGCAAAGATTTTTTTTTTTTTTTTATGTTTCAAATAAAAATATCTGCTAAGAAAATATTGTTTGATATTTCTGCCGAGGTTGAAGCTCCAGCAAGTCTTACTGTGTAGAACATCTTTATTATTTGACTGATCAGTTTCAGTTTGTGGACTTCATCAGGTTCATCATAAAACAGAGAGCCACATGGGGGGGAGCGCTTTAAATATGATAAATTAAAAAAACCAATTACTTAAAATAAACAAATGGTATAACTGAGTGTTTAAAGAACAGGTAAAATCAACAGAACACATGATAAAAGGAGCTTAATCAAACATACCATGCAAATTAAACCTGAGTCATTTTAAAACCATGACAAGAAAATTTAGAATTTTAGAAAGTCATTCATTGAGAAGACTTCATCCACAGCCTCTAAAACCCTTAAATGAGATGTGACTTTTAAAGCTTGACAGCAGTTGTTTTCGAGCGTCGCTGCCTGTGAGCATGCACGTGTGATGTGTTTTACATATTTTACTTGGGAGTTTTACATTTGCATTTTCTCCTCACTGTTATTTTCTGTTAACCTTCATCCCTTTCCTCCTTCCTCCACACAGGTCTGATGCTCGGCCACAGCTGCCATCATGTTTGCCAAAAAGAAGAAGTCTCGTATCCAGATCTCAGCTCCGTCCAACTTTGAGCACCGTGTGCACACGGACTTTGATGAGCAGGAGCAGAAGTTTGTCGGGCTGCCGCGGCAATGGCAATCACTCATCGAAGACACGGCGCAGAGGCCCAAACCCTTTATCGACGCGACCATCATCACTACTGTAGAACCGCGAAAGGTGAGCGGAAATCAGAGATTGAGTTTATCATACCGATTCTTTAGTGACAGATGATCTGAAATATTCTCGTGATTGTAGTTTTCAGTCATTTTTATACAAAAACAACATACACTGCCAACCTTGTAACCTGCTAACTTTACAGATTGTAATGCATCCTCTCTTCTGTTTTTTTAAAAATCTCCAGACCATCGTACGCGGCAGCAGGATGGGAACAGAGTCTCTAACATGGCTGCTGGATGAGTTCGACACCATGTCCGTGACTCGCTCCAACTCCCTGCGGCGAGGGAGTCCTCCCACGCACCCTCGCAGGGACTCGAGCTCTTCAGGAGGAGGTGGAGGGCAGGAGAACGGAGATCCTCAATACAGACACTACTCAGACAGACAAGACAGGTGAGACAATGAAGTGCAGCTCCCCGTGGAGTGATAATCATGCACATTTGCTGCGTTCCTAATTCCTCGGAAGTTGGATGCCGAAACTGTTGAGTGCGTTCCGGTAAAGTCGAAAAAACAGAAAAGCAGGGTAGAGCAATTCGTCCATTACTACCAATACAGCATAATACAAAACACCACTGCAGCACATTCATGGATGCATCCTAATCACTGGACAATCCATGGCTTATTTAGTGAGTCACAAATGACAACTCACAAATTAATACTGTTTACATTCACTGCCGCCATCTTGGATTGTTAACTCAGGGTTGATGGGGCTGAGATAAGGGGGGTGTTCCAATTCTGACTTCCTCTGGAAGGCACCGTTACTCCCTACACACCAGATATTTTCAGGACCAGCTAAATAACTCTTACTCATGAATATAGGATTACTTAATTAGATTAGTTTAAGAAAACTACAAGTTTAAGTCTACAAGTACGAGTGAAGAAACTTAGTGAATTGTCATGAAATCTAAACTATACTGAAATGTTATTGTGTACTTACCAGAAATGTTCTTATATAGTTTAAGTAGTTTTAGTGTTTTAAGTTTCATTTTTTTTATTACTCTGTTTATGTTTTGTTTTGGTTTGGTTTTTTTTTTTTTTATTATGTGGCATTTTTTCAGGTTGTCTGCACAGTCATGTAGACATCCCAGTCTCAATAAACATCTGCACCAGAGTAAAACTAAAGACATTTTCTGTGTTTGTTTATTTTGTCTTATTTTATTTAAGTGCAAAATCTTGTTTCAGATAATTGCTTTTCCATCTTTTTTGGTGGAATAACTAAAATGTGTACCACACCGCTTTTTAGTTTTTTCACTCAACTGAAATGACCTCCGTTTACAAAAATAATTAAACTGAAAGAAAACTATACGGGAAATGTCTTTGCTTTCGTTCTTCTTGACACAACCTGCCTAATGAGGCTTCAGTCCTTTTGTTCATTCAGATTTGGCATGTCAACATGACTGTGAGTCATCTGCCTTCACTGCAAGCTATGTTTATATTATAAAGTCTATTTTGAACTGACAAACACCCTCTGTAATAAACTGTAATAAATAAAAATACTAAAACTGAACATTTTCAAACAATAAAAACTAAACTGGAAACGACTTGAAAATAAATAAAATGCAAAATAAAGGAGAAATGCAAATTAATTAAATAATATAAAGTTATAATATATCTGTTCTGTATTTACATTTGTGTTGATGTGATTTTCAGAGACCGACCCAGACAAGACCAGCAGAGCGGAGGTGACCCCCGCCACCAGGGTCAGCGCGGGGTCCGTCCTCCTCAGGCAGATGAGGTGATCCAGGGCCGCCCCCAACAGCAGCCCCGAGGCCAAGAGCCCAGCAGAGCCCAGAGGGACAGACAAGCCCCCCCTCCTCCCCCTCACAGAGACAGACAGCCTCGGGACAGAGACCAGGTAGAGACGGAAGAACCTGGCTTCACATTCACGGCTGTGTTATTATTTTTAAGGCTCTTTGATGCTCAGTTCTTGCTCAGTTTTCTTCGGATTGACTCCCCCCTCACAAACAGAAGGCGTCATCACATTTACCCAAAAGTAGAGGAAAAAAATGTTGAAACTGAGAGAAGAGTAATCTGAAGCCATTTGCTTCACACTGATATCATGATTGGAAATTTGGGCATGTTTGACATGAACATTGTAACAAAAGGTCGGTTGTGGTTCAGTTTGACCCCTTGCTCCTTTAGCCCACATACTCTCGCAAAATAGTAATTCTTATAGTTGCTTAGCCACAGAATTAAACGCTGTATGAATGTGTGTGAGTGGGTGAATGAGGTTTGTAGTACAAAGTGGTTTAAGTGCTCAGAGTATAAAAGCACTTTGTAAGTGCAATTCCATTCACGATTTATAGTAAATATTATAGAAAATAAAAGCGCAACAGGCAGTACAAGCACCTCCTCTCTGTTGGTCTCTCTTTCAATACTTCCCATTAATTTACTTTCTCTGGATCTTTCCCTCTCCTCGGGATCATGGGGCTCAGCGGGATCAGCCTGGTGACCACAGGCCAAAGTCCAGCTACGTGGCACGGGACGGCAGTCCTCAGTCTCCCAGGGACAAGAGGCCTCTCTCAGGACCCAACATACGCACCCCAAATCTGCCAATGTCTGAGGGAGTGATGAAAACTGCTCAACAAGCCTCACGGCCATTTAACACATACCCGCGGACAGAGAGCGATGGCGGACGCAGCCCCACAGGACAGGTAGGGGTGGGAAACCTCAGGGAACCAGTGATAAAATCACAGACATGTCTAAACTGAGCCTGCTGGCAGATCTCCAGATCAGATTTAGCTACCTTCTTTGTGACAGTTACCATAGCTCCATAATAATCCTGACACTCATGCACCTCACGTCCAGGGAGTAGGAAGATATTGTGACAGAAAAGCTTCATTTAGATTTTATAATTTTGTTCTTTGGCTCCCTTTTCCAGGTGGGTCGACACCATGAGTCCTCACCTCAGAACGGCCCCTCTAGCGGCTCCGTCCGAGGTTCCTCTGGCTCAAAGCCCCCTATAAGCCACCCACACCCTCATCACTCTTCCCACCCCATCCTGGCCCCTGAGTCCTCCCAGCTCCCGCACACCCCTCACCCCAACGTTCCAGCCCCACGACCCCCGGTACCGTCTGGGCCCGCTGCATCGGGTGCTCCTCCTCAGGGCCGCTCACCACAGAGGGAACCCCAGAGAGTTTCCCATGAGCAGTTCAGAGCGGCGCTGCAGATGGTGGTCGATCCGGGCGATCCGCGGACCTACTTGGATCACTACATTAAGATTGGTGAGGGCTCCACAGGGATTGTGTGTATTGCTACGATGAAAAACACAGGAAAACTGGTCGCCGTGAAGAAGATGGACCTGAGGAAACAACAGCGCAGAGAACTCCTCTTCAATGAGGTAAAAGATCTGTTTGGCAACTCAAAAAAGTCAGAATTAACATGCCAGGTTATGGCAAAAACGTCATAAAAGTAGGGAATGTAGAGCGTTTGGTTATTCCAGTTGGCTCGTCTACTCTGCACTGTTTACTGCACTGACGGCCATTGCCTTAACCAGCTGTGAGGTCACTGATCTCTGGACGTCTGTAATTTATTTATTTTATAAAAACTGACACAAGTCAATGTGTGACGTTGCTGGTGGCTTTTATTTGAAAAGCCACTATGGTAAACATACAAACCTAGAAAAGTTGGGACACCGTCTTAAATGTAAATAAAACCAAAATGCAACTTCAGTCAGATTCATTTACATTTTTGTATATTTAAAATTTATGAAGATAAGTTTTTAACACAATAAACAATCAAAATGTAACCCAGTTTAATCAGCACGGTTAAACACAGTCAATACAAATGTTGCGTTTGTTTTTCAGAGGCATTCAGAAAGCTGGCTGAACCAAAGAGGAGACGAGATCTTTCTCTGTTCATACAGATCTGGTTTTTTTTTAATAGTCTCAAATCTAAAAGTAATATTTGATGCTTTCCTGACACCAGCGCATTTTTCCAAACATAGATTTTTATGTTAATACATCAGAGTGGTAAGAAATACGTGAAATCTCTCCCCACACTTGATTCAAGATAAAACCAATAAGTAAGAAGTCGCCTTTAGACACATCTCATGAGTCTGCGCTGCCAAAGCAAGCGTTGTGGGGTTCACGCTCCATCTCGCCTTCGCCTCAGTTGCAGATTTCCACCTTGGATTTTAAACACTGGACTCCCTTCATGAGTGACGAGGCAGGGCTTCAGTGCGATCAAAGTAATGTGATGATCCTACCTCTCTGTGTGGTAACTGCAGGTGGTGATCATGCGGGACTATCACCATGAGAACGTGGTGGAGATGTATAACAGCTACCTGGTGGGAGATGAGCTCTGGGTCGTCATGGAGTTCATGGAGGGAGGAGCGCTCACTGACATCGTGACACACACAAGGTGAGAGAAACACTTTATACATCAGTCATTTATGCAGGACCTCGCAGTATTAAATGGCTATAATAATAACAATAATAAGAGTAAAAATCCAACTGTCTATTCATTTTCTTAATCACTGAGCCAGTTCAATGTTTACTGAGTTCTTCCAGCAACAATATTTGATATTAATTACCAATATATACACACACTAAACCTTAATTTATGCTTATGCAGTGAATATGCGTAGAGCCTATGTAAGTATCTGGCACTGATGCAAGCATGTGTGCACATGTTGATCTCCATGTTTGCTGTATGACCAGTAGCTAGGCCGTTCAAGGCTTTATTAGTGATTTAATAAAGTCTCAAAATGAATACAAACTTTAGCTGTAAGGCAGTGAAGTGAAGCAAGAATAAAGGTGATGTTAGCTAGTTTCTGTTAGCTTAGCTTCTGTGTTCTGGACCAATTAAAAACAAGCTAATGAGGACTGAATGCTGGAATTTAAGTGGGAGAAAATTAGTTCCAAGTTACTGACTGTATAGATTTGGTTTTCTGAAATGTTTGCTAATTGAAAGAAACCAAAATACTTTAGGCATTGTGCCCATTATATTCCTTTTTCATAAGCTTTAAGCCATTTAAGGCTGCCCCTTATTAAGTTGTTCGTTCACCAGATATGATTTCCACCATAAGGGGGCGCTGTCTCCTATCTATTCAGCACAGAAACATACTGCTTTACAGTAGTCTGTCATTTTACGTTGTTTTCCATGCAACAGGAGTGAGAGTGTTTGGCAGACTGAATCTTCTAAGTCTAAAACACACATAGGGGCTCATAAAGTAAATCTGGATTGGTGTGATGGGAATATTTTAGTCATGTCACGTAAATAATTTCTGTCCCTCTGAAAACATTTAGGTAATACATCATGTAGGATGTGCTAGTTTCACCACCCCATCTTGCTGTTTTTATATGCGGAAATGTTTAACAGTAACAGACCGATAAGCTGCATGAGCTAATGAAACAGTTATAGGTCTTATTTACCAGAGTCACTGAAATCTTGCGCTGGCAGGTGGTTATTTTAGGCCTGGAGACTTGCAGTACACTGATGGAAACTGGGTAAATGATGACAATAAAGAGGAAGCCAATTTGCTCGTTAGTTTACTGAAATAGAAACGTTCAAATTCATTAACATATGACCAGAGAATAGTGAATAGGGTTTAAGCCTAGCTTGTGAAAATGCTAACAAACTGTGCTGATTGTCGTAGGTCAGAAAATGTGATGTTGTTTAAGTAAACAATGATTTGTTTGCTAATTTTCACAGTTTAATCAGATAATTTAATTTCATGTTATTTGGAACTGACAGTGTTTTGGCTTTAGTATCTCTTAAGGTTGTACTAAAAGAGGTCTTTAAGTCTTAAATTGCACTTGTGTTTGCATGTAGACACCCTGTGTGATGCACATTATTGTAGCTCAAGAACTTTTCACTCCTGACTGTGAACTGAATCACAAAAACTGGTGTCTCTGTTTGTCTGCAGGATGAATGAGGAGCAGATCGCCACAGTGTGTCTGTCTGTCCTGAAGGCGTTGTCTGTCCTTCACACACAGGGTGTGATTCATAGAGACATAAAGAGCGACTCCATCCTCCTCACTCATGATGGACGGGTATGTACTACACTTCTGTAAGAATCAGTTTAAGTTCCTGTTTTGCAGTGTAACACTCAATAAAACTTCTCTGGAAGGGACAAGCGTTCAGATGTTGTCAGCATTTTCCACAGAATTAAGTTGTATTGCTCTGCCATTGCTCTGCCATGTGCATCTGTAAGTGCAAAAAAACAAAGTCATAGTACTGTATACGCTTTGTGAAAATAAATATCAGCAATAATCAGCTGACTTTCATGTCAGTTCCTCCTATGAAAAGAACTTTACGATGATAAGCTCGTCCAGCTCTGCAGCCTCAGTGAGCTCAGCGTGCGAACTGGTTCTCCAAATGCTCTGGTTTCTGGTTAGAGCGACCCTCTAGCTCACAGTCGGATTTCCCAAGCAGAACAAAAACTATCTTGTGAAGGATGGTGGGGTTTGAGTCGCTGAATAAGAGAGCAGCTAAATGCCACTTGGTAATCCTGCCGGTGGGGAAGTGCGATTGGCAGTTGTTAGCTGGTTTGCAGGGACTCACCTTTCAAAATAATTTTGAGGGAATTAAATTAAAACCTAAACAATTAAGAACTGCTTTAAATTACATATGAAAGTCTGCCATGTTATATGTTAATAATTTGACAAGAGTAAAGTTTTTTTCCATAGAACCAAACAGTTTTTTATGTTGGAGGAACGCAAGAGGAAACCCCAGCCAGCTGATCGGTCAAAGTTTCACAGGAAGGTGAATCATGTAGTTCTGTTTTTAAAACAATGGCCTCACACTTGTGGTTTTATGTCAGACCACAAAGTAGTTGCTGAGAAAGCAACTTTTTTAGCAAAAGACTGTAACAGACCTTTTATCGCCAAGCATCTTCTATTAGTCACACCAAGAAGAGCACAAATATCGTAAATCGCAACTTGTGCATGTCTAAATGTAGGCTTGCACATGACCGTTGTAGTATCACCAGAGGAGATTAGTTTCCCCTCAGACCTTCGTATGCCTCGGCAGTGCTTGCAGAGGGCTGGAGAGCCCGTCAATAGACAGAACTCGCTGACCTCCAATCTGAGCGTTACTGGGCTGGGACAGCTTGAATTAAAACTTGTCCTCCACTTGATTATGTGGGTCAAAATGACAGAGCCTTCTATGACAGGGGTGTTGTTTCTCTGGTCCTATGATCACTGAGCTCTCCAGCCCCACCCTCAGTTCCCTTACTGGAGTTTGCACAGTTTTTTTTAATGTGGTGCACTTTCAGTTTAGCAAGTGTAACCCAGGTGTTTTTTTGTTTTTGTGCAGGTAGAATGTACAGATTTCCCCTAAACACATTCAGCAGCTTTTTGACCACCTGCACAGAGCAGGTGGTCAAAAAGCTGCTGAATGTGTTTGTGTAACTATGTCTGTTCAGTACGGGGCTGTACATAATGGGCAACTTGTGGGCTGCAGTTTTTTGGGGGGAGTTTTTTTGTTTACTCATTTGTATGTTGAGTGTCTGATTAATCTGTCACAGGAAACCATTTTAAATTAAATAAAACACGTTAAGCGTGAAACTGTCAGTTGATGAGGTAAAGCTTTGTTGCCGGCTCACCTCTCCATAGGTCTCTTTGAGGATTAAGACTTTTAGGAGTTTGGGCTTATGCTTGACGTTGAGGTGAAGGCGTTTGGTACTTACTCATGATGGTTAAACTTCGTGATTAAGAGATGTGAAAAAGCATTAATGTCAAAGCTAGCCAAATATACATGCCCACGTATGTACTGCACACGGAGTGGAGCAGGCAGCAGTCACTCAAATGGAGAAAAAGTGTTTTGGTAAAATAAAATAAAACCTTCATCCAAATACTGTCAAACTTGCCACTGCCTTGAATCCAGCCTACACCAGTATACCTGCCACGTTGAAAGTGTATTAGATATATAGAAAGGGCAGAACAGACAGATGTAGAGATATTCAGAGTAGAGATGAGTTTGAAATGTCAACTACGAGGAGTTTTCAAACACTTCAAACAAGGGAAGAATAGAAATTTCAACCCACGCCAGTATTCATATCCATGTAAATCACTTTTATGTAATAATTTCCTTCACTTTAACAAAAAGGCTGTATCTCCTATTTAAAAAAAATCTTTTTATGCTTAGTTTAATTTTAAAATTATTAATTATTAGCTAGTTATACAGTGAGTACAGTTGAAGTAAGACTCTTTTCTATTTAAATGTGAGGGTGGAGGTTTCCCAGTAAACCATTACTTAAGCAGAATGCACTAACCACTAATATTAATAGCATTATCTGAGTTTTTTCTGCTGTAGTGCATCACACTGTCTGCTGTGAGAAAGGACTGTGGCATGCGCCCATAGTGGTGCAGCTTTATCGTTTCTACTTAAATTTTATCTCTCGGGGTGCAGAAACTCTGCAGGATGCACTGCAGCCACTGACAAAACCAAGCCCACTTCTTGCACGAGTTAAAATAAAATGGCAACTAGAAAAAGGAACCAGATGCCTTTTAACCACTACTGCATCTGAGACAGATGCCCAATCGCTTCCTGCCTGGTGACAAGCAAGTTTCTGCTTTCTACAGAAAATGAAACCACAGTTAAACCAATAAAAAAAGGAACTCATCCTCTGGTGTGTCATAGTGTGCGCACACACACACACACACGAACTGTGCCTCTAAAACTGAAGAACTTTGCAGGTTCTGCTGACTTAATGTTTTAATGTCACTGCTGCCAGAATTTTCTCACATAGGATAAGTTGATGTAACCGTGATGCTGAATGCCTTCACTGTGTGTGCTGTAGCTCTTGCATCACAACATGAAAAACAAAAGTCTGCAGAAATCCGCACACATTTCTTCATAGAAGACGAGGCTCTGTATTTTGTATGACGAAATGCCCAAAAATCAGTTCCTCATTAGAAAAGTTTTTTGTGCTGTTCCTGTAGAGAAGTGGCTGCCGTGTATTTCTGGCGTCGTTACACCTGCAGTTTCTCCTGGCATTGTGATCATCGTCGTTTGTAATCCTGTTCACATCTCAGTTAATAGCTCATCAGCACAGAACAACAATTTGCCATATTATACATTAAATTATTAAACTGCAGCTCAGCAGTTTGCCACCTTTCCTTTTTTTCATGACCTCATAATCATCTTTGATCTAAATTCACACCCCTTCAGTCAGAAAGTGCAGATTCAGATCACGGATGCTAGGCTGTCTGTAACAGCTGTTAAAGCTGCAATCAAGACCACACGTTTCTTTGTAACTCTTCAGCCCTGCAGGGCCGAGTTGGCCCACCGCTTCTTAATTCATGTTTAATAATTAGAATAAATTCCAGTGAGAGGAAACCTGCTTATACAGTGTAGTGCGTATATATTATACACAGACGGAGGTCTTTGCTGAGCCTCTTCTGAGAGCGTACTTGCTGTGCAAGTCACACATTTGATGCTACTGCATAAACCACGTTGCACTTGATCACATCTGATGAATGCTTGTGGGTTGATGTCTTTATGAGCTGTGGTTTCGCCATCCCCTCGGCCTCCAGATCTATGCATGACCAAGCGTTTGTCTGCAGTGACACCAAAGCGCTTTGTCTACTCTGTCGTGAGACAGATAAAGCACCTGCCAGCTCTGTTTAATCTTCCTGTGAGACTCTGTGTCCACAGTTTGCTGCAGTAGAATAAAATGAGTAAACCTGCTTTAACATGGCAGAAATGTTTCTATTGTAATGTCTCCAGTAGTGTTTTGGTAGCTCTAATGACCTTCAGATTGTTTAATTTATTATCTGTATGGTGTGTTGTCTAGTTTTTCAAACACTGCAGATTCTACAAACACAAAGTGTTAGTCATAATAATAATAATAATAATAATAATGAACTATTATTTTAATTTCATCTTTGGGGGGGGGGAAAGGCTCTAAGGCAGGGATTACACTTGCTTACTGACACAGATGGACATCACACATGAGTCATTCCTATTCTCCTTTTTTTCCAAGTAGACTTGGAGTCCATCTGTAGGGTTCGTGTTGGTTCGCTATAGTTCTGTTGGAGAAGTCCTCATGGTCCCAAAAAACTGGTGGGCACGCAGATGTTTGCATGCAGCCTTGTGCTCAATGTCTGATGAGTAAATTTACATCACTTGGATGCAAAAACTTTAACACCCACACAAATCTTCATCACCATCTGACAAATCTTATCAGTCTAAATACTGAATGCTAGTTGAAGCTCAGAGGAGTCGCAATATAAAATACTCACCCATACAGCACTAAAACTGAAAGCATAACTTCCATACATGTCTAAAGACAGCAAATGTATGAAGGGTGGCAGGTCCTGTAAATGATTTTCAAAAGTAATATTTTTCTTTATCAGTATAATAATAAACAGTTATAATGAAAAATAAACC
The DNA here is from genome assembly GCF_001858045.2 of Oreochromis niloticus. Taxonomy (NCBI): domain Eukaryota; kingdom Metazoa; phylum Chordata; class Actinopteri; order Cichliformes; family Cichlidae; genus Oreochromis; species Oreochromis niloticus. Next base: position 34,968,301 of record NC_031979.2, read on the forward strand.
CCCACAACCTTCTTAGAGGAAACAAGTTTCAGAGTATAACCAAAAATAAATAATTTCTCACCGTTTTATTGCCTGTAAACCAGCTTTATAGTTAAAAACATGGCTCAGGTTAACATGAGTCTAAAGTGGCATGTCTAAGGAGTAAATTTGCCAGATTGAAGATGATGTTGCACTTCTGCAGAATAAATTGTTTCCCGTTGTAAGCAGAGGATGTCATGCACCATCCTAGTGATAAACTATGCAGTCGTTTTATTTCCAGTATCTGTATTAGTAGTTAAAGTTTCAGTAAATTAAAAAATCAAGTCAGAGTGTTATCTGTTAGCACTCTGAATGAACCTAAACGGGTTACAATAAAACAAGAAGCACTGATGTGCATGCAGGCTTTGGGGGAAGTAGCGGTCTGCTTATTTGAAAACCGTAGTTTGAAGTTCTCTGGGTGGTCTCGTTCTCTCACAGAGCGCTTCCTGTTGGCAGCTGTGGTGTTTTGGTACTGGGCTGGGTTTTACTTGCTGCTTGTGGTTTGGCCTGGCAGGGGAAGCAGAATCAGCCAAGCCTGAAGCATTTCTCGGCAGAGGGGCGGGAGTGTTTGTTGTGTCTGAATGCACCTGCGTGCTGAGCAGTGCATTTGTGTGATGGTTTCATCTTCCTACAGTAAGGCCAGGCAGTGGGTTTTTGTTCTGGGTTGTGCTGTATCGTCTGCTGGACGTGGAGCTCAGTGACCAACATGTTCACGTCTGTGTATGGTGGTGTTCACACATGTGCAGTGTGCACCACTTCTCCTAACAGGCCGTTTCATTTCTCTTTATGAGTAATCTGAGCCCAGCAGCCAGCCAGTGTCTGAGTATGCAGCCATGCAGAAACTTTCTCTGAAAGAGGTGTGGATGGCAGCGATGCCTGACTGTCATGAGGTCATGTGTGGTTCATCAGATAAACTGTCTGAATATTTATTTTTATGCGGCTGAAACGGTAAACCGATAACCATTCTGGCTCTGTTACCAGGAATCTGTCATCTAGTATCCAAATGGTGTTTTCCACAGAATCAGATTGTATATGAGTGCATCATGCAGGCAGGAAAGTACACCCACACTTATCTAAACAAATGAATGAATAATTGGACATATATATAAAGACACACACACACACTTGGGGAACTTCGAAATTCAGTCCACTAACTCCACCATCCTAATCTGAAGGTAGCTGCAGTCTTAGCCTTTGGTGTCTATCTGACCCATAGCCTGTATGTAAAGGATGTAACGTCCGGTTATGACAGGTGCCCAGCTGGGATCACCTTGACTGTATAGAGGTTTTGGGGAAAACATGCCTCAGCTCTCTGCCTCTGTAAACTCTTATGGGTTTATTTGTTAGTTTTTATTGAACTGAGTGAAAACGAGGGATGAACCAGGGTATCATCCCTTCTTTGGTCAGATTGTGTGGAGAGCATCAGACTTCATCCATCTTTTAATACAGTCTACACTCTGACTGTAGAGCAGCCACTAGGTGGGGAAACATGACACAGGAAGTGCTGGAGCTAGCTGTTTAGCAACAACAGAGCGTTCAAAATAAGAGCTATGGGGACTGTCCACAAATAGACTCAAAATGAGCACGAGCTGCTCGCTCAAGTAAAGTCTGTTTGTGAAAAGCTGCAGAAAAATGTTAGATGTTAACAATAATGTTCCTGTTTCTTCTTTTCCTCCTTCCTCTCCATCTGCAGGTGAAGCTGTCCGACTTTGGTTTCTGTGCACAGGTGTCTAAGGAAGTGCAGAGAAGGAAGTCTCTGGTTGGAACTCCATACTGGATGGCACCAGAGCTCATATCCAGATTACCTTACGGACCAGAGGTAACACTCTGGCTGTGTTGTCTGTCAGGATAAACCTGTATTTTTGTCTCCACCCGTCACTGACGGTCTCTCCTCTCTGTGTCCAGGTGGATATCTGGTCTCTGGGTATCATGGTCATAGAGATGGTGGATGGGGAGCCACCGTACTTCAATGAGCCGCCACTCAAAGCCATGAAAATGATTCGAGACAACCTGCCACCCAAACTGAAGAATCTGCACAAGGTACAGAAACAGAAGAGGGGGCAATAAGCTGAAAACCAGGAAAAAAAAAAACAGACAGATGAGCTTTTAATAAAACCAGCCTTTGTATGAAACACAGTTGGCAGAATTTAGTGTTTCGGTTTCCCCTTAGTGACAGAAACACAATCAAAAGCACAGCAATTTATTTTAGTTTCATATGAAAGCAGAACTTCTGCTTCCACAAGAGGAAGAATGGAGTGGTGGTGTTAATGGCCACTGCTTTGCACGGGTGTGATTATAATTTGCCCTTATTTTATTGTTGCATGAGCAAAATGACATGCAAGGTGAAAGGAGTGTTCAGTAATCTGCAACATGTGATTTCTGCTTAGTGTCATCAAGCAACAATGACAGAAGTTATCTGTGACCTGGCTCAGGTCCTGGTGCTGATGCCACCACCTGAACTAAAGAGTCACCAAAAGTTGCTTCTGTTCATCTGGAAGTAGCGTTTTCAGAGGGAGAAGCGTTTCGTCACTCATCCAAGTGACTTCTTCAGTTAGTCCAAGTCACTTGGATGAGTGACGAAACGCTTCTCCCTCTGAAAACGCTACTTCCAGATGAACAGAAGCAACTTTTGGAGATTTACTTACCTGGATGATTGAGAATGCATCAAGACGAGCTAAAGAGTATCACATCCATCAGGGCAGTACGCTTTCAGATTAAAAGAGGTGTTCAAAGGGAGCTAAGATTCTCATTTCCATCTTGAAATTTTAAATCCTGGACTCTCCCAGACTAACTCTGCATGATTCACAATTCAAAATAATACTACTTTTATTTATTCTGGATCCCTCGGTGCATGCGGTCTGAAAAAAGCTGTTTCAGCTCCTGCAGGGGGGTAAAGCTTCTGTGCAGCTTCCACGTGCCTGAGATGACCATATCAGGCATGTCTGCTCTCAGGGGCATAAAAACTGTCTGAGACTGTTTTTTGAACTAAAATATTTGAGTCTTTGGCTTGTAACAGTGTTTTTCCTGCCTTACAATGGGTCTTTGGGGCTAATAACTTCATCTAAACACAATCAGTAAACATAAAGTACAGGCTTCAGCTTTTATTCATGTTTTAACAAAACAAGTAAACTGTGAGTGACTGACCAATGTGGTTAAATGAAGAAGCTGTTAGATTAACAGCTGGATGTTTTGGCATCAAACAATTAAAATCTTAACTCTAGCATCAGTAACACCTGGATGTCTCTTCTCCCAGGTCTCTCCTCTGCTCAAAAGCTTCCTGGACCGGATGTTAGTGCGAGACCCGGCTCAGAGGGCCACCGCCAGCGAGCTTCTCAAGCACCCGTTCCTGTCGAAGGGGGGGCCGCCGTCCTGCATCGTGCCTTTGATGCGGCAGAACAGGATGAAGTGAGATAATACGCGCCACTAAGACGCCTGGACTCTGGAGATGGTGTTACAGGATACTCCTGCACACACAGGAGTGACCCTCGGAGGTCACAGACAGGAGACGTGAAAACAGGGTGTGCAGGAGTATCCTCTGTGAGTCACTGAACTGCGAGAGTGAATTCCCTAAAACAAACAGAGGCAGTAAGGTGGAGTGTGTGTGTGTGTGTTTCATACTTGTGTGTGAGCAGCAGAGCAGCCTCCTGTAAACACTTTTACCTGAAGAGCCTCACCTGGAAAGATTAAGAACTGTGGATCTTTTGTTTTTCTCCTATCTGTGGACCTTACCTGGATTTGAGGTGTGAAGGTGAGGTTTTGCACACCAGTCTGATGCTTTGAAGGAGCTGAGAGCCCATTGGCTGATTTTTAACATCACTATAGGACAATCTGTAAGCCGATTTTCTTTCTTTCGTTTTTTTTCCTGCGTTCGGAGACTGTCCTCATCACAGCCAGAACTTACTACTGAGAGAGGAAATCTTGTGGCTCCGACTTTATTCTGTAGCCTTAAAAACACTAATTTCCTGTCGTAAACAAGCAAGCGTACACTAAGTGAAAAAGTAAACACTGGAGTCGTGGTTTCAGATGAATTTTCTTCTTCTTTTCTCCTGAAGTACAATGAACATAGAGAGCTATATCACTTGTGATGTTATACTATCTCTGTTTTGTGATTGTTTTATTGTTATTGTAAAGTGTTTCCTGGTTTATTTTAGAGTGAGATGTGATAATTGTTTTTCTTAAGCACTGTTGACGAGAGATAGAAGCTGCACTCCCAGTTTTATTTTGTTTTTTAGATAAAGACCACATACAGCACACACACACAGCCTCTTAAACCTGGGTCTGAGTGTCTGAGTCACCCCCTGGGTTTGGTTGATTTTCACTCGTGTTTTTAGAACAGTAGGGTTTAAACACTCAACGCTCACTCGACAAACTAGAAAACGAGCCTGAGCTGCTGAGCTGAGTTTTTATTCTGTGGTCGTTTGACGTTTTTGTTAGAAGTTTCCAGCTGCTGACATTGTTCCTCTGCTTGTTTCGTGTTTGATTGCCCTCCTGCGAGTCCACTCTGAAATAAGATAACACCAGGTCTCTGTCACCCAGAGGCTTTTATTTATAGGACCATGTTAACACTATTCCACCTCACAAACAGAAGTGTCAGCCATGATTAAGAAAAGCAGCTTTGTTGTCGATGAGCTGTGCTGCTCACACTCCAGTGGACAGTGTCTGTTGGAGCTTTAACACTCGTGTGAAAATCAGCTTCCAGCTGCTAATAATGTAGAGATGTTTAAAAGCTAAAGAAAGCACGAGACCTGAGGCACAGATTTACCCTTTAAGGACAGGTCACCAAAATCAGGCTTGTTCATTTTTCCTCTGGACTGTGGTGCTGCTTATGCATCTAGATCGTTTTGGTGCGAGTCGTGCAGTTTTGGAATTATATTAAAGCCTTTGCTTTAATATAATTCAACTAAATGGTTATTAAAGTGCTGAAAAATACGTCTGCAGAGCTTGCCATCATTGTAACCGGTTACTCAAACGAACGGTTTGTTTCATGGGGGAACTATTTTTTTTTTCAAGTGAAAAGAAGCATGTAGCCTGCTATCATTAGAGATCAGCCGAGAGGGAGGACATTAATTTTGTGGTGCAGCGTCTGTTTATTCAGCTCTTTGGCTGCACAAAGAGAGGAACTGTGCAAATTCAACCAGCACAGATGCTTTAGAGTGTCTGCGGTCCTCCAAAATGCCAACAGGGTTGGGTCAGATGCTGATTGGTTAATAATCTGGCTCAGCAAGAGAAAAGAACAGCAATAAGCTCATTGCAAAGAGGAAGAAATGCAACCAAAAGAAACTGGCTAAAGTGGAAAGTTTTCATTCATTTTAACACTCGGTTTAGCTACAGAGAAGAAAGAGAAGCCCGGTGTGTATTTTGACTTCTGTCCCCTAAAAACAGTCAGCTGCTGGACCAACAACAGCACAGAGTTGACCATATTTTTTGGCACCACTTTGGTGACAGTACAAGTTTCAATATGTAAATGTGGACCTGGAAGCTCTGCTGGTGCACAACCATTAGCCTCTCGACACGGCCGCTTACACTTCCTTCTGGAGAATGATACGCTTTCAGATGTGGTTTGGTTGAGAAAAAATAGTTCCTGCATGAAAATTCTTGATTTTTGTATAAGGGCACTTCTGCTGAGCTTATCGTGCTTTCAGGACTATTTCATTCCACAGTTTTGTAGATCCATGTTCTCCAAACCTGTGCAACTCGCACCAAAACAATCTAAATGGGTAAAGAGCGCTGATGGGTAGAAGACGAATATGGAAATGTGATCTTTTTTTTTTCCGGCCTGCCCTTCCTCTTTTAATTTTCTTGCAGCTCATAGAAATCATAACTGTTACCAAATGGTGATGACTCAAGTCTCAAATTCCTCCTTAGATGGCTGAAATCGACTGACAGTATCACAGTTCGCTAAAAATAAACTAAAACCTAAATTTGAAAAAAAAATAGAAGAGATCTCTTCAGTTTCAGTCAAATATCTTAAGTAATCCGAGGATTGGGCTGTCTACACGACCACATTGTAGCACTCAAACATGCAGACCCACTCAGGAAACTGATTTTAAACGAAGAATTTTTAAATAAATAAAGATATAAACTTATAAATGAAAACTACTTATAATAGTTCAGTTTGATTTTTTTGTTTTTTTTATGCTTCTGCCCTGACGATCCTAAGACCGGAAAACGGAAGTCCTTCCATGAAAACTTAGTCCGTTCTTCCCACCTGACCCGCTCAGAATCAGCTGATTTTTCTTCATGTACAATAACTTTAGTATATTTCATGAAGCCGTGCATAATTTTGCCTTCATGCTGTGAAAACTTTTTGGTCACGGACCATCAAGAGTACAAAACTTTGCACTTTTAATGAACAGCAAGCCTCCATTAGGGGCTGTAACTCTGAAGGTAAAATGTTGCACAGCTTCATTCCATAAACTGAAGCTGGTGTACAAAAAGCAGTCAGCTGATTCTGAGGGGGTCAGGCTGGGCACAGTTTCAGACTTAACTACCCGTCTGAGGTCTGTGCAGTGTGTGGCTGTGAGCAGTCGTTCTTAGAACGATGGAAGGAAAGCTGTTTCTGCTGTGATCCAGCGCCCTGCAGGGAGACGGAGATAAACAACCTGCAGACGCATTCCTATCTCAGCCTGTTTCCATTCCTTCTTTGTCTTCCAGTTCAGCCTCCACATCCGACCAGAACTCGGTCAGGTGGCTTTTTATAAACTGCCAACCCAGAATACTTCCAATCGATGGACACAGGGAAACATGTAGCACACTTACAGGTGCCTTCTGCTTTTTGGAAACACACCTGAAGGTGTATGATTGGGTGGCCTTTGGCACATTTACTGTACTTGACATAAATGTATTGTTAACCATGCTGACACAGCAGCTGTCTAACTGGCATATTTGAAGCTTTGTACAAAGAGCAGCAGCACAGAGTAGAAGCACATCAAAGCAGGAAGTAGGTTTTAGTTCAAGCTCATTGTTTCCTAACATTGTTTATCATTTCTGCAAGGCACAGCTAGCTGCGGTTTGAAGATGGTTAAAATGACACCCTCTTTTCCAGTTGCACAGGACTGCTGGAGTATTTTGCAAGTCCAAAATAACACCTTTTTTTTTTTATCGCAGGGTGCAGTTCATCCTCCATCTGAGAAGAGCTGTTTTAGCTCCACCCCCTTTAACCCAACTAACTTCTGATTAAGAATCATTTTTGACCCATCCATTTCATTCACTTTCCAGCTCAGTGCTCGACGCTGTCCCACTTTAATAGGGTGAGAAACAGGGAACAGATGTGACAGTTTGGATGACTATTTGACTGGTCAGTGAAAAAATAGTTTTAAATTATTCACACCTTCCCTTTTTTTAGCGATAGACTGTATATAAAAGATGTCTGACTGTGCATAAACTGGATAATCAGCATCTGACTCTAATAATGAAATATTTACAAAAAAGACCTCTATACAGCCAGAGTAGCTGCCCCCTTCTGGACATTTAGAAGAACGCAGGTGTAAAGCTTTGTTTTTGACACTGGATTGCTTCTGTGGTTTTTATCAGACGTGATATCAGTGAGCCTTTACTCTGTTTGCCAATAACAAAAATAAAAGAAGACAACCTGCTCCTGGCGTCCAGGCAACAGACCAGTAGGGCCTCCACACTGACGCTGACGTGTCCAACTCCTTAACGAGGTCCAGTGTAACTGGTCTCTGTGTTTTGGGTCAGGGAGCGATCTTTGACAAACCCCAGCTTTAAAAAAACAACAGCTTACACAACGCTAGTCATTTTCCTTTGGTTGGAGGCCAAAACATGTTTGGAAGCAGCTGCTCGATATTTGAAACTTTGGCCTTGTTTTCAGGGATTTTTCCAGTCTTAAAACGAGCCTTTATGCACGTGAGAACATGTCAACAGGGTCTGTGTTACCTTCACTGGTAGAAATGTGTGATTTCAGCTTACTTCAGACCATTTCATAAACAAAAACAGTACGCCTGTGTTAATGACACCCTGGTTTTCTTTGGCACAGGCTAAAAGCTGGAATTTCTGCAGGTTTAATATCCACTGCCCTGACAGCAGAGATGTGGTAGTATATAAGGAAAAGCAGAACCGGAACCACTTTAATGATGCAGGCTGAAGGATTTCTCACTGAGAGCAGCATCACCCCGCACAGTTTCACAGTTTTTCTTCTGTGGTCACATTAAAGACGCAGACTCCATTAGGCGGCACCTCAACCTCGGGGAAAAGCTTTCTTTCAGCCGCTTTAACCTCTAATCATGTAATAATGTGTTGACTTTTTAGCTTCAGGAGCTCAGCACTGAAGTGCCCATGCCTTCCGGCTGTTTTTCATAAAAGTGGAGGTGGAAAAAAATAATTTCCACCCCATGAAAACGTGCGTTACGATATTTTCCATGCCCGGGTTTCATCTGCATGTTTTTGTGCCACCACAGGATGAACGTAGGTTAATTGTAAACCTCGTCCCTGCCGCTCTTTTTTTTTTTTTTTTTCTTCCTCTTCAGAAGCATCCGCTCAGTTGAAACGTCTCGCAGGCGTTTTGTACTTTGTCTTCTTGGCAGCTTCCCAGACTGTAAATTATCATCTGGATGTGTTCTGTGGTGAAAAATGGAGCAGGCCGGTAATGAGTCACCGAGTGCGAAAGGCGAATGAAATGTCGGACTGGATGACAATCTTTATTTAGTGATTGAAACACTCTGAACTTTGCTGTTCTCTGTTTTGTGTCTCAGTTTTGATTATCGATCCCAGATTAGCCTCTAAATTCATCTTTAAACTGAACCTTTTCACACTGATTAACATGAAGACTGGCCTCCTGCTAATGCTGCTGATTCTTGTTGGGTTTTTATTGGCTGTGTTTCCTGCTGAACTTTGTTAATCTGTTATAAGTTGCTGGTTAAAATGACTGGATCATACTGGGTCCACTGGAAAAGCAGAATGAGAGTCCAACTCTTAATTGTTTGTTTTGAAGCCACATCAGCCACACCATTAAAACCACTTAAACCTTGTCACTAATGTGGGCAGCTCTGGTCTGTCTGGAGTAGGACTGCATGTGTGGCAGCAGTTCTTTGGGGTCTCTGTGGATCAGGCACCGGCCTTTTAACACATCAGAAGGTCATGGGTTCAAACCCTGGCCATTTGCTTCCTCTTCCAATGCCTCCTCAGGCTTTCTCTGGAAGAACAGTGTAGGCTATCATCTTCCGCATAGAGACAGGGGAGGACATCCAGGAGGCTTCCCCAGCATGAGAGCCTCGTTCACCTGTTCAGCCAAAGCCCGTGACCCAGCATGGATCAGCTGAACCACAAAAGCTGTACAAGGTCGTGGCTTCTGCCCTCATTTCTCCTTCTCCTTCTTCATAACTCAATTTCCTTCGGGGTCAACCTTCAGGATCAATAAAGTTTTATTGAATTGAATTGAATTGAACTCCACCAGTCTGTTTTATCTGTGTAAAATGTCTCACCTGCCTGTCCTCCACGCTTCATCGTGCCCTTCACACACTTTCATCAACAATAAAAAAGGAGAATAAAAAACTGAAAAACAAAAGCAGCAGTCAGAATCGCTCTCGTTTCCTCTCGTTTTGAGATGATGGATGAGTTGCTGCTCCACACGTGCACTCCTTCCAGCGAGTGCAGGCGGCGACGTCAGTGAGGAAGATTAAATGTAAATATTAATTTAAAAATATTGATTAAATGAATTGGTGCAAAAACAAGATTCTCCCAACACTGAGAAACGTGTTTGTTTAACACAACCAAAAGAAATGTTTTAGCTCAACAGGAAGTCTGTGTCCAGCTGTGAGAAACCGCAGCTGTCGGGGAGCGCTGGCAGGAGCAGAACGTGTTCAGGTCACCTGTGAGAGGTTTGAGTGTTGTGGCTCATTGAAACCGTTAATCTAGATTTGCTTTAGTTTGTGCTTTCCGGTTTAATCGGTCACTTCACTGCCCTCAAACCTGCGATGCACAGAGAAACCAGACCAACGGCTTCAATCTCATAATTTTTAACTTTGTTCTGCAAATGTTTCACGTGTTTTTCTTGCAGTGGAAAAGTTTTGGCACGTCTGGTTCGTGAGTCGAACAGAACATGTCCACGATGAAGGTCTAATATGAAACATTGCAAGTAAAATAAATATATTTTTGGATGTTAATGCGCAGGAGTCTGTTCATAGCTGTTTTTAAGTTTTCTTTCTGTTGTGTGTGGAGTTTTTGTTTTTGTTTTTTTTATTTTAATTGTTCCAAACAGCGGCCCTGATCCCGGGTCAGATCGAGTCCCTTTTAGTCTGGTGACAGTTTTTTGTCATGTTGTAAAGACACTCTGTTTTTTGTATCAGCCCTGTTTGATCAGCTGTCCTTTATCAATGTGAATCTTGTTTATCTGGTGTGCCAGATGTTTAAGTAGCCGTAGCTACGTGTCCGTGGACCAGATTGTACTGCTGTGTGTGCAGACGCGTCACGATTTCATGCCTTAACATTCACAGTCACTACTTGACAGACGATTAACTGACTCTGACGCTGGGACTGCCGGTGACGGGGAGAAGGACACTTCCATGATGCTTTATCCTCTTCTCATCTCACATATCTGAGGGGTCTTCATCATTTAAACATGCTTAAAGTGACAGCTCTCACTGACATTCCTCACAGACATCTGATTGATTGATGGGGGCAGGGAAGAGGTCCAGTCCAAAAGGATTTTTTTCAGGAAGCAGGGCTGCTAACTTTCATTTGTCCTACAGATCTGTCAGAGGCGTCCTGTGGATCATTTTGTTAACTGGGTTCAGGGTTTAGTGCCTTTCTTTGAGGCATCGTTTTTAAAAGTTTTCCTGCTTCTTGGGAAAACTCCTGCAGGACCTCCCTCTGGTTTCCACAGCGAACGAGTAACTGACTGGAATAAAACACGTGAAGGGGAAACAAATGGACTGTTCAGATTTCCACTGACTTGTTGAATATCTGATTTTGTTGATGTGTTGTTTTGTCAGACATGCGAGCGACTACCTGCACCGACTCGTTTCTGTAAATGTCACTGGTGTTGTAAAAACATAGATTTTACTCTGCAAATTTTACTTTTTTGCAAATACAGTTTTTGTAAAGATCCCCAGAGTCTGTGTATTTCTTATTTCCTTTCTTCATGTGCTTGGTGTGTTTGAAATGTTGGTCATGCATAAATGTGTTTACATGGTGGAAAACAAAGACGACTCAAAGCGCTTGGCCCAGTAACAGATCGGAGGTTATTACAGAGACACCAGCCAGAATTCAGGTGAGAGGTTTAATTTTAAAGATGGCATCTTCATGCTTTCTGTTTGGTACGTGGCTCAGTGCAGCTCAACCCTTCCTCTATGACTTGCGGCTCTTCTGACCACGTCTGAGGTCTCGATGACTGAAATAAGCGAACATGACAGTAAACATTTTTTTGTTACATTGTCATTTCTAAACATATGCTACCCGTAAACTGAATTTGAAACATTTAAATTAGTGCGTCACAAGCTGGCTCCTCATCCTCGTGCCTAACGCAGCTCTTCGCTCTCAGACACTTAATTATAGGTTCATAGTTTGTAAACATATGTTACAAGTGGCCATGGCTGTGCAGAGATGTTTGAAGGGGCGGGTGCTCAAAGTTAAACAGGGACACATAGAACCAAGCTGAAGAACAACAACCCACAATCACATCACACTATATCACTGTCTTCAGGTGGGGAACAATGCAAAGCAAACGTAGCCTATGTTTTACCTGATGGGTCCAATGTTGCTGTTGAGGGGTTGCTGCTGATAGTGCTGGAGGGCAGGCCTGTGTTGATCTGACACTAAGCTGATTAAACATGTGTTAGGAGATAATAATAAAATGCAAAGATTGGTGACAGTGCTTGAAACCATGATCCAGAATTCTTCCCTTATTATTTATTCCTAGTGCGATAATAATAAAGTGATAAGAATTAAAAAATAAAATAAAATCATAAATATAAAAATGTATTTATTGACAAAATAATGTATTTATGATAATGATTTGTTTGACTATCCACTCTGTGCAGGCAGAAAGCTTATTAAGTCTGCTGCTGTAAAATCAGCATTTTGAGATATTTGGAGCATCATGTAACTGATGCAAGCCAGATCCTTTTATTTAGCAAAAATGTGATTAATAGTTAAATGTTATTGTTGAAGGGCACAGGCAGGAGTCCACATGCACACAAATTTAAAAAATAAAGTAAAAAGGGAAAGGGGCTGGTGCCCAAGCCCCCTGCACGTGCCTGCAAGTGACTTTAGCTTGCAACTAAAGGGGAAGTCCACACAAGGAAGACATGCATTAACTATTTTATTGACAAGCGGTGGGAAGGATCAGTGAATCGGTGGTGACGTATATGAGCAGAAAGTCTGAAGTCCATCAGGCAGGAAGTGAGAAAAACCAGGTCAGCTCAGATACAAATACATTGCTAGAATTAATCTGCTCCGGCATGAGTCACATGACCCAACAAAACAGACTGGGAGGCAGAGCCTTCAGCTGTCAGACCTCTCACTGGTGGAACCAGCTCCCAGTTTGGGTTCAGCAGACCATTACTTGATATATTGTCATCATTTTTACAACTACATGAATGTACTATTGCTCTGTGATTTGTTACAATTACTGAAGGCTACTCGCCACCGAGCTAACATTGTTAGCTGGCATTAGTTGAGGTTAGTTCATAGACCACAGACTTTTAGACTTCATGGACAGCATTAACAACCTGCTAGCTGCAAATAATCATGTGCAGTTCTGAAAGCAATACCAACTCGATTTTTAAATCTTAATATAAAGTGAGTAACAGTAGGGTGGACATTAGGTAAGGCTGCACTTTTTGCAGTGATCTCGTATAGAAAACTATTTCTGTATCGGGAATATGTTTCTTTCTGTCTGCTTACAGAACTGCACATGATTATTTGCAGCTAGCAGGTTGTAATGCAGCCTTCAGTAACAGTAATAGATCACAGCAATAGTACATTGAAGAAACTGAAGTGGCAAATAACCCAGGTAGCTACCACAACTAAAACAAGGAAGTTGCAATAGGTTAACGTTAGCTGTTTAAAAAGAACTTACTTCCAGATGTTTCTTTAGGTTGGAGCTGTAGTCTTTTGACGCTGAGAGCAGCTTGTTGCTGGCAAACAGAGTTTGCATTGCACGGTCAGATTTCCGGTCAGAGGCTCTTATTGCATGTTTTGTTTGGGTTTCCGGCAATGCGTGGAATTACCAAAATTAGAGAGGGGATAGCCTAACATAAGACACAGGAAAAGACCATCGTGTAATCCATTTATTTCAACAAAGTAACTGTATTCTAATTATCACCTATTTAAGTGGTAACTGTAATGGAATACAGTTACTTATATTTTGTATTTTGTATCATGTATTCCGTTACTCCCCAGCACTGTCAATAACAGTGGTGTCAAACATAAGGTGCAGGGTTCACAATCAGTCTGTGACGTCGGACCCCAACACACGCGCACACACACACACCGTGGTTATGGCAACACACACTTCTTTATTATAGCTGTGGTTTCGGCTTAACGCACGGGACACAGACACTCCCGACGCAGTAGTCGCTCTGCCACTTCCTCAACTGTCACTGAAACATAAGAAAAGTCACAATCAGTCACTCGTCCCAAACACCTGTTCGGCCCCGCCTCTGCGCCGCCCCGGGAGCGCACCATGCCACCCCTCCTCTGCAGTGGGCCAGAGACCACACCCACGCCACACAGTCCAACTAAGACTTCAATCCAAACAACTTCCTGTGAAAAGGGAGTTCTTCCTCCCTGCTGTCAAGTGCGGGATTTTCTCTCTGGTATTTAAAAAGCAGTTTTATTTTCCTGATTTCTGCCTTCAGAGCTGCTGAGTGTGCCACAGTCACAGTCACAGTCATCAGTTTACAAGCAGGAAGTCGTACACTGATGATATGAAATTATTGCAGAGATGTTGTCACAGTGAGGCTAAAATCTGACACCTGATAAACTTCTTGTGAGTTTGCTGATGAGCTGATACAGCCACCAGAGGAAACTTTGATAAAAATAAAAAAAATCACTTGTGCAGCATGCAGGGAGTCAGTGCTGTTTTATTTTTAGTATTTCCGTCAACTCACCCCGCTGGCACCATGTTCTGCAGGCTGCGGCTCTTCGCTTTTACTGTCAACAGTGAGACTGAAGGGTGGGTTCCTCCAAACAATGACAGCTGTGTTTGTGGTCCCTGTGGGCGTGTGAACCTCACACAGATGGGAAAGAAGAAGTGAGGCGTTTGCTTATTTGTATGTTTAGATCTTGTGCTGTATTCAAGATGAGTGTGCATCTGTGCCTGTTGGGATGGGTTACCTAAACTTGGAACCAGGTTATTTTTGAAGTACGTAAAAAAGAAAATTTGGATACTTTTTATACTTGTTTTTCTTCCTGTCTTCATTCTGATCCTCTCTTCAGTTGAAATGTGGTTGTACACACACACACACACACACACACACAGAGAGAGAGAGAAAGCCCATTTTATAAAAGATGAGGCCTGAAAAGTGAAGTTACTTTAACCTGCAGGGGGGCGACTCCTCTGATTAGAGACAAGTTTCGGTGACCCCAGTAAACAGTTTCCTGGTGGGTTTACAACCTCAGTCATTAGTTTGAAGCCCTCCTGAGAGCAACCTGATGGTGGATTTGTAAAGTGTGGTCTAATTTTGATCATTAAAGAGCCCCACTTTACCCGTGCAGGAGAAAGCAAGGCTAAACTGTCTGTTTCTCATCATCATGAAAACATCTGGTTTCAAATAAGTTCCAGCACTTCACCTGTGGTTTGCTTGTTTTGACCCTGCGCCCGTGTCTTACTAATATTACTCACAGTTGCACTAAAAGATGGCTGTATGAGCGGTGACGTCACAGAATGGTTAGTGAAGCTCCGTCATAAAGACTCAATTTGAAAATCGTCATTGTTTCCATCTTGATGTTTTGAAACACTAGAAATGGGTCGATCTAACTGCGACACCCAGGCCCATGTTCATGAGGCAGACACTCATGAATCACCCGCCCTGAAGAATCCCCCCGTGCTGATACTAACGGGGACCGTCATTTATAAAAGTGGATATCATGTTTTATAGAATAACACCTGAAACTAATGAGGGAGACAAACTCATGAAAGTACAAACTGAAGTCATAAATCAAAGAACAGGTAGAGTTGTCCATTTTTCAACCAGAAAAGTCGCCCTCTGCTGGACATTTGAAAGGAAAAAGGTTTAATTCTTTACTTATAAAACCCGAATGCTACGTCCATCTTTTAAATACAGTCAGTGCGTGCAGCTTCTAGCCTCCAGCAGGGGGCGACTCCTCTGGTAGCTAACAGATAAAACAGATCTATAGAAGAATAGTGGAAATTCTCCTGCTTGTTACGTGTAGATGATTCAATTCTTGTGAAACACAGCATGATTTACAGTTTTTGCGTAAATGCGTGGGTACCTTGTGATTGTAACATCACTACCATAACACCCATAATCTGTTGCCATCACTGACATGATTCCCAGGGTGTAGTAACAGGGCTGTTGATTTACCTGACTGTGAGCTGTGTGTTTAACAAGCATGTTAAACAGGCTCAGCTCATTATAACTGCGAGCAGCTCAGCCTGCTGCTGCTGCTGCTGCACCACAGCATCTATTTAAATGTGCTTCCAGGAAGTCACTTCATCGGCTTTTCAGCTCATTTTAATGATTCTATGTATATGTTTATTTTTATTTTGGAACCGGCCACAGTTTCCTTTCCCTAATTGTGCTAAGAGGAACTAAAGCTTTAAAGGATGTGTTTGTGTTTGTGTGTGTGTGTGTGTTTGTGGCTTAAAGAGAGCGTTTCCAGAATATGACGGCAGGCGCGCAGGTGGGCGGTGTTTGAGGATGCAGCAGCCAATGGGAGGCCTAGGTGTCGCTGTCAAACACAGCTGATCGATGAGTCAGGGGAGAACAGCCCAAAAGGTCCCACTTGTTGCTGAGCAGGAGCAGCGATCGTCAGCTGGTCGCGGAGGTCTGATCCACCCTCGGTTCGCGCACTGAAACCGGTGAAGAAGCACACCAGGAATCCTCGACAGCCCTGCAGCCGCTCCGGTGCACGATCACCCCGCCGTGCCTCGCTCTCAGCCCTCAGGTGAGCTTTGTTTTTTTTTAATGTTATTTCTGACATTTTCACTCTCTTCCATCGCTCCATTCACACCGAGGAGGTGTCGGGCTTTGCGCTTACCTGCCCGGTGACGGCGGGATAACGCAGGTGTAAATACGGACAGCGAGGACTCCCCGCTGTGATCTGGTGTGTGGGTGTTTTTCTGATGTCGCTGGATCCACACACAGCAAACATCGGCGGTCACAGCAGATCGCGCAGGGGCGCTCGGTGCCTGTAATCGAATTATTGTTGTGGTGACAGAAGAGCAGCTCCTTCAAAAACGACTGAAGGGCCTAAAAATAACAGGTCCGTCATGCTGCTGATGATGCAGCGGGGGAGATTTTTACATAACAAACCGTGTTTGTGCGCAGAAATCTGTAATCCAACAGGAGCTGTGCAGCTTTTAAGGAGAGGTTTTTACTTTCAAGGCTTTCCAGGAGCCCTTGAAGCCTCTTCAAGGGTTAATTTGAACGAGTTTAAGCTGTCAGGGCTCTGCACTGCAAGAGTTTAGGTCTACAGATGAAATATGAGTCGGTTTTTAGCACTTTCCTGCTTTTCTCTACCACATTTCACATATCATGAACATTGGAAATGATGTGAGCTTCAGATGTAGAAAAAAAAAAAGCCTTTGAGTAATGAGGTTATCACCCTCAAGCAGCACTTGTGATGTTACTGATGTATTGTATGGTTGTGAGGTGAGAAAAGTGCTCTTTGAGTCACGTTCATTAACACCAAGACCGTCTGATGTGGACATGTGATGGGGGACATACTTTTCAATCAGTTTTATTTTTATATATATTGCACTCATACTTATTTTTATGTGAGAGTATTTGTGCTAAAGTTTTTTGCACCATGTCCGGCAGTAATGCCTTAATTTCTTTATGCTTGCGTGAATGAGGATTCTTGACTCTTGAGGGACTGAGGAGGCAGGATGAAGGAAAACCAGTGTATGAGTTGTTCTGAGTTATTTTCTGCTTTCCTCTGTTTTTATGCTGTTTGTTGAATGATAAAAGAAGCGATCTGAAGGCGTAAGCTGGGCAGATTTCCAGATTCTTCAACATTAATCAACTAGTTTTAAAAAATCATAGCAAAATAAGAGACGTTATCTGTGAGTCAAAACATGTTAATTGTAAAAACCCGAAGGAAGGATCTGGACTGTGGTGGATGAGCTAATATGAAAGTTTCTGTCAGATTTGGCTGATCGAGTGGTTAAATGAACCTGTAATATCAGACCAAAGCGGTTTTTTTGCCATAATATTAGTGCATGGTTAATTTCTGCCAGATTTTATGACCTTTAGTATCTTACATCTGACTCACTGAACAGGAAACACTTTATGGATAAAATCATTTCCACCAACTGATCTGAGACATCCTTCAAAGGGATGAGATTAGCGAACAAAGTGAGATCATCAGGACGGATCTCCAGTGTTTCGCGTGTGTGCACATACAGATCGTTTAATTTAGCTTTGAACTTTCACCGCATTTTAGCCTCGATCTGCAGCTCCCTTAGCCGCAGCACACAAGATTAGACCAGCTATAAAATATAGAGCGATACAACATACATGCAAACCACTACACACTGTAAAACCTGCATATGTATACATCTATTTAGAAACATAATATAGAAACCAGGCAGCGATTCTGATGGTGCTTTTAAACACAAGGAGGCATCCAAGGATCCATCTTCTGAAATAATCCTGCTTTCCATGTTTTTCTGTATAAATTTATGTCTCAGTTAAGTGAAGCACACACGATATTCCTGTTTCCCTCCTGCACTGAGATGTGTTTGTGTGTCTCAAATAAATATTGGTGCACACAGGAGCAGCAGCTGCAGGGTGGCATGTTTGCTGCATCCCTGCCACTGGCTCAGTAATGCAGCATCAGCACTTCCACAGAGTGCTGCTGTGCATTGTGTACACAGAGGCCAGGTTTCTGTTTCTTTGTTTGTTGCTTCATCACTGATGTTTTTTTTTCTTTTTTTCTTGTTGTCTCAAAACATAAGTGAGGAATAATTTTCTGCCGCATGATCAGCTGAAGACGTATTTTGGAGCCTGACTCAAAACACAGGTTTAATCACATGCTATCTTATGATATCTGAGATAGAGCTCACATGTTTATTCTAACTTGTGGTTAAAAACTGTGGTCAGTTCTTAATTAAAAGCGGTAATAATCATACACTGACATTAAGTGTTATTATTATTACTCCATCTATTACTCCATCTGCCTGCTCGTTTCTCACGTTCACAGCCGGAGCAAAACGAGCAAAGTTCAGGCTTTTACAGGAGGACTCTTCTTCACGGCTACTCATCAACCAGACTCTCAGATGTGGCTTAACACCACCTTATACAAACTACTGTTGATAACTTCCATAACACACGCTTTTGTTTTTCCCCTTATCTTTACTGTCTACGGCATCTTGCACGAGACCGCGAGGCTCTCTCAAGGTTGCAGTCCCCTTTTCACCTGTGCTCACGCCCGCTGCTTCCTCTGTTTGTGCCAAACAGCTTGATGTTGTGGCTGCAAACATGGAAAAAAAACATCAGAAAATATTTCCAAGAAAGAGCGAGCAAAACAAGAGCAAATGCTACTTTAGGTGATCTAATATGAGATAAAGAAGATGTAATGTGTACACACAGGCGTGGCCACCCTGAGTTACGGTGAAATCATTTCACCTCAGTCATGAAGGGGAGGTGTAGGTGATGGGGGAGGACAGTCCAAAACATGCTCCAGGAACTATTTTCTCTGTGAAATTGTTCTGCTTTTGTCCTATTCTCACTGTGCAGCTGCATTTTTGGTGCACTTGCAGTGTGGAGTCACCTGTAGCATCTGCCAGTCATATCATCAGTCCTCAGCACCCAGACTGCACCGGCGCAGCCTGAAGTCGGCAGGAAATCTGACATTTAAGCCTCTCCAGAACAATTCTGATCAAGTCTGCGTTGGTGCTTCACATCTTCAAACGCAAAGTTTGCCAAACCGAGCGAAGCCTGGGTGTCGTTTCATGGCTTTATAGTGAGACAGGAAGGCCTGATGAGGCTGGTTTTATTTTATCACTCTGTTGTCACGGCAGCCTTGTTGCCTCCAGGCTTTTTCTAACTTCACAAACATTACAGCACAAGTTCTAATATCACACAGATCCATGATGACTAAGATGCAGACCTCCCACGCAGGTTGTGGTCACAGAAGATGGAGAAGGTGTGAATGTGTGTGTATTTCAGTGTGTTAATCTGTAGTGTGTGTGTGTGTGTGCATCTAAGCCTGGCTGGCATGCTGAGGCAGTGGGGCCTCCCCCGGCTGCTCCACAGATGACTGGCATCTCTCTCGACACAAAAGCACCGAACACAAATGAAAGAGGGCAAAGTACACCTACACACACCTTTTCACACATACTGGCATTTGGGCTCAGGTTCCGGCAGAGATCTGGCACCAGTTTATCTCAGGAAGCGTGTGCGTGCAATGTTAGTGATTTGGAGATAAAGGTTTGGTTGCTGTGGCGATCGCTTTCGGTTTCGGCATGAAGAAAGTTTTGTATCGGCGCCGTCAGACGGCGGCGGTGGTCGATATGGCCACTGTTGAAACCGTAAACAGTGGGAGGTGGTAGTTTCAGTATGGATCACCTGAAAGGTTGAAGTCAGGCCATGCTGTCTTGGTTAAAGGTTTGATGGGAAGATGATGAAATAAAGTAGGGTGTGTGTCTCTTTTAGAGTAGCTCTGCATGATTCTGAGTCCACAATAATCTTTATTTGAACTGTACTGACCATCAGTGCAGATCCTCAGTTCCTACTCTGACTGAAACAAGCAGTCAAACTTTCTTCTGATTAGCTGTACCTCACAAACAGAAGGTCTGAAAAGCTGGTGGGTGAATCTTCTTTTTATCTGATTATTTTTGCAGAAAACTTCTCCTCAGCCATCAGTAAAATCAATGTTTTACTGTTACTTTGCTGCATTTCCAGTAGAAGCAAATAAAAGTGTGTGACTGTTTGGCATTTTAACACGGAGCTGTGAAATAACGTGTGGCTGACGCTGCTTTGTGACAAAGTGACAAACAGATGCTGCACGATTATTCAGTTACTCCGTTGGCTCTCAAACCTCCTTCAGAGGCTGGAGAAACTCCCCAGTACTTCCAAACATTAGACGAAGATCCTGCTGGGATACAATCTGGATAATATTCTTAAACGTCCTCCTCATTGTTGCTTCTCTGCATTTTAAAAGCAGCTTTCTGAGTTAAATGTGGCTGAAAATGGCAGGTTTTATGCTGCAGACAGAGGGGAGGACGTGGGGCTTTAAATTTGATGTTTTGTGTTTAAAATCAGAGCGAGGTCCTTTGTTGCTGCAGCTGCAGCTGCTCGGTGAGCACAGGGTGCGGTGGTGATCAGCAGCTGACAGGTGTGGATGAAGACAACAGCTGGCTCGGTCTGTAGGTGTTCTCTGCAAAATAAAGCAGACAGGCTGGTTCACAGCTGACAAAAGTAGTGTAAAGGTGTTTGCATTCACACCTGGGGTGTCATTTCATTCAGAAAGGTTTTGGCGGGGAGAGGGGGGTGGGGGGACTTCTTCCTGGTGACCGTCTGTTACCCCCGTGTGTGTGTGTGTGTGTGTGTGTGTGTGTGTGTGAAGATGGCCGCTGGCATGTTTGTGTGTGTTTTCTCCTCCTCTAACTCTCTGTTGTGTCACCAGGAAATCCGGTTTGATGTCGGCCTCAGTCCTCTCTCCATGGCCGTGTGGACCCGTCAGTCTGGTCTGTGGACTCTTCCTGCTGGCCTCCTCACCACTCCTCACTGCAGGTACGACCTCTGACCTCAACAGGGTCGCTTTTAAAACAAGCAGCAATCTCCACTCGACCTTTTTGAAAGGATTCAAGCAAAAACTCTGAACTGATGGCAGAGAAATGAAACACACTTTGATTCAGTGTTGAATATTAGAGAACTAACAAAGCGCTCATTCATCTCATTGTGGTAGTTTTACATTTTGGACTGAAAGAAGAAGTAGGGAAAAAGATTGTCAGTGTCAGATCTGCCACTTCCTCTTAACTACTTTATGACAGAAATTGGTCTCAGATGGTCCAAAAGATACGAGGGGTGAAGAACCTAAACATAAAGTGATTATTTCTGCCTGCTTCACACACATCCGAGTTTAGTTTTCACAACTACAATATGAGTAGTCTCCATGCAGGCCAGTTCACTTTGCTTATAAACGTTCATCTAAAGCAGTGGTATGAAACATGAGGCCCAGGGGCCAGAATTGGACACTGAAACATGTAATGACTTAACCTTTTTTTTTTCTTTTTTTTTTTTTAGAATGTTTTTTTGCTTGTCCTACTGATAAACCCCTCCCCCCAACATTCATACTACACCAAAGTAATGAAGTGATAGATCAGCATTTAAATGACAGAAAATTCTCATTATTTTTATTTGAATTAACAAAACTTTCCACTTTATAATTAAAAGCGATGAGAAACCAGAAACTTTGCACATGTATTTCTTATGCTGAGATAAATGTGCAGTTAAACCACTTTACCGTGACAGAAAGGGAATTTTTACTGCCCACTTAAGATCAAAGTGGGTATGTGTGTGTGTGGCCTTTGATGTAAAGTGAGTTTGCCGTCCCTGCTCTAAAGCGTGCTGATTGGTCAGTTTGATGATGGTGCTGTGATGTCCCTGAAATTCACAGACATGTAAATCTGTTGCCTCAATACATTTGATTAAGAACATGGAAGAAGATGGGCCAGAGCTCCACCGAGCCCCATTTATTCTGGACTGTTTCAAAGCGCTCTCTATGAACCAGGGAGCCCTCACCCTGACACATCATAATGCAGCTTTGTCAGGCGCCTCCTGTGCTTCCCCATCATGCAAAAGGCGTCATTGAGCGTCAGTTGTTCCAGCCGCGGCTCTATCGGTACCTGACGGGTCACAGTCCTGTTTTTGCAGGCATGTAAAGTCCTCATGGACGCTGGAAGGATGGTGGTGGGACAGCAGTGAGGAGGTTTTGTCTTCTCTCTTTCCCCCACTTTTCACTTTCACTTCCACTCAGTGATCAGGTTTATGTATGACCGACAACCTGCGAAAAGACTGCAGCTTGGTTTAAAGCTCGTCTCTTCACAACAGGAACCCTGGTATTTGAGAAATGATGAGTTGGGAGTGGCCGATTACTCTCACTAATGTCGTAATGCCCTGTGTCTTTGCATTGCTTCAATTCCCACAATCCTTCTGCAACCAAAGAGCTCCAAACACAGACGCATGGTGACCCCGGCTTGAGTTGGATAAGTGGTTAAATAAACTGATATAATCTTATTTTATTCAGCTCACCTTATGTGTACCAGCAGGAGTGAAACTGAAAACCAATTTTCAGTGAAAGTTATGAAAAGATAACTTTATTTGGAAATTCAGATTGCCACCTGATCTTACCTGAAGAGAAATTTAACGTGAGATTTATAAAGGTTACAAAAACACTAAAAGATCAAAAAGTCACCCTTATTTAATTTTTTTTTTCACTGAAAAGGCCACATAAGCCACATAAAGCCTCTGCAGGAGATTGGACTGAAACACACTTATATGACACCTTTACCATGACTGATTTTGAAACACTACATGAACTTTAGGCAGGATGTCTGCAGTTTCTCTTCAGGTCACTGTGTTCAGTCTGTTTTGGAGGTTTGAAACTAGCTGTCTGGTTCCTCCTGTCCTAATAAGAACTGTCTTTTCACGCTCTTTAGCTTGTATAGGAACCAGCTGTGTTTCGTAATGCTGCAGTGCAACTTTGTGGCTCAAAATGCGTCTAAATATCTGTTTCTTTGATTTTAGAAGGCGAGTGAAATCCCTTGAAAGTGCCTGACTTTATTCATTCAGTTGTCATTTTGCACTCTCAGCTTCACACTTGCCCTACTCTTAGCACGTTAACACTGAGGAGGTGGAGGAAACCATAATTCTGCAGACACATGAGGTTTTTAAGGTGAAAGATGAAGAAATAGAGGAAGTTAGGAACACAGCTGGGTTTCTGGTAAAGCTGCCTGCTGTGGGCGAGTAAATAAAGATCATTTAAAAAAAAAAAAATTGAACCAAATCTCAACTCTCTGTGGAACCTTTTAGCCACGTATCAGCTCTTGTTTGCTGTAATAATATCCCCTTGCTGTGCTTTCATGCGGACACAGCTTGTGTTGCAATCACTCTTCATCCATCACCCCTCACCCTGAAACCTCGCCTGCATACTGATCTTCTTTGAGTGTGTTGGAATAACAACTTGCACTCCAGGCCGACTTATTGCCCTTTGGTTTCTTTTTCGTTTAGTTATTTAAAATCCAGACAAAGGATGCATGAAGGTCCTCTTTCTTTATCCATAAATACAATGAACCACACAAGTGTTTGCACAATGACACATTTAAGAAAAGTGCAAATACAAAGGGGGCAGATAAACCTGCAAAATCATTGGCTAGCGTTGTGAAACCAAAGGACACTGTGGACATCAATGTAAAGCAATGCATATATGCATGCATATATATATATATATATATATATATATATTTTTTTTTTTTTTTTTATATATATATAAACACCCAGCACGCCCCTGCGGGCGGTTTATCCTTCAAGCTCGGGTCCTCTACCAGAGGCCTGGGAGCTTGAGGGTCCTGCGCAGTATCTTAGCTGTTCCCAGGACTGCGCTCTTCTGGACAGAGATCTCCGATGTTGTTCCCGGGATCTGCTGGAGCCACTCGCCTAGCTTGGGAGTCACCTATGGATATATATATATCCATAGGTCCCTCATGAATAGGATGAGGGACCTATGGATATATATATATATAAATATATAAATATAAATATATATATATAAATATAAATAATATAAACCCTGAATATTATGTAATGGAAAAAGGGGGGGGTGAAACCCTCCTCAATCCAAACAGAGCTAAATCTCTCTTAGTTTCAGCAGGTGGCAGCTGGTGGAAGGAAGGAGTGAGAAAAACACCTCCACAATGTTTATCCTGTTCTTTAAAGCCAAAAGCAAACAAACGCACATGGAGCAGTGCTGCAGAGATGGAGGAGGGGCAAGGGAGAACATAAACGATATCCAGCAACAGTGATGGATCCTGAACAAATGTCCATCCATCCACTTGTCCAGGTCTAGGTCCACAGCTCCGTAGTCTAACACGGGATGTCCAGAGCCTCCTCTCTGGACCCAACTCCTTTAGCTCTTCTGGAGCTGCACTGAGATGCTCCCAAGTGGCCAAATGGATATGGCCAAATGTCTAACTTAGGAGGTGTCCAGGAGGTCTGGTGCTTGGAGAAACATGGCCTCTTCTCATCACTGTGTTTTGTTTTTCTGCAGGCAAAATGAACTGCACTCACCCTCTGGTGCCAGAATATGGAGGTTTCCGCTGCGATCCCTCCCCGTGCCAAGGCTTCCCTCACAAGACCACCATCCGTCTCTTCTGTGAATCAGGATACCAGATGAGGGCCTCATACTCCAGGTGCCACAACGGGAAGTGGCACCCTCCTATATCTGCCTGCATCCCCATGAAAGGTGAGAGCTTGAAGGCCTCCAGTCAGAGTTATAGAGTGTGTTGTGTTTTTGTTTGTACTCTAGCAATGTGATCAGGGCGTGGTGTTGAGGTTTGTGTGTTTTGTTAAGTGCAAAGTGCAATGATACATTAAATTCACACTCTTAGATGTGTTTAATGGAGCTGATAAGCCAGCTTCAGTTTCCATGCTTAAGAGTTTTGCTCATGCATATTGTCAGCAGGTTGTTAGTTTCAATACAATTCAAGCCATCCAATCGCCTCTGAGGCTTCTGGAGTTACTCAGTTTAAAGTCATATGATATTAAACTTTCCTTCTTTAATAATAAGATTTTCTTAGACAACTCTTAACATTTCCCAGCAGCAGTGAGCATCACAGCGTTGCTGTGAGAGATTATTACTTCAGTTTAGAATCTACCTGTGACTCATCTCCCCGTCAGCCCAGCCGGTCTAAAGGCTGGTTAGTCATTTTAGTCACTGCTCATTTCTTGTTTTAAGCATTCAGGAAGTGGATAGCGTGTGTACCAAATACTTGTCGACAGCATACAAATATGTGTTAATGCTAATTTCCGATATGAGAGGCAGAGGGCCTAAAAGTAATATGAAGCTTCAAGCTCCATCTCATCATCTTCATCTAATTTCCATCTCATCATTAATACCAATGAGTATCAGCCACTGTTACATTTTTTTCTTTTAATTCACAGCCAGTGACTTTATGGCACTATTGAAAATAATTAAAGAGACAAGTTGTACTTGCATGGCTTTTTAAAGTGTGCAGTACTCAAAGAGCTTGAGTCACATGAAATTAATACACCATACCACGTGTTTAGCAAATTATGAACTCAAATTTCCCAGATTTTACAATATTTAAAACAGATATCAGAGATCACATGCCCCATACACCGCACAGTTTCAGAAACACAGGTTTCATGAGGAACTGGATAACAACCCTGAACACAAGCACTGACCAGGGCTCAGTAACCACTCCATGAGTTAAAGCTAAACCAGTGCTCTTGGTCAATAAAACACAGACAGCAGCATCACAAGTCTGCAAGACTCAAAGTCTAAGCAGAATAAATGGCCTGTATTTGTATAGCGCTTTACTTAGTCCCTAAGGACCCCAAAGCGCTTTACACTACATTCATCCACCCATTCACACACACATTCATACACTGGTAATGGCAAGCTACATTGTAGCCACAGCCACCCTGGGGCGCATTGACAGAGGTGAGGTTGCTGGACACTGGCGCCACCGGGCCCTCTGACCACCACCAGTAGGCAACAGGTGAAGTGTCTTGCCCAAGGACACAACGACCGAGACTGTTGGAGCCGGGGCTCAAACCTGCAACCTTCCGATTACAAAACGAACTGCCAACTCTTGAGCCACGATCGCCCCCAGAATAAAAGAAAACTATGATCAAAACACATTAAATTAAGCTTTTGAAGTTGAGCACTAACAATCCAGTGAGTCTGTGCATGTGCCACTGCAGATGTATCCCTTACAAATAACTAAATAACACACTTGTGGATGACTGTGCTTCTCAGTATTCAGGAATAGGTAGTTACAACTAGACTAATATAAATGTATTAAATTCAACATCTTTTTTAAGCTAATGTTATAATGGAAACCTCATAAAATGGAACCAATGAGCATAGATTTCTTTTAGAAAATGTACAGTATTTACATTATGCGTTAAGAGACCGAGTTCTCAGTTTTGGCCACACGTTGGTGGCCCATACACCGCACATGTTACCAAGACATCCATTTCATTAACTTCTGAAACAACAAGAAAGGGAAAAAAAACAGAGTCTCTGTCGTAGTTTTCTGTTAATGGGTAAACTTTCATAATGTTTGTGGCTACATTATTACTGGAAACCACATTATTCATTCACAAGAATCAACACCCACCAGCAGTGCCACTGAACTGTTGTACTCTTAGTCTCACGGTGCCGCCAGTGCTGCAGTGTGACGCGATATATTTACTCTTGGATTTTGCTGAAATACACTTTTATTGTGCTTGTATTGTATTGTATTGTACTTTAAACTATCCAGCAGTGTATAAGTAATGAAAAACCTCTTCAGCTGTAGCATTTCATCGATGTGTGATTCTGCACAATGACTGTTTTTATTTAAGTACTTTTAACTATATTTTGATGCTCTGACTCTTAACTTTACCTCAAAGAGTCTGAATACACATTTCACTGCTTTGCTGACAAGTTTTGCAAAATAAAAGGACTTTTAGTTTTGTTTTTGTGCACAGGGCTGTGCATGAACCTGAAAATCAGCCCCAATGTTTTCTACACTGACACAAAATGTAGATAATTCAATACTGAATTAAGTTAAATGCATCAATTATGCAAAAACAGCAGACACAGCAGCTTTATCGTCTCTATCTTATGACCTACTTAACAGGTGAACACAGACACACTACAGAGGAAGTAGCAGCTTTACTTTCCTCAGACCAGTTCCAACTTCCTCTGTCGCCATTCAGTCGAATGTGCTGCAACAGGAAGTCAGAGTGCAGAAAGAGGAAGCGGGCAAAGCCACCATAATAACCATTAAACATTTCCTCTCTGACGCTGTCAGTCTCATGGAAAGCTGCTGCTGTGTTGTCACGGGCACGAACAAACCACACAGCTTGAAAATCTCTCCTCTCGCAAAGATCTTGAGATAGATAATTAATTTCTGCTCAGAGCTTCTACTCAGAACACACAACCTTTCTCACGGTTATGCATTTAGGTTCAATTTACCTGTCTTATTGTGGTGACAAAAACCCCAAATGCACATCTGGCATTCAGACACAATTTTGGAAATGATCAGATCTCCTTAAAGAACCTGGATTTTAGTTTTGGAGCTCTGTTCTGCTGAAAACAGATTATGGTCCTGCTAAGTTCAAACCTGCTGCAGAATGTTCTGGTGGCTCTGCTGCGTATGCATGGTCTCATGCATAAATGAGACCATGCATGAAGAAATGGCCCAAAATGTTCAGTGTGCAGGAAAAGTCAGGAAAAGGCAACAAAATGTGAAGATTTTGGTATTTTCAGCATCTGTAATGTCTGTCTTTTTCTCCTCAGGCAATCCTATCCCAAAACCAGATGACTCAATGCCCAGCATGGCCACGACTGCGGTGGGTGTGTCCATCTTCCTGCTCACCACCACCGCCTGCCTGGTCCTCAAGTCCCGGCTCTACCCCTGTCAATCACACAGGTAAGAAGAAACATCTACTGACTTTAAAAAAAAAAAAAAAAAAACTATCCACATGTTTGTTTCTAAGCACCTATTTTTACTGGTGTGGCATCTTACGTGTATTTATATGGACATGATATCTTATTGTACCCTTATAGTAATAAATAAACTAATAGCTGTACAGGACAGACACCACTTCAAAAACTCTGAGTGTTATCAGGCTATCAAGGCCGTTGCCACATGGTCTCATTATTATAATAAATAAGCTCTAAATTAGGTCAACTCCACCTCCTAGTAAGGCCAGAGGGTTGGTAGTATCCATTCTGGTTACTGATAAGCGCCGGTGGATACGTGATACTCAAAGGCGTGTTAACATCGTGTGCTGCCTTGTCTGAGGGTTGGGAACTGGAAACACCGGCTGAACTTTAGTTACTTTATAATCAGTGCTGCAGTTTCAGGTCAGAGGTCAGGAGCGCTTCAGTTGTCATCGGAGCATTAACCTCTTACTTTTCCTTCCTCCCTGCAGCCGTCGCTCCTCAGACCAGCTGGACCTGATGGTGGACGGGCTTCCCGTTTCCCTTCCCTCCTATGAGGAGGCGGTGTATGGCAGCTGGGGGCAGCGCATCCCTGCCTGCTCAGCCCCTGGGCCCACGCAGCTCCTCCTGGCTCAGGAGGCTCCGGGCTGTCAGCAGTCTTCCCCGAGCAGTCAGTCAGACGGCAGCCACTGCCCGCTCCTATCGGGCCAAAGCCCCGACAACCCTCCACCGCCTTACGAAGAGGTCCAGTCACCACATGCCAGAGACAGGATGAATAATGGGGACGTCCTGCAGCTCCACGTTGCACTTTCAGACGATAAGGACACATGATGACAGACGGAGAGACTCACATATGACTGAAGTAGTTTATGATTGTGACAGGTGCAGTGTTCACTCTGCAAATTATGGCTCAAAAAACATAAAAACAGGGGCTCACGGCAGACTCCTGTACTGCCTGCACTTTTCCTGGTTGGCTCACCAGCATCAGGACCTATCACATGGTATTTTAGATGATAAGCTCTGATTGGCCAGTTGTTGGGTCAAAAAAGGCCCGACTGAAGAGGACTGAAGTGCATTTATAACTGAAATGTTGATTGTATAGCGTGTTGTGTGAATGTATGTGACACAGGGAGGGGGTGTGTTGTGCGGTATCATCGCTGTCTTGTGAAATCCTGAGAGTGTGAAAACAGGAAGGCTTTTACCAGATGGCGGTGACATGAAGGTGTGTGTGTGTGTGTGTGTGTGTTTTCAGTGTGTTTCTGGAGACGTCGTCTACCTTTCCCCTCAGTGACGGGGCTCATCAAGGCTTCGTTTGTGAAGTCAGTGGCGTGTTATTTCTTTTCACTTCCGCATTTGTGTCTGAGACTTTTGCACAGTGTTTCTATTAAGTCCAAACGGGCCGAGTTGCACGGGCTGCTGATTTAAAAGCACACACACTTGGGTCGTGGATGGTGATTTTGTTTTTTGTTTGTTTGTTTGTTTTGTTTTGTTTTTTTTAAATAAATGTTAATTTCATGTACAGCAAAGTGCTTGGAAACCAAATGTTCTCTTAAAGTGTTTCTGCTGTGTTTATTCAATGCTGATGGAGGAAAAAATATTTAATATTTTATCGCTTTCAATCTACAGTTAAGAGTCGATTGATTTACTAAATGAAATCATTCCGTAAATAAATAAATTTAGTAAATCATTGGAGATTTATGTAGGCACTTTTTAAAAAAAAATCAATTTAAAAAAAAAAAAAAAAAAAAAGATTTTAGGTGCAAATCTCTGAGATGACCCGAATGCCTTTCAGGATCATCTTCATGTCCTTACTGGGTTCCTCAAGTGACTGACGCCTTCAGACCTTGAATGTATTTAATGTTTTTGTTTTGTGCAGACAGATCTGAAATAATATATATATATATAATTGTAATATTTACAAAACGATTATTTCTATATTGTGTAATTGCACAGAATTATATGATTAATAAATGTTGAGGTGTTTCTTTATTTGGACGTCTCCGTCTCATTTGTAACTTTGTTAAAGTTGATTTGTGTCAGATAAGTCCAGCAGTGCAACACAGATGCATCAAAAATGTAAAGTCTGTTGAAAATGAGCAAACACAGCTGATATTTTGTGCAGCCTTTGTCTTTAGCTGCTAGTTTCACATAAATCTGAAAGTTTTCACACAACTGTTTGAGATGCTCTGCTAAAAACAGGAGGAACTCTTTGAGGTGTTGCAGGGTTTTAAATTCCTGGTGGTTTACTTTTCTTTCTTTTCTTGCTCAACAGTTTTTCCTGGCTGGATGAACCTTTTACCCCTACGTGCTGCAGGTCAGTCCACAACAACAACTGTCAGCAGTAAAGTTAATGATTGTGTTCCCGGAAAGTAACTGAGAAACATTGTAACTCAAGCACGGTGAAGAAACGGCACAGCGAGTTGTACTGTTTGACGTTGTGAAAACAACAATGACACAAAATCTGGTCTTTCCCTTTTAGGAGACTGCAGGTTAGCTGGCATGAGAACTTTGCCCATGATGCAACACAACAATCAGGCATCTAATGTCACGTCGCAGAGGCAAATCAGGTCAATTTGTTTAAAAGGATGGTTTAAAAAAAAAAAAAGCTAGATATTGATCATCTACAGCTAATAGAACAATAAATGCATTAAAACATAAAAGTAGTATGACTTAAAAATTAAACATTAAACAATTCAACAAAAAAAATAAAAAACAGAAAGCAGTCTGGTTTAACCTACTTTCTGCGCTTCCTGATCGAAAATGACATCCCCAAAATGAATGGAGTATTTCTCTGCAATCACAAACTCTCTGCAAACAATCTTAGTTTTATTTTAATACCAACACTTGTTCATCAGAGGTGTCAAAATTGCAGCAGATGTTACTGAGGCTGGAACACAGAAAAATTAAGTAGATTTTTTCCTTGCCTAATTTATTTATTTAGCATATAACCCTTTTAAAATATTCTTTAGTTCACATTTTAATCCAGAAATTCAGTAATCAACATATAAACAGATAAAAAGATTTATGCTTCTAAAGTGAAACACTTTTCATCAATAAATATTCAGGCATTGTACAAGAAGTCCAATTTTGGCACTCTCTGGACACCATATAGGGTTGAATTTTTTAGGTATCGAACAGCAGAAATTATTTAATTTCATTAACATGCCTAAAAATGCTTGTTTTTAAAAAAATATATATTTTTGAAGAATTAAGAACCACATATTCATAAGCAGTGGGCCCTTTCTGAGGGGCTGTAGCTTCGGCTTCTTTTGGCCTGTTTTAGCCGATTTGCATGATTGACGCTTCTTTTTAACGTTTGAGCAAATAGAATCAGGTAATGATGCCGCGTTCACTGCACTTCAACCAATCAGAAGTTGCAAAGCCAGGCCCAGGTGGGCCCAATTTATGACGTGTTGTCTGTCTGTCCAGTCAGGGTCTGGGTCTACAGGCTGGACAGTTGTTGGCGGAAGTGGCTCTGATGCGGCTAGTTAGCCGCGGTAGCTGCTGATAATCATGGTGCTATCGGCTACCGGCGAAAATAAGGGAGGAAACTGGGAGGTAAGCCGATTTTGGGATGCTACGCGTTTTTGTGGTCTTCTTTTGCGGCTGGTTCAGTGACCTTTGGTCGGAGCGTGGTGAAACTTGGTGTTTGGAATGTGTGATAGCTCTCGAAGCTAACTAGCCTTTGTTTAGCCGGTTACATGAAGTCTGGAGAATTTCTGGATTGGTTTTGATGTTTAGCGGACTTTTTCGCATTTACATAACTGCTCTTTTAATCATTGCTTGTTTTCGCTGTGTTTGGTGGTTGTAGAAAGGTTTCTGTGAATACTACACAAGTTGATATTTGCTTAAAAGGCTGTAAGCCATGGAGGTTTACATAACTCTTGAGCCACAACGCCAGCAGCTCCGCCCACTGGCTGCTCAAACCTTCTGTTTATGATGGGCAGCCAGTCAGAAGAATAGAGGTTGTTTTCAACATATGAACTGAGATGCTGTTACGAGATCCAATTCAAGATAAATAAGGATTATTTTAATCTGTGATTCATGCAAAGCTACTCTGGTACAGTCTGAGAAAAAAAGAGTGGAGTTGGAAATAAATATCCAGTTTAAGTAAACACATCAAATATGATTAAACACAATTCACATAAGGCTGATTGGACCTCATTAACATTAGGATGCACAGTTACCTGTTCAGGATACAACAGATCACAGACCACACCTCTGAAACAAAAGACCATTCATTTTATCTCGTCTCAGCAGATGTATGAAAAAAAACCTCAGTATTTCTCTCTGAAATGATGCGCAGGAGTATAAAACCCTAAAGTAAGCCACAGACAGAGTAAACATGTCTCTCTGGTCAAGGACTCTTAAACTGAAAATGTAAGATTGTGTTTCTTTTTTTTTCCTCCTTGGATTTTCTCCAGGAAAACTCCCATAAAGATAAAACACATTGTCTCTTCAGTGATATGTAATGCACCTATTTACAGGAAAGCATTATTGGTCTTTATCGGTTTATGACTTAGTTCAAGGACTCTGTGTCAGATAAGCCTGGATGTGTTTCACCTTTTCCAGTCGGACTAAAAGGAGAAGCTGCTCGGATGAGTCCAAGCTGTCCAGAAGTGAAACAGAGACGTGCTGCAACCAGTCAGCACAGTGATTAATTTTCTGCATCTGCCACAGTGTGACAACATCCCGTCACATGGTGGAAGTTGGAAGAAGACTGAATTTCTCAACTCATAACCAGAAAAGACACAGTGTGATCTTTGAAACTGTTACCAGCCCTGAGGGTTTCCCTCCTCTGCTCAGCTTCCTTACAAATGCGTTCTTCAGAAAGTGACCAGCGTGTGACATCACAGCGAGGTTGTGCAAACAGGGTGAATTCATAGTTACTGTCAGGGTTTATGCAAATGCCCACATCTGTGATTTCTTTTTTGATGACAAACTGGTTTTCTTTCATTTGTTTTACTTCCCATTTCTGCTTCTTTGTTTCTTTAAGCCCTAAAAAGTTAACAGAACTAAAATTTAAAACTGCCTTACATCAGCTATTTTGACAGTTTAAATTTCATTTTGCCACATAACTGGGGCTAAGTTAGAGTTCTTACACAGTCAATTTAAATATTTACTATAAAGTCACATTTCCACTGGATTATGAAACTTAAATGTAAGTTAATATGTTTATGTTGCCTTAACTCAACACATCAGTGTTGTTCCAATGATGAATGATTGACGTCATTATTAATTATTGTTTTTATTTTATTTTAGTGTTTAGGGCCACCTGCTGACGACTTGAAAGCCACCTTTAACAGATGAAACACACCTGTGGAATGAAGTCACAGGTAAGGGTTTAAACTATTTTGGTTTTGCACGAGCTCAAACCTTTATGGAAATCAAAGGAAAAATGCTTCATGACGCCTTAAAGTCGTGAACAGAAAAACATGATCAGGCCTCCTTCAGCAGGTCATTTGAACCTTGGAGATAATTTGGTACTTTTGCCTCTGATCCACACCAGGCTGGATTTTAAATCAAACAGTCAACATGTGACTGAAGTGCAGACTTTCAGCTTTAATTTGAGGGGTTTTACAAAAATATTTCATCAACTGTTTACAAATTAAAGACATTTCTTTCACACACAGTCAGATGCTCAAAAGCATTCAGGCAAAATAACAATATTAAATATAAATGCTGCTTTTAAAACTTAAAGATGTGTGAACCAGACAACCACACACACTCAGTCATATTAAATCAGGCATTGCTGTGAGGTGTCAGAGCTAACCACCTGCTACTAAACTTTTCCACAAATGTGGTGTTGGTGTCCGATCTACAACTGCTTCTATGCATTTTTTGCCCCCTCTCCGAGAAAAACAACCCCACGATGATGCAAACGAGCTGTGGGCGATACAGCTGACAGCTTGTACATTGCTTGATTTTCTTCATACACAAGTTTCCTAAAATCTGCTGCGTAATAATGATTTGTGAAATCTGTGCAAATGTGGGTTTATTCTCAAAATGTTTGCGAACATTTCAGCACAGAGGTTTTTTATTTCTTGCAGTATATTGCTCAAAAAATACAGGAACACTTCTTAATCAGAGTGTAGCATCGAGTTGGTTAAACTTCTGGGATATTGATCTGGTTGGTGATCGTTATTAATCAGTTTCAGCTGATTTGGGGTTAATGAAATTATCAACAGGTGCACTAGAGGGGCAACAATGAGACAACTCCCAAAACAGGAATGGTTACGCAGATTAGTGACCCATCCTATCCTACAGCCACCCCAGTCATTGCCAGGTTTGTTGTGTCTCGCAGGGCAGTCTCAGCGACATGGAGGAGACTCCAGGAGATAAGCAGTTACTCTAGGAAAGCTGGACAGGGCTGAGGAAGGTCCTTCATAGGATCGGTATCTGCTCCTGTGTGACAGGAGGAAAAGCATGAGCACTGTCAGAGCTACAAAATGAGCTCCAGCAGGCCGCCAGTGCGAATGTATCTGACCAAGCAATCAGAAACAGACTTCATGAGGGTGACCTGAGGTCTGGAAGGGCATCTCATTAGGTGATGTGCTCCTTTAATCGTTCTGAGCAGCTCTGTGGAACAAATCCCGGTACATGTGATATGATGTGGGTGCCACTCGCATATGGTGGCATTTAGATTTTTGGTGATGTTACTGCTTTGTTGTTGTGTTTTTAACGTAGTTATATTTTTTGTTGAACAGTAGCCATGAAGCACAAATGAAATTTCC